>NC_080071.1:45493209-46093209 GCF_949987535.1 Balaenoptera acutorostrata | reverse complement strand
ATCTAAAAAAGTTAAACCTGTAAAAACAGAATAAAATGGTGGTTACCAGTGGGGGTGGGGACGAGAGTGATGATATTTAAGGTACAAACTTGTAACAAGTAGTAAATAAGCCCCAGAGATCTAATACACAGTATAATGAATATAGACAGTAATTATGTAATGTGATAAATACCACATCAGCAATATACAACATATATATGTATCAAAGTAACAAGTTGTACACCTTAAACTTACACAACGTTACACATCAAACTTGTTCAATTAAAAAAAAGCAGACATCAGGAAAATGCATATCAAAACCACAAATGAAGTATCACCTCACACCTGTCACAATGGCTATCATCAAAAAGACAACAAATAAAAACATTGGCCAGGATGTGGAGAAAAGGTAACCCTAGTACACTGTTGGTAGCAATGTAAATTACTGCATCCACTATGGAAAACAATAAGAAGGTTCCTCAAAAAACCAAAAATAGAACTACCATATAATCTATCAATTCTACTCCTGGAAAAAGAAAATAAAAAACACTAATTCAAAAAGATATGTGCACCCCAGTGTTCAAAGCAGCATTATTTACAATAGCCAAAATATGGAAACAACCTAAGTGTCCATCAACAGATGAATGGATAAAGAAGATGTGATATATTTATATACAATGGAATACTACTCAGTCATAAAAAGAATGAAATTTTGCCAGTTGTGACAACATGGATGGACCTGGAGGGTATTTTGCTTAGTGAAGTAAGTCAGAAATAGAAAGGCAAATACTGTATGTTTTCACCTATATATGGAATCTGAAAAATAAAACAAACGAATATAACAAAACAGAAATGGACTCAGATAAATAGAAGAAACTAGTGGTTACCAAGGTAAGAGGGATGGGGGGAAGAGCAAGATAGGGGTAAGGGGTTCAGAAGTACAAAGTACTATGAATAAAGTAAGATACAAGGATGTAATGCACAGAACAGGGAATATAGCCAATATTTTATACCTTTAAATGGAATATATTTTATAAAAATAGTGAATCACTATGTTGTACACATGAAACTAACAATATTTTAAATCAACTATACAACTTTAAAAGAAATGAATAGATAGATTCAATAGATAAATAAACAGGAACAGTTAAAATCACAGATGTGAATTAATTGTGGTGTGTTAAGGAAGTAGATGAGATTATTAATAACTTTTTTGAGAAGAGGAAAAATAATCAGTGAGGAAAGGAGTGGTCAGTGAAGTGGATTGAGAACCCACGTGATGATTATCAAAATTAGAGAAGAGAGCAAGAAAAGAGAGAGAAAAAACAAAACAAAACAAAACAAACCCACAACCATATTTAGAGTAGTAGTATAGGGAAGACAAGGAGAATGAGAACTGAGAAAAGGGCATTATATTTCATAACTCAAATGAAACAGCAATTTTATTATATTTCATAAAAGTTCATTAGTGACACTTTAGAAATCAGTGAAGAATTAATGTTTGTTAAACCATTTTCTAAAAGGTTAATTTTTCATTCGACACATTTTTTTAATGAAAGGAGAGAGGGAAATGGAATGGAAGCTAGTAGGTGGTGAAATTAAGCAAGATTTGTTTCCTTCATGCCATTAACTTATAATGTAAAAAATATTTAAATATAAAAAAAGTTTTTCAATTTTTAAGGCTGAGTAAAGGGAGCAACAGGTAAGTCAAAGAATAGATATGTGAGTATTAGGAAGATCTACAGGGACAGACAGAAAGAGTTTATGGGAGAGTGAAACTAGAGAGGCCAATTAGGAAACTGTTTCAGTAGTCCTGGCAAGGGATGTTGCAAGGTGACTTGAATTAGGTTTGTAGTTGTGGAAGTGGTGAATATTGGTTGGATCCAGTCAATATTTTGAAGATAGAGCTGATCTGATTTGATAATGAATAAGATATGAGATGTGAGAACAAGAGAAATAAAAAATGATGTCATTTTATTGGCTTAAGCAACTGAAAGAATGGGGGTGCCATCTACTGCGATGAGTGAGACTAAGGAAAATGCAGGACTTTTTTTTTCAGTGTGTTAGTACTGGTTTTACTCTTAGACATCCACGTGGTGATGTTGTCTAGAAAGTTAGACACATGAGTCTTTAACTAAGAGTGAAGTTCAGGACGTGTAAGTTTGATATTCATCCGTACATTAATAATATGGAAATAAGGAGAAATCAGCTATGAACATTAGGTATGAGGATCTGGAGAGGGTGATGTCTGCAAAACAAAAGATGTCTGCAAAACAAAAGAAAGGATGTTTCAAGAAAGGGCATGTTCAGCTGTGTCCAAGTCTGGTGAGACGTAGAGTAAGATGTGTACACAGAATTAGGGGAGATTTGCACCTCTGGTAGTATCTGAAGTAAACAAAATCATTGATTAGTTGGTTAATCAACTCTTAATTATCTTTTTCTTGGAATTGATTTTTTAGGCAAGGCTCTAGGTATTTTGATGTGGAGGAATGGGGTAGTGTTACATGAAGTAGAGTCACAGACAGTGGAGGGATGGCATTAGAACAGGCAGCTCTGGAGGGGGTATTTCTTACATATAGGTCTCTGTGGTGTTCCTAGATTTAATTTATAGAGTGTTAGGTGGTATCACTGCTGGGTGATCTGGGGGCCTGCCATAAACTTTGCTGAAAGGGTATCAGTGCCAGTATAGAGGGGTTGGGCTTATCAAAAGCACTTGGAGATCTGGAGGGTAGACTTAAAGGACACCATTTTTTCTTTATCACTTTTAGTAGAAATACGTGATACAAGGTGTAGCAGTTTAGATCTGTGCAGAATAAAGATGTTATAACAAACACATTGAAAACAGAATTCTCATAAAATTCAACAATTATCTTCTCTTGGTGTCTCTTAAACTCAAGTAGACAGCAAGAGACAGGATGAGGGTTTTCACTGAGGATGAAAGAAATTTGTATGTCTTCTCATACATTCTTTTTCATATCCCTTTTGCCTGTGGTCATATAAATCTTCTTCTTACTTTAAATGATGAAACCTTCAAAGTTAGAGAGTTAATAACAAAAATAATTACCAATAACTGTCCTATAAGGAAAACCTAAAGATATTTAGATTTTTCTTGTTAATGATTGCACTATATTGCCAGGAATAGCAGTTCTCTATTTTATCTCCAGCACACATTTATGGAGGAAAGGTGTAAGTTAAAAAAAATTTTTTAAATGCCCTATTTTGTTATTTTCATTCATTGTACCTTATAGTTACTTTTTGTTTTTCTTCTCTTGCTTGTCAGTCAATGATAGAACCTAACAAGTCTAAGAAGACTTTATCTGTGTAAATATTATACCTTGAATCCTACATCTTATTTTTGTCCTTTAATTTTACTATCTCCCTTGCTGAATATAAATACATACAAATATAATGCCTGTAGAACTATCTATTAATTGTATACTTTTATTATGATAATGATGATGATTATTATTTTGCTGCAAAGTGGGTAAAACAAAGTGGGTAGAATAATGGATATTTTGCCTGATTATAAGAAAATATTGTACTATTAAAAATGGATTCCATTGGTTACTTTATATTGTTATACAATTACTGATGAACAAGCTCATTGGCATCTTCTTATATTATTTTGGGAGTCTATTTGCCACTTCTACTATTGCCATGATTTGTATGTCACCACTAACCTGAATTATTTACTGTTTATACAATATACCCACCTTTCCTACAAATTTGTGTTCCTGTCATTGTAGTTCCTAGATGTTCCTCCCTCTCATTTACCTATGACATTCCATTTATTCTAAAGGTTCTGCCTCAAATTTGTCCTTCCTTATAAAAGTTTACTGATGATATAACCAAAAGACCTCACCAATTCTTACTTATTTGTACATGTCCTCTGACAATTATCCCATGTGGGCTTGATGTTTGTGTAAATGCTTTATCTTCTGTATTCCTTGAGGGGTGTCATTTTTTACATTTTATTTTCCACAGTTTTCTGTACAGACCACCAGTTCAATGAGAAGTGAATTTAATTGAGTCTTTGTGTTCGTACCCCTTTCTGTTTCCATGGTAAGGTAGTTGTTACCTCCCTTTTGCATGTATCAATACCTCACACCTGCCTATGTTTGTAGTCTTTAATGAAAATAACGGCTACCGTTTGGAGGGTTTACTATATGCTGAGTATTGTCTTTTAGTACTTTATACACATTAATTTATTACTCCTCATAAAAAAATGGAGTTAACATGATGATAATCCCCACTTTAAAGATGAGGAAATTGAGGTGCAGAGAATTTAAGTAATTTATCTAGAGCCATGCAGTTGGTGGAGTCCATTTTTAGAATTCAGAATTTTTGCATCTATAAATTCATCAGGGAATTTGGCCTATAGTTTTCTTTTAGTTCTCTTATCTGTCTTTGGTATCCTGGTAATGCTCGCCTCCTAAAATGAGTTTGGGAGTGGTTCCTCCTCTTTATCTTTTTGGAAGAGTTTTAGAAGGATTGGCATTAATTCTTTAAGTGTTTGCTGGAATTCACCAGCAAAATCATCTTGTCTTGGGCTTTTCTTTGTTGGGAGGTTTTTGATTATTATTTTTTTTAAATTTATTTATTTTTGGCTGTGTTATGTCTTCGTTTCATGCGAGGGCTTTCTCTAGTTGCGGCAAGCGGGGGCCACTCTTCATCGCGGTGCGCGGGCCTTTCGCCATCGCGGCCTCTCTTGTTGCGGAGCACAGGCTCCAGACGCGCAGGCTCAGTAGTTGTGGCTCACGGGCCTATTTGCTCCGCGGCATGTGGGATCTTCCCTGACCAGGGCTCGAACCTGTGTCCCCTGCATTGGCAGGTAGATTCTCAACCACTGCGCCACTAGGGAAGCCCAGGTTTTTGATTATTGCTTCAATTTTGTTAGTCATTATTAGTCTCTTCAGATTTTCTAATTCTTCATGATTCAGTCCTGGTAGGTTGTGTGTTTCTAGGAATTTATCCATTTCTTCTAAGTTGTACAGTTTATTGGCTTGTAACTGTTCATAGTAGCCTGTTACGTCCTTTGTATTTCTCTGGTAATAGTTACAATGCCTCCTCTTTCATTTTTAATTTTATTTGAGTCCTCTCTCTTTTCTCTTGGTTAATCTAGTTAAAGATTTGTCCATTTTGTTTATCTTTTCTAGAAACCAACTCTTAGTTTCATTGATTTTTTTTTCTATTATGTTTCTAGTCTCTATCATTTATTTCTGATCTAATCTTTATTTTTTCCTTCTCTCTACTAAATTGGGCTTAGTTTGTTCTTCTTTTTCTAATTCTTTGAGATGTAAAGTTAGTTTGTTTATTTTAGCTTTTTCTTTTTTGTATAATGTAACATTTATTGCTATAAACTTCCATCTTAGAACAGTTTTTGCTGCATCCCATCTGTTTTAGTATATCATGTTTTTCTTTACTTTCGTCTCAAGATACTTTCTAATTTCCCTTTTGATTTCTTTGACTCATTGGTTGTTCAGTAGTGTGTTGTTTAATTTCTACATATTTGTGAATTTTCCAGCTTTCTTCCTGTTAATTGTTTCTAATTTCATGCAATGGCAAACAAGAGTGACAAGGTGCCTGACCTAATGAAGGAAACAGAAAAATAAACAACACAAAAAAATTTTCAATTGTGATATTTGTCAGAGAGTCATGAGGTAGGAAATAATGGAAGATAGAAGATAGGGTAATCACGACATTTTCTGAGAATTTAACATTAAAAATGAAGGATGAGAAGTTTGCTGTACAGAGGTCAGAAGGAGGAAGAGGAAATGAGAAAAAACATTCCAGGGACAGAAAACTCCAGGTGCAAGGGCCGTGGGTGAGAAAAGGAATATTTCCTTTCATTTTTAAAAAAAATAAATTTATTTATTTTATTTATTTTTAGCTGTGTTGGGTTTTTGTTGCTGCGCAAGGGCTTTCTCTAGTTGTGGTGAGCGGGGGCTACTCTTCGTTGTAGTAAGTGGGCCTCTCATTGCGGTGGTTTCTCTTGTTGCGCAGCACGGTCTCTAGGCATGCGGGCTTCAGTAGTTGTGGCTGGCGGGCTCTAGAGTGCAGGCTCAATAGCTGTGGCGCACAGGCTTAGCCACTCTGCGGCCTGTGGGATCCTTCCAGACCAGGGCTCGATCCTGTGTCCCCTGCATTGGCAGGCGTATTCTTAAGCACTGCGCCACCAGGGAAGCCCCGCCTTTCATTTTTATTATTAGCATGTTCTTTATAATTTGGCCATAGTGCTCTTTGTGATTAAACTACAGTAAAATTAAGGAAATGGTCATATGGCCTCATTAATATGCTATCAGTAGTATATATTTATAATAATTGTTTTTAAATCATTTAAAAATACCTGTTCTGTTTCTTAATATAAATTGTACCTGAGAATTGATATCTTCAGTTCCATTTCTCTGTTTTTAACTTACTGATTTTACAAAAAGGTTAAAAAAGGTCGTTTAATTGGCATAGTTTTTAACTTATGCAAGAAATTTTATTTTAGCTAAAGAATGTGCATTTTAAAAATTTCAGTGTTATTTTCAACATGAAAATATCTAAAAAGACAGGAGCTGCACAACTGTTTAGTTTTTTTCTTTCTCTTCTCACTTTGCAGTTTGTGTATAGATATCACCATATAACCTAAAAAAAGATGAATACTGTTTTAACAATATTTTATACTTTCTGTACAAAGCAAGGTGAAATTATATTAAACCATTGACTTCTTGCGTATTGACCTTGCACTGGCTCTTGAAAGGGAATGAAAATAGAGACATTCATTGCTAAGAATAAATTTCTTGCCTGAAGTTGAGGGAAAATAAAAGCCCTGACAACCGTGACAGAGAGTCAAAGGTTCTCATCTTTGGAGTAAAAAGGTGTCCACACATCAAGGGCAAAAAATGCTAAAATCTCAGAGGCAGAGAGAACGCTATAGAGAGCCTTCCTGGACCTACTGAGGTTAAATCATTTACTTCATCATGTATTTTCATTCTACCTCCTTCCTCTAGTATTTTAGGGCTGTGAATGCTTTTATTAATCTTAAGCTGTTAAATTGTCACTTTTAAATTTGCTATATGAAAGCGTTCCCTGTGGGAAAGCATTTTATTGAGCAGAGTTTGAACATTCAGGCTTGAAAGGGAAAGTAGTTGTGTCCTTAGTCCATTTGTGTTTAATCTCCTCTTTGTTTCTCCTCCTTGTCCAAATTAAGAAAAACTCATACACAGGAGAAAAGTACATTGAAATGTGTTTTCTTTCATTTTTAATGCTTTAATGGCAGGCAGAATTATCTCCTTTTGTTTTAACGAAATATTTGTTAAATCACTCATCCTTCCATCATTTAGTTCACCTCCCAGAAGTCTTCACAGCTCTTCCAAATGGAAGAAATATTTCTCTTTTTTGTATTTCTATGGTATATATTGTCTATAGAATGATTTCACAAATACAATTTTTATATTATAGATTCCTCCCCTAGAAGGAACACTCGTCCCAATTTGATCATAATCTGAACATTAGAGTGTGCACTGTGCATCTATTGATATCTCCACAGAATCTACCTCAGTGCCTTGCACATAGCAGACACTCAATGACTATTTCTTGAACTGATTTTTTCATGCTGCATCTAACAAAAGAGGCTTTGTTATTGTTCTTAGAAATCTGAGCAAATTAAATTCATTATAAATTTTAGATTTTCTAGGTGTTCCTTGCCAATTTCCTGTAATAATTCTTGGGTTTTGAATATTTTCTTTTTATTTATTAGTCTTTTTCCTTTATTAGTTCTTTATTAATCTGCTAATCAGATAACTATCTTATCAGGATCACTTAATATTTTTATGCTGGAATTTTATTTCTTTTAAACGGTCAGTTTATTATTAGTTATCTTCCTTTTCAGAAACATAGACCATGGAATCATTTATATCTTTATTGATTAAATCAACAAATATTTATTGAGTGCCTACTTGGTGTCTGACATATATGCTGATTGAATAATTGTGAATAAGATATTCACGGCATCTGTGGAGAAGGTACATGTGACACATTGAGCTTATAAGTACTATAATGATGGTAGGTGCAAGGTATTGTGGACGCACTTAGAGGGGGCACAAAAACAGTGTTAGGCATTTAGGGATCTAAGTCATGAGTAGGAATTAGCTTGGGCAAGGTAGTAAAAGAAGGATCTCTGCACTTAAAAAGTGCTTTGTTCTTATTTGCTTGTTTTGATATCTTGCTCTGATCAGGTTGTTGGTTTTAACCTTGGTTCTTATAAATGCTTTCAGATCACTTGATTATATTTTCTGAATGCAGCTTCTCATTGTTTCTTCTTCATTAACCATTTCTTTCTCTGGGTCAAAATTAAATGGAGAGAACCAGTTCCCGTTGTGGTTTTCTCAGCCTCTTAACAATGATATTTTTCCCTAAAAAGCATGTTAAAAATATAATGCCTATGTAACGAATTTTCCAAAGATAGAAATATTTTTTAATACTTCTGATCTCTCTTAATTTTAAGACATCACATAATAGAGTTGTATGAACCTGTACTTCTCCCTAAACTACTTATCTCTCTCAGTGAATAGCACTGTTACCAGATACTTTGCCGAGCGGTAAACTGATTGAAAGTAGATTGATAGATATCTGGGAGATATCACAGATACTTCACTTTCCTTAACCTCTAACATGTCACTCCCACATTCCACCATCTTTACAACTTTTGTTTTATTGTAAGAACACTTAACGTGAGATCTACCCTCTTAGCAAATATTTAAGTGCATAATACATTATTGTTGACCATAGCTATAATATTGTACAGTAGATCTCTAGAGAAAGCCTGAATTAATCACAAAACTTCTTAATCAGTGGCCTTAATGAAACTAAATACTGACCAAAAGAGAGTAGATCTTATCAACGGACTATCTCATACCTATATCAGCAATTTTGTGAAAGTGTTTTCAACTAGAGGCAGCAAACATGCATTGGAGTCCTAGAGGACAGCCCTACCAGCCAGAAGTGTGCAGGGTGCCATGGTTATCAGCTGTTGCTTGGGTATCTAGAGTTTGTAGAGGTCAATTAGAAGACGACCTATTGTACTACCAAAGGAAAAAATATGTTCCTTAATATAAATATTGAGCATCATTTTTAAATGATAGTTCAGTTTCTTTCCTTCCTAATTTAAGCCTTCACACTATATATTAAACTCAGTTTAGTTCAACAAAGGATTACTGATTACCTACTATATTTCAGGATATTTGAGAATACAAAAAAGAATAAGGCATCCAGTCCTTTTTTCATCAGAGATCATAGTCAAGTTGGGGAGACCTAACGGATAGTTTTGAAATGATATGATAAATTCAAGTAATACAAGTATGCATAGGGTGCTATGGTCATATTATTAATAAGGCAGACATAGATAATGAAGACTTTTCTCTAAACCCTTTGGAGTTCAAAAATGAAAACAAGATAATTCAGGAAAGGAAATGAACAAATATTCAAATTCTTTGGGTAGAAAGGACCTATTGACTGTCAAAGATGATTATAAAACCACTTTGTATCTAGACACATCTGATGAGATTTCAGAACTCTAGGTCTAAAGGTAAATGATTTAAGCATATACAGGAAAAAAATACAACCAAATGAATGCAGTTGAGAATGACTTCAAATAACTTATCAACAACATGGGACTGGAAAGTGCAGAGTTCTGAGGGAAATTGAACTTGGATTTTTAATTCTGTTCACAGCCTAAAAGAGCAGAACATGAGATACAACAATGAAGGGCAGCTAAGTATGATCTGATAAGGAGTAGAGAGGGTCAACAATAATTCAGAGTGGATCCATTGAACTTGGATACTTACAGAACTTGCCTTTGAGCAGGAAGAGTTTTTAAGGGAAATGCAACTTAATTTACTTCTGTAGTACATAATAATCTCAGTATTATACTGGCTATTTTTTTTCTACAACAATGCTCACAACAGATTTGTTTGTAATAGCCAACGCTAAAAATAAACCAAATGTCCTTAAATAAGTGGTTAAACAAACTAATACTACTCAGCGGTAAAAAGGAGCACACTATTGACACACACAATGACTTAGATGGCTCTCAAGGGAATTATTCTGAGTGAAAAAGAGCCAATATTGAAAGATTACATAATATATGATTCTATTTATACAACATTCTTTTTAAAAATTGAGGCATAATTGATATATAACTTGTAGTGTATTAATTTCAGATGTACAACATAATGATACAATATTTATATATACTGTAAAATGATCACCACAATGTCTAGTTAACATCCATCCCCATATATAGTTAAAAACATTTTTTTTCTTGTGATGAGTACTTTTAAGATCTACTCTCTTAGCCATATTCAAATATGCAACACAGTGTTATTAACTATAGTCACCATGCTGTGCATTACATCCCCGTGAAATTCTTTTATAACTGGAAGTTAGTACCTTTTAACTCCCTTTACTCATTTCGCCCAGTCCCCACCTCTGGCAACCACCAATCTGTTTTTTATATCTATGGGCTTTGTTTTTTGTTTGCTTGCTTGTTTTTGATTTTAGATTCCACATGTGAGTGAGATCATATGGTATCTGTCTTTGTCTGACTTATTTCACTTAGTATAATGCCCTCAGGGTCCACCCATGTTGCTGCAGATTGCAAGAACTCATTCTTTTTTATGGCTTCTTTATATATATATATATATATATATATATATATATATATATCACATCTTCTTTATCCATTCATCTATCAGTGGACACTTAAGTTGTTTCCATATCTTGGCTGTTGTAAATAATGCTGCAGTGAACATGGAGGTGCATACAGCTTTTCAAATTAGCGTTTTCATTTTCTTTGGATAAATACCAAGAAATGGGATTGCTGAATCATATGTTAGTTTTATTTTTAATTTTTTTTGAGGAATCATCATATTGTTTTCCATAGCGGCTGCATCAATTTACAATCCCACCAACAGTGCACAATATAATGGCTACTTTATCAGCTTTAAAATTATGGAGTTTTTCTATTGACAATACACAGAAATCTTATAGTTAGAGAACCAAAATTAATAGTATAACTGACAGAAATCAGAAGGATGAGGAGAAGTAAAGGTAGGTTCTTTAGCTTTCTAGATCAGCCAGTAGATCAGCTTAAAGGTGATAGAGCAAGAAAGAGAGGTTTAAATTGATTATTTTATATTATAAACATAACCACAGTTAGAACTACAAATTATAACTAATACACATCATGAGTTAGGTGGGGAAAATGAGAAGATTTATGAGGAAAATTATAAATTATTCTTTTTTAAGAAGAGGTCTGGTAGAGGATATAAAAAAGAGAAGCTGAAAAGTGGTTATTTTTTTTATTAAAACTTTTCTGTATGGCTTGACTTTATTCCTCTAAGTGAAAATATTGCTTTAGAAAAAAGATACTTAATGCATAAAACACAAGATGAAATACCAAAATACTACTGGGTAAGCATTTTAGGAATGACTCCCCTTCCACTTTAGGTTTTATATTTTTCCCCAAATTTTCTATGCACATTACTTTTATAATCTAAAATTCTATAAAATAAATTTCATGTTTAAAAAAGTGGTAACATCTGACGTAACACAATGTATTTCAAATAGACATGCAAGTTATTGCAAAAAATCAGATATATCCTTTACAAGGCCAAGTTGCTCATGTATGTTGAGTACCTATGACATAGTTGCAGTGTAACTGTTGACGGTTTTTTAATCTTGTAAGTACTGTGCATCACAGATAATATGACAATTCCAAAAATTAAGCTGTAGAGAAAAATTCCTTGTTACTACATAGAAAATCACTTGATAGAATTAAATGAGTCACTCAACCGTGCTGCACAAATTTATAGCCATTATCTGTGGAGAAATAGAGTTAGCACTGACATTAAATGTACCATTTGATTCCTTTATTATAAATTTCATGTTCTGCTCAAATTCTTTAACCACTACCATATGGTTGTCATTATGTTCGTTGCCATTTGTTATGCCCGGTAAGTTAAAAACTTTATTATATATTGATTTACTGCTGTGAATGCCTGAAAACCTTTGTGCTCTTAACACCATCATTGATCAGATATCAATTGTTTTTTACTCTCAGACCACAGAACATATTAAACTGATTCTGGATATATCTTTACATGCTAAAGGGCCTGACCCCAATTTTTCTGTTAAAGGCCTTTTAGCTTCAGTTTTAAGAGCAATTTTGTTTTTTGCAATATTGTGGTGTTCTTGACTAGGATTACTGCTTTTTCATTTATTTGGCTGGAAAGCAGGACTAAAACAGTGTTTCAGATAATTTGTAGAGATGTGGCAGCTGTTCTTGATTTAATCAATGCCCATAAAAATGATTTAGGAATGTCTTATTTGGAAAATGAGTTGTACAGGTGGTCATAAATTAAAGTGCTTTAAAAAAATATACCAGTTAAAAGGAATAAATACGGACTTCCCTGGTGGTCCAGTGGTTAAGACACTGCACTTCCAGTGCAGGGGGCCCGGGTTCGATCCCTGGTCAGGGAACTAGATTTCGCATGCCCCAACAAAGATCCCGCACGTGGCAAACGAAGATCCCGCGTGCCTCAACTAAGATACAGCGCAGCCAAATAAATAAATAATTTTTTTTTTAAAAAGGAATGAATGCTTTGTCCCATCCTAGATTCTGTTACATATGGTTTTAATATGCCTCTATATGGTGGGATAATCATTGTCCAAAGAATGACAAACTGCAGCTGAATTTGCAAGATAATTTTCTGATTATTTTCCTATTTTTTCTATTTGCTTTGAGATACCTATTCAATTATCTAATATATAGTTGAAAATAAAATGCTGTATTCTAAGTGCAGAAGTCTACAATAATATATAAATATTAAAAAATTTAATCATCGTGACATATAGAACATTAAAAGGTTAACTGAATAATTAATATTAAATACTTTCTGAAACAAATTGGTGAATCTGAGTGTTAGAATTCTTCTAAGCATTATTTTCTATTAAATGTGATAGTTTAGCCTACATATGAGTGAAATAGACAGAAACAATAAACTTCTATACAAACAAATGTTAGTGTCTCATTCTATATGAAAATTAGGGATGTTGAAGGGCATTTTGTCAGCCTGAACTCTGAAGTCAGGCAAACCTGATTTTGAAACAAAGTTTTACATGAATTTACTACCTATTGAAAAAGGAATATTACTTTCCTTATCTGAACTGAGGATTAAATGAGATTACGGTTGCATATGAGAAGTTCCTGGTACATAGTATGTAATAAAGGAAAAAAGCTGCCAATTATTTCATGAGATTGATTTACACTAATGATTGTCTAAGCATCTCAATTTATCTACCTTCCTGAATTAGCTGATTGACAGATAAAAATAATCTGATATGCTAAGAAAATAGCTAAAATTTCCTTATTTAGAAATGATAAACAAGGAATTACCACATGTTATTTCGAAGTTAATTAAATTTGATTCCTTTTAGCTATTTTGTGTGTGTGTGTGTGTGTAGATTTCAGTTGGCTTTAGGACAGTGCTTTTCAAAATTTCAGTGTACATGTGAATCAACTGGAGATGTTGCAGAAATCCAGATTTTTGGTCAGTAGGTCTGGGGTAGGGTCTGAGATTCTGAATTTCTAAAAGCTTACTGGTGATACCAAAGCTATTGGACCACAGTGTGTGTGTGTGTGTGTGTGTGTGTGTGTGTGTGTGTGTGTGTGTGCACGCGCTGTTACCTGGGGTAGCGAGATGCTACATAATATATCCACCTGCTCTTTCCTATCATATGCTTCCATAGCACCCTGAATGTACATTCTCAAAATTATTTGTTTTTGGTGTTAAAATCTTTTAAATCTTGTACTCCCTTCCATATATTGTAAGCTCCTGAAAGTATGTCTTCTTTTACTCACTGCTCTGTCCCAGAACAGCACAGTGCCTGGAGCTTGGCAATGAGTACTCATTTGCTTAGCGTTGGTAAACTACATGCCGGAAATGAAGTCCATGGCTGAAAAGATAATAAGAAGCCACAGATTGAAAGGTTCTACATAATGGCTGGGTTACAAAATAGTTTTGCAAAATGGACTACTTCTCCACACCCGTAGGTTTAGTTTAATTTCTTCCCCCAGAAATGTATGTATGTGCGTGTGTCTAGTGGGCATGGTCAGAATTGCTGTTTGAAAGACATATTGTAACATCCTGGTAATTAGATACAATATAACGAAATTTACTGCTTTATAAATTTACTTTGACATTGATTCAAGAAGGAGCATTTGAAAAGAGTAACTGAAAACAAAGTCAAAAGAGGGCTAGGTCACTAAGTTTCTTTATGGCCAAGATGATGCTGCCACCTAGTAGAGTTTTGAGAAGGTATAATACTGTATTGTAGACTGGACATTTTCTAAGAGAGTAGATCTTAAGTGTTCTCACCACACACACACACACACACACACAAATGGTAACTATGTAAGATGATGGTGTGTGGGTAAACTTGGTTGTGGTAATCATTTTACAGTGTATACCTATATCAAACCATCACCTTTTTTCCCTGTCAATTATGTGTCAGTAATTTGTCATAATAGATTAGTTTGCATTTTCTGAGATTTTTATATAAATGGATTCATGTAATACGTACTCTTTTAGTCTGACTTCTTTCACTCAGCAAAATTATGTCGTTGTGTGTATCAATGGTTTGTTTCTTCCTAAATGGAGCAGAATTCCATTTAATGAAGAGAAAGTTTACATTTTGAAGTAGATGCTATCCAGGCATTCATTTCTCTGCAGGGTGTATGGAAAGAGAAAATTACAAACTTTCAGTTCTGATTGTGTTGTTACGTAGAGTATAGGAGTGGGTGATAAATATAAAATTTAGCCGTTCTAGTACTTCACAAGCTAACTTTAATGATTTTATACATAGGTATTAATGTGTGCATTCATTTTCACTTGAAAATAACATATACAGTATTCATATGAGCTAACATTAGCCTATCAAGTCTAGTTAATTCATGCTCTCAGCACATCTTTACAGGCAACAGTGAACTAATGGGGATTGGGACTGAGAACGTTAATGTTGATTTGTGTCTCTTGGAGTTTTCTTCTTGTACAATCCTTCGTAACAGGTTAATTATGCATGGAGAGACATACCTTGAAAGATGGACAGAAATTTCAGTTTGTTTTCATCTATTGTATCATATTCCTCTTTTGAACCCCTTCAGTTTTTCTTGTTCTCACTGTCTCTGGGGCAGCTGGCCACTTTTCCACTTTTTCAGTTCACACTGCAGAAACAGTATGTGTGACTCTGGTCAGCTTCAGGCAAACACACATGTCCATATTCAGTGCTTCTTGCCTTCTGCCACTTGGGATTAATCTTTGAACCAAGGAGTCTGGAGCAGGAAGAAAACATAGACAGAATCATAATGGTACTGTTTTCAGTAAACTCTCAAATACCGCAAATATTAACATGGAATTAATCATGACAGGAGAATGTAAAGGAACAAATTTGAAATTTGAGTAGGTATTTCTTAAAATTCCTAATATGACCATTATGAAATATATTAGAGTAGTTTATAAATTTGCATTTAAGATAAAATAGAAATATTCTTAAATTTTTAATGTCAAAACTTCCAATTTTTCATTTATTTGATAATTACATATATACATATATATCTTTACATATAAATATATTAATAAAAATTTTAAGGTTATTTGGGACTTTTACCCAAGAACTGAAAAACTCTTTTGAGTTTAGGAAGTTTGGTTTTTTTGTTGTGTTGTTGTCCTTTTCCTTGATTCGCATCTTATCTCAGGTGTCTGAACAGAATGCCGTATTTAGGGGATTGATTGCATTTCACATATTAAAGATGAAGAAACCCCAGAAAATCAGAAGTTTTTACTATTACTTTTAGATAGATGAGGAGTGTGAAACGGTAGATATCCTTAGTTAATATTAGGGAACTAAATCTATCTGAGTAAAACCAATTGGAAAGAATTTTTTTTATCTCAGGCTAAGGGCCTTTGTTCTGCAGTAACGGCGGCCATTTAAAGTAAATTGTCCATTAAAGTACCACTCCAGCTTTTGACAAATTGCATCAAACTGTTTTCTTCCTCCAGGGAAACACAAACCTGAGAACGGTGGTTTTATTTTTTCTGCTTGACATATAGGTTTCCTGAACCAGCGGGCTAAAATGCTTTTAGGTGCTCTATAAGACAACCCAAAGAGGTTATATATGGTCCAGTAGAGCCCAAGTGAGGGCATTGAATACTAGCAACTTATCTTGTGCGCTGACCAATAATTGGTCATGCTCTTATATCATTTATCATTTTGAAAACAGTTCTCACTTTTTAATCATGTAATATAAGAACAATGGAACAGAACTGACAAAAGCTATAAATCCTATTTTTGGCTAAAAAGCCATCGAACCATACAAAAATAATTCAAATGACTGTCAAGGTACAAAATCAAAGCACTGCTGTTGTAGGCAGCTACTATCTTACTTTCAGGGGACAAAAGTTCAAGTTGCTAATTATAACTGAGCAAAAAATCAATTTTGATAGAAATAGTCTTTCAAAAATTAAATTAGCTGTAGTAAAGATGCAAAGATAACTATACAACTGTGGTTTAGATGTTAATGGCATGAAATATTTTACTGTCTTTTTAACTTAGATTATTTTAGCTATGTGAAGACAATATCTGAATTGTTATTATCAGTAGTAAAAATAGTTATAATATTCTACCTTTACAGTATATAATAAGAAAAATAAACATTGCCTGTGTTTCTAAAACAAGCTATTCACTTTAGCTTTGATTATCTATATGTTGTGGTTATATAATTTATTAGTAAAAAATCCTTCATTGCAAACTAAAAATTCTAATTCACAAATATGAAAAGAGCATTATGCTAAAATAACTGAAATTTGCTTAAATCCTTTGATTTTAGGGATAATTTTCTAATGTACAGTATTTTGTGGAAAGTATAAAATTCATTATCTCATACTGGATCCATAGACTGGAAAGTTCTGAGTAGTATCAATTTCCTTGACTCTCACAACTTTGACACTTTTGAAGCTAACAGGTCTGTTATTTTGTAGACTGTCCCTGAATTTGGGTTTTTCTGATATTTCCTATTGATTAAATTCTAGTTATGCACATTTAGAAAGAATATCACAGAAATGAGGTTATGTTCCTTTCAGGAGGCCCATGATTTTGATTTGTCTCATTATTCATAATGTTAACTTTGATTATGTATTTAAAATTATGTCTGCCAGACTTATCCACTGTACAATTACTCATTTTACTTTTGTAGTGATTAAGAATTTTGTAGAGAAGTGTTTTAAAATGGTGTAAACATTCCATTCTTTACTAAACTTTTGATACATTCATTTATTTGTTTAGATTAGTAAATTTACTTATTTTGATGCCCAAATTGTCCTACATTTAGCCAAAGGGAGACTCTTCAATATGGCTTCTGTGTCCTTTTGACATGTCCAAATTGTCCTTTAAGCACTTTATTTCTTTCTGGCATTAGTAAGATTTTTCCAGGCCCTTTTTCTACTTTCCCTGACTCAGTCAGCTAGTCTACCAAAGATCTTCAATTCCATTCCAGATGTTTAGAAACTGAGATCTGGTAGCACTTATTAATAAGGTACACTCTTCCTAGGCTCAGTAGACAGTTCTAAGGAATATGTGTATGTACATCCATGGATACATACATACATTTACATCTATATTAATTCTATATTTCCACACATACATTTGTATCTATATTTCTTTCTCTGTCTCTCTCTGTCTTTGTCTCTTTGTATGTATTAAAATACCTGAGTTAACATCAGTGTCTTCAGTTCTATTGAAGGATTTGTCCTTGTTTTCTCCCTTTCCCTTCTCTGAGTGTGAGAAACCCAACTCCTACTAGCTTCAGTATATGCACTGGATTTGGTCAGTCCCTCTGTATGTAACTAATCTCCTGTTGCCACCACTGCCCTCTGCTGCATAGATGCCTGCCTCATCCTGCTCAGGCTCAGATACCATATCTCCCCTCTGCAAGGATGCTCCATTAACTGTTCCTGCTCCGACAGCCCAGGTGAGGCCCCTGGCTCTCCTCCACAAGGACACGCTCTCACACAAGTTGGTCTCTGGCATTCTGCAAATGTGCCCTAGTGGCTTCTCCTTTCCCTTGTGATAACGCATTTCCTCTTTTCCTCTGATATCACACACACATACACACCTTCCTGGATTTCTTCTGTCTTTGTTTTATTTACAATTTTGTTTTTCTTTTCATGCCCGCTCTCTAGAGTTCAAGTTCCCTAGAGCTTCTTCCTTGCTGCCTACATGATGTGGATCAGTCTCATAGTTTTAAGTTTCTTCTCCATGTCAAAAACTCCCAAATCAGTATCTGCTGAGTTTAAAGCTGATACACATGACTGCCTACTTGGCATCTATGCACGGGTGTCATGCATTTAGATATAAGATGGACAAATGAGAACTCTTGATTCTTCTTGTGCCACTCTTCTTCCTCCAATAAATGACACCACTATTGTTGTATAAGCCAGAATACAGGCATAGTCCTTGATTTGTTTTCCTGACCCACACACATGCAATATATTAGCAAATCCAGCTGGTATTTTCTTCAAATGTTTTCCTTATCTGCTGATTTCCATCAATCTCCATTGCTGCCACTGTGGCCCAAGCCATACTTATACCTCATGTAATTGCCTCCTAACTATTTTCTCCTACTTCTATAATCAATAATCTATTCTTCTGTAATCCGTAATCTATTCCTCTAAAGAAGGTAGAACAATCTTTTAAAAATCAAATCAGACCACATTGTCTCTCAACAGAAATCCTCGCTGCTTTTCCATTGCACTTATAATGAAATGCAATCTTCTTGACCTGGTCTACAGTGCTCCCTCTGTGGTCTGGCTCCAGTTTATCTCTGTCATGCCATCCTTTACCACTTTTCCCCTCTGGCTTACTAAGAGCTATCTTGTCCTTCTTGTTTTCCAACAGGCCAAGTTTTCCCCAACTCAGGCATTTGGATTTGCTCTCTAGTACACACTTTCTCCAAATCTTCATTTAGCTGACCCCTTCTCTTTTGGATCTCACTGAAATATCACCTTCTTAGAGAGGTTAAATTAATTGACCAACTTGAGACCAAAACTCTCAAGTCTGTTAGTGAAGTTCTGAGTTCAGCAAGGCACTTAGTGATCATTTACAAGTGGCTGCTGAAAGTCTCAGAAGGGGGTTTGGAGTTTGTCCCACATATACGGTTCATAGGAGGCAGCTGAGATTTCATGAATCATGAGAGAGTTTAAGAGTGTTAAGAGAACCTGTGGGGCTTCCCTGGTGGCGCAGTGGTTGAGAATCTGCCTGCTAATGCAGGGGACACGGGTTCGAGCCCTGGTCTGGGAAGATCCCACATGCCACGGAGCAGCTGGGCCCGTGAGCCACAATTGCTGAGCCTGCGCGTCTGGAGCCTGTGCCCCGCAACGGGAGGGGCCGCGATGGAGAAAGGCCCGCGCACCGCGATGAAGAGCGGTCCCCGCACCGCGATGAAGAGTGGCCCCCGCTTGCCGCAACTGGAGAAAGCCCTCGCACGAACCGAAGACCCAATACAGACAAAAATAATAAATAAATAAATAAATAAATAAAAAAGAAAATCCTTAAAAAAAAAAAAAAGAGAACCTGTGGAACAGAGGAAGTCAGGAGCAAGAAGGTGGAGAACTTCTGATAGATATGTAGGGTCTTGACTTTATGGCCTAGACTGTAGACTTCAGCAGTGGTCACAGGTACCCAGTAGCATCTGGTAAAACCATCTACTACAGCACAAGAAGCGCAAAGGAAGGTCAGACAGCCAGGAACTAAAGCTATCCTGCCACCCCCCTTAGATACTTCTGAAATACCCAGAAGAGATCTCCCAGATGTGAGGTTTCTTTCCTCAATAGCCCAGAAGACCTATAAATATCTCCTTAAACATATCCTAGGTATCGTCTTGGGGGAAGGGGTTAGGGGTGAATGAAGTGCTAAAAGAATTATCACTTGGTTTAAAAAGACTGAGGTAACCTGAGAAAATATAAATGGAAGAGATTTGGTTTATGAAACCTAAGCCCACCCAAGTTTCCTAGTCGACTAAGGGTAAATGGGCCATATGATAATTTTCATGTGTACTTCTCATTTTATTCACCTGGAGGAGCTTTAAAAAGCTGATGTTTGGGGATTCCCTGGTGGCGCAGTGGTTGAGAATCTGCCTGCCAATGCAGGGGACACGGGTTCGAGCCCTGGTCTGGGAAGATCCCACATGCCGCGGAGCAACTAGGCCCGTGAGCCACAATTACTGAGCCTGCGTGTCTGGAGCTTGTGCTCCGCAACAAGAGAGGCCGCGATAGTGAAGAGGCCCGCGCACCGCGATGAAGAGTGGCCCCCACTTGCCGCAGCTGGAGAAAGCCCTCACACAGAAACGAAGACCCAACACAGCCATAAATAAAATAAATAATTAAAAAAAAAAAAAAGCTGATATCTGAGTCTGTCACCCCAGAGATTCTGATTTAATTGACTTGGGGCGTGGCCTGAGCATCATGATATTTTGAAATTTTCCAGGTGCTTCTAATGTACAGCCAAGGTTGACAGACTGAGAACCAGTGTTTTAGACTAAAATAATCTCTATACACATTTCCAGTCGCATACCACCATCTCGTATATGTGTATATATCCTGGTATGAATGAGATTTAGCTAGGACCCCTAATCCCTGACTCACTAGACAGATTCTGATTAAAAAAGTTTCCAAGGGGTATAAGTACTGAAATATTTCTAGAAAATGAATTATTTTAATCAAGTTAGCTCCATTAAAAAATTTATTAGCTTGAGGTCTCTTTTTGCCCCAGTTGGCTTCAGTGGAGTCTGGGAGCATGTCAACTGGCCTCTTTGGACACCTTTCCCCTAGGTTCATACCATCACCTTGACCTTTTACATATTACTATCCTCACCTTGAGAGGAGATGTGGAAAAATTAACTTAGTAAGACTTCTTCCCAAAGGCTTAAAGCAGAGCCGACCTTTGCGATATTTTCTCTTCCTTTGTCCTAGGGTTTGTGAGCAATCATCCTTGTCGTCAGGATCAGTCCAAAAATTCCCAGTTCTATACATTTGGCAGAACTGCCTGGTTATCCTTATTAAAGCAAACAATAATACTAATAATAAAAATCAGATCTTTCAGCTGCATCCTAC
Source organism: Balaenoptera acutorostrata (assembly GCF_949987535.1). Taxonomy (NCBI): domain Eukaryota; kingdom Metazoa; phylum Chordata; class Mammalia; order Artiodactyla; family Balaenopteridae; genus Balaenoptera; species Balaenoptera acutorostrata. The sequence goes on along the minus strand of NC_080071.1, from coordinate 46,072,021 downwards.
CTAGTCTAAGAAACACAACTGGCCAGCGTTAAGATTAATGGGGCTCAGGAAAGCACCATGGTAAAGCTTGCTAACCCAGCAGTCTTTTGAAATGTGCCATGACATCCTCAGCAATGACATCTTCATAATGTTTCATGAGGGTATGTATTGAGTCTAATGAACTTTTGTTAGCTCTGCTGTTTCTCACTTTGTTCACTTTTGCAGCTGCTAAAATGGGAAAGATTGAGATCAGCAAGTTTCTGTGAGTAAGCTAAAAGGGGAATAATTTTTTTCTACCTACTTAGCAAATTTCTCTTGTGACAATTGGATGTTATTTGGGGTTTCATACTTGGAGGAAGAAGCACAAGCAAATTTCAGTCATTTTAGAGAATAAATATTCTCTGTATATATATTTGTAGCGGTTATTTTCTTTCTTTTTGAGGTTTATGACTGATCCTGGGCATGTGGCCCCTTGTGTATTGCTCTTCTGAAACAGCCTGAAAGAATTTTCCAAGAGTTATGTGGAGCTTCTCTTCAGTTAAAATTCTGCTTTTTTTCCTCACTGGACTATCAGTCTTCAGAGAACTAACATAACAAAGGAGTAAATACAAATAGATACAAAAATATCCATGAGAAGATCACTGAATTAGATTTGTGAAAGCACATTAAAAGTAATTTTCTACTGAAAAATTTAATGAAGTTTATTAATCATATCTCTGTTTGCTGGTGTTAAATAAAAATTTAAAAGACAGAAATCAATAAACAGAGATAAAAGCTTCTCAAGAATAAATGAAAGGAAGTAATAAAAAGACTAAGCTGAAGTGCCTCCTATCAACAGCAGCTGATAAAATATTGAAAGATTTGCCTTGTGTAATGTCTCTGGAGAGCCATCTTGCTGATCTACTAGACCATGATTGACAACTTTGAGACCTTGCTGGAAGCCACAAAAGTATATCTATAATATTATGCTCAATTGCATAGGTCTTTCTTGCTAAACAGGGCTGGAAATAACATACCACCGAACGATGGGCTTTTAAGAAATTGAATATTCTCCTCAGTCCTAGCTGAAGTTTAATTTGCTTAGAATTAGATGTCACATGGTATCTGGAATGCAAAAAACAAAAAAACCAGAGCATTGTACCTAAGCACATGTAAAACTGTTTTGGAGGAGTTAAGAAATCAGTGGAGGAAATTTTATGGGGGTGGGCAGGTGATTTCAATGTCAGAATAAATAATTAGTACTATTTACTGACATTTCATGTGCCTGGTACTAACCTCACTGATTTAAGTTCATTATCTTAACTAAGTCTCACAAAAAAAGCCTCACCTATGAGATGTGTAATGATACTTCCTCTTTTCTTGAGATAAGAAATTGAAACTCAGGAAAATTAAGGAACATGCTCAAGGTCATAGTAAATAGTGGCATAACTTGTATTTGAACCCACATCAGAGCAACTCCAAGTGACATGACAAACTGAAATTGACTATGAGGCTGGTGACAACATAGGCATCTATTCACAAGACTGATATGCCTTTTCAGTTTGTTGATTGTTTCCTTCACTGTGCAAAAGCTTTTCAGTTTGATGTAGTCCCATTCGTTTATTTTTACTTTTTTGCCCTTGCCTGAGGTGACAGATCCAGAAGATCAATGTTAAAGAGTTTACTACCTATGCTTTCCTCTAGGATTTTTATGGTTGCAAGTCTTACATTTAAGTCTTTAATACATTTTGAGTTTATTTTTGTATATATGAAAATGGTCCACTTTCATTCATTTGCATGCATCTGTCCAGTTTTCCCAACACCATTTATTGAAGAGACAGTCTTTTCCCATTTTATGTTCTTGCCTCCTTTGTTGTAGATTAATTGACTGTATAAGCATAGGTTTATTTCTGGGCTCCCTATTCTGTTCCATTGATTGATGTGTCTGTTTTTGTGCCAATACAGTAGTGTTTTGATTACTATAGCTTTGTAATATTGTTTGAAATCAGGAAGTGTGATGCCCTCAGCTTTGTTCTTCCTTCTCAAGATTGCTGTGGCTATTCAGGTTCTTTTGTGTTTCTATACAAATTTTAAGATTATTTGTTCTAGTTCTGTGAAAAATGTCATTGGTATCTTTATTATTTTTCTTTACATCTTTATTGGAATATAATTGCTTTACAATGGTGTGTTAGTTTCTGCTTTATAACAAAGTAAATCAGCTATACATATACATATACATATATCCCCATATATCCTCCCTCTTGCATCTCCCACCCACCCTCCCTATCCCACCCTCTAGGTGGTCACAAAGCACCAAGCTGATCTCCCTGTGCTATGCGGCTGCTTCCACTAGCTATCTATTTTACGTTTGGTAGTGTATATATGTCCATGCCACTCTCTCACTTCATCCCAGCTTCCCCTTCCCCTTCCCCATGTCCTCAAGTTGATTCTCTACGTCTGCATCTTTATTCCTGTCCTGTCCCTAGGTTCTTCAGAACCATTTTTTTTTTTTTAGATTCCATATATATGTGTTAGCATACGGTATTTGATTTTCTCTTTCTGACTTACTTTACTCTGTATGACCAACTCAAGGTCCATCCACCTCAATACAAATAACTCAATTTCGTTTCTTTTTATGACTGAGTAATATTCCATTGTATATATGTGCCACATCTTCTTTATCCACTCATCTGTTGATGGACACTTAGGTTGCTTCCATGTCCTGGCTATTGTAAACAGAGCTGCAATGAACATTGTGGTACATGACTCTTTGAATTATGGTTTTCTCAGGGTATATGCCCAGTAGTGGGATTGCTGGGTTGTATGGTAGTTCTAATTTTAGTTTTTTAAGGAACCTCCATACTGTTCTCCATAGTGGCTGTAACAATTTACATTACAACCAACAGTGCAAGAGGGTTCCCTTTTCTCCATACCCTCTCCAGCATTTATTATTTGTAGATTTTTTGATGATGGCCATTCTGACTGGTGTGAGATGACATCTCACTGTAGTTTTGATTTACATTTCTCTAATGATTAATGATGTTGAGCATTCTTTCATGTGTTTGTTAGCAATCTGTATATCTTCTTTGGAGAAATGTCAACTTAGGTCTTCTGCCCAGTTTTGGATTGGGTTGTTTGTTCTTTTGATATTGAGCTGCATGAGCTGCTTGTACATTTTGGAGATTAATCCTTTGTCACTTGCTTCATTTGCAAATATTTTCTCCCATTCTGAGGGTTGTCTTATCATCTTGTTTATGGTTTCCTTTGCTGTGCAAAAACTTTTAAGTTTCATTAGGTCCCATTTGTTTATTTTTGTTTCCATTTCTCTAGGAGGTGGGTCAAAAAGGATCTTGCTGTGATTTATATCATAGAGTGTTCTGCCTATGTTTTCCTCTAAGAGTTTTATAGTGTCTGACCTTACATTTAGGTCTTTAATCCATTTTGAGTTTATTTTTGTGTATGGTGTTAGGGACTGTTCTGTTTTCATTCTTTTACATGTAGCTGTCCAGTTTTCCCAGCATGACTTATTGAAGTGGCTGTCTTTTCTCCATTGTATATTCTTGCCTCCTTTATCAAAAATAAGGTGACCATATGTGCGTGGGTTTATCTCTGGGCTTTCTATCTTGTTCCATTGATCTATATTTCTGTTTTTGTGCCAGTAGTATACTGTCTTGATTACTGTATCTTCGTAGTATAGTCTGAAGTCAGGGAACCTGATTCCTCCAGCTCCATATTTCTTTCTCAAGATTGCTTTGGCTATTTGGGGTCTTTTGTATTTCCATACAAATTGTGAAATTTTTTGTTCTAGTTCTGTGAAAAATGCCATTGGTAGTTTGATAGGGATTGCATTGAATCTGTAGATTGCTGTGGGTAGTATAGTCATTTTCACAGTGTTGATTCTTCCATTCCAAGAACGTGGTACATCTCTCCATCTATTTGTATCATCTTTAATTTCTTTCATCAGTGTCTTATAGTTTTCTGCATACAGGTCTTTTGTCTCCTTAGGTAGGTTTATTCCTAGGTATTTTATTCTTTTTGTTGTGATGGTAAATGGGAGTGTTTCCTTAATTTCTCTTTCAGATGTTTCATCATTAGTGTATAGGAATGCAAGAGATTTCTGTGCATTAATTTTGTATCCCGAAGCTCTACCAAATTCATTGATTAGCTCTAGTATTTTTCTGGTAACATCTTTAGGATTCTCTATGTATAATATCATGTCATCTGCAGACAGTGACAGCTTTACTTCTTCTTTTCCGATTTGGATTCCTTTTATTTCTTTTTCTTCTCTGATTTCTGTGGCTAAAACTTCCAAATCTATGTTGAATAATAGTGGTGAGAGTGGACAACCTTGTTTTGTTCCTGATCTTAGAGGAAATGGTTTCAGTTTTTCACCATTGAGAACAATTTTGGCTGTGGGTTTGTTATATATGGCCTTTTTTATGTTGAGGTAAGTTCCCTCTATGCCTACTTTCTGGAGAGTTTTTATCATAAATAGGTGTTGAATTCTGTGGAAAGCTCTTTCTACATCTATTGAGATGATCATATGGTTTTTCTCCTTCAATTTGTTAATAGGGTTTATCACATTAATTGATTTGTGTATATTGAAGAATCCTTGCATTCCTGGCATATACCCCACTTGATCATGGTGTATGATCCTTTTAATGTTCTGTTGGATTCTGTTTCCTAGTATTTTGTTGAGGATTTTTGCATCTATGTTCATCAGTGATATTGGCCTGTAGTATACTTTCTTTGTGACATCTTTGTCTGGTTTTGGTATCAGGGTGATTGTGGCATTGTAGAATGAGTTTGGGAGTGTTCCTCCCTCTGCAATTTTTGAGAAGAGTTTGAGACGGCTAGGTGTTAGCTCTTCTCTAAATGTTTATAGAATTTGCCTGTGAAGCCATCTGGTCCTGGGATTTTGTTTGTTGGAAGATTTTTAATCACAGTTTCAATTTCAGTGCTTGTGATTGGTCTGTTTATATTTTCTATTTCTTCCTGGTTCAGTCTTGGAAGGTTGTGCTTTTCTAAGAATTTGTCCATTTCTTCCAGGTTGTCCATTTTTTTGGCATATAATTAGTTGTGTGCATTAATCTCTCATGATCCTTTGTATTTCTGCAGTGTCAGTGGTTACTTCTCCTTTTCATTTCTAATTCTGTTGATTTGAGTCTTCTCCCTTTTTTTCTTGATGAGTTTGGCTAATGGTTTATCCATTTCATTTATCTTCTCAAAGAAGCAGCTTTTAGTTTTATTGATCTTTGCTATCGTTTCCTTCATTTCTTTTTCATTTATTTCTGATCTGATCTTTATGATTTCTTTCCTTCTGCTAACTTTGGGGTTTTTTTGTTCTTCTTTCTCTAACTGCTTTAGGTGTAAGGTTAGGTTGTTTGAGATTTTTCTTGTTTCTTGAGGTAGGATTGTATTGCTATAAACTTTCCGCTTAGAACTGCTTTTTCTGCATCCCATAGGTTTTGGGTCGTCGTGTTTTCATAGTCATTTGTTTCTAAGTATTTTTTCCTTTCCTCTTTGATTTCTTCAGTGATCTCTTGGTTATTTAGTAGTGTCTTGTTTAGCCTCCATGTGTTTGTATTTATTACAGACTTTTTTCCTGTAATTGATATCTAGTCTCGTAGCGTTGTGGTCGGAAAAGATACTTGATATGATTTCAATCTTAAATTTACCAAGGCTTGATTTGTGACCCAAGATATGATATATCCTGGAGAATGTTCCATGAGCACTTGAAAAGAAAGTGTATTTTGTTGTTTTTGGATGGAATGTCCTATAAATATCAGTTAAGTCCATCTTGTTTAATGTATCATTTAAAGCTTGTGTTTCCTTATTTATTTTCATTTTAGATGATCTTTCCCTTGGTGAAAGTGGGGTGTTAAAGTCCCTTACTATGATTGTGTGACTGTCAATTTCCCCCTTTATGGCTGTTAGCATTTGCCTTATGCATTGAGGTGCTCCTATTTTGGGTGCATAAATATTTACAACTGTTATATCTTCTTCTTGGATTGATCCCTTGATCATTCTGTAGTGTCCTTCTTTGTCTCTTGTAATAGTCTTTATTTTAAAGTCTATTTTGTCTGTTATGAGAATTGCTACTCCAGCTTGCTTTTGATTTCCATTTGCATGGAATATCTTTTTCCATTCCCTCACTTTCAGTCTGTATGTGTCCGTAAGTCTGAAGTGGGTCTCTTGTAGACAGCATATATACGGGTCTTGTTTTTGTATCCTTTCAGCCAGTCTATGTCTTTTGGTTGTAGCATTTAATCCATTTACATTTAAGGTAGTTATCAGTATATATGTTCCTATTCCCATTTTCTTAATTGTTTTGTGTTTGTGATTGTAGGTCTTTTCCTTCTCTTGTGTTTCCCACTTAGAGAAGTTCCTTTAGCATTTGTTGTAAAGCTGGTTTGGTGGTGCTGAATTCTCTTAGCTTTTGCTTGTCTGTAAAGGCTTTAATTTCTCCATCGAATCTAAATGAGATCCTTGCTGGGTATAGTAATCTTGGTTTTTCCCTTTCATCACTTTAAATATGTCCTGCCACTCCCTTCTGGCTGGCAGAGTTTCTGCTGAAAGATCAGCTGTTAACCTTATGGGGATTCCCTTGTATGTTATTTGTTGTTTTTCCCTTGCTGCTTTTAATATTTGTTCTTTGTATTTAATTTTTGATAGTTTGATTAATATGTGTCTTGGCGTGTTTCTCCTTGGTTTTATCCTGTGTGGGACTCTTTGTGCTTCCTGGACTTGATTGACTATTTCCTTTCCCATATTAGGGAAGTTTTCAACTATAATCTCCTCAAATATTTTCTCAGTCCCTTTCTTTTTCTCTTCTTCTTCTAGGACCCCTATAATTCAAATGTTGGTGCATTTAGTGTTGTCCCAGAGGTCTGTGAGACTGTCCTCAATTCTTTTCATTGTTTTATCTTTAGTCTGCTCTACAGTAGTTATTTCCACTATTTTATCTTCCAGGTTACCTATCCGTTCTTCTACCTCAGTTATTCTGCTATTGATTCCTTCTAGAGAATTTTACATTTCTTTTATTGTGTTATTCATCATTGTTTGTTTGCTCTTTAGTTCTTCTAGGTCCTTGTTAAAACTTTCTTGTATTTTCTCCATTCTATTTCCAAGATTTGGGATCATCTTTACTATCATTACTTAGAATTCTCTTTTAGGTAGACTGCCTATTTCCTCTTCATTTGTTTGTCTGGTGAGTTTTTACCTTGTTCCTTCATCTGCTGTGTGTTTCTCTGTCTTCTTATTTTGCTTAACTTACTGTGTTTGGGGTCTCCTTTTCCCAGGCTTCATGTTCATAGTTCCAGTTGTTTTTGGTGTCTGCCCCCAGTGGGTAAGGTTGGTTCAGTGGGTTGTGTAGGCTTCCTGGTGGAGGGGACTGGTGCCTGTGGTCTTGTGAATGAGGCTGGCTCTTATCTTTCTGGTGGGCAGGACCAAGTCTGGTGGTGTGTTTTGGGGTGTCAGTGACCTTATCATGATTTTAGGCAGCCTCTCTGCTAATGGGTGGGTTTGTATTTCTGTCTTGCTAGTTGTTTGGCATAGGGTGTCCAGCACTGTAGCTTGCTGATCATTGAGTGGAGCTGCGTCTTAGCGTTGAGATGGAGATCTCTGGGAGAGCTTTCACCGTTTGACATTACGTGGAGCTGGGAGGTCTCTGGTGGCCCGATGTCCTGAACTTGGCTCTCCCACCTCAGAGGCTCAGGCCTGACACGCAACCAGAGCACCACGACCCTGTCAGCCACATGGCTTAGAGGAAAAGGGAGAAAAAAAAAAAAAAGAAAGCAAAGAAGAAAAAATAAATAAATAAAAGTTATTAAAATAAAAAATTAAAAAATATTTAAAAATTTAAAAAAATTAAAAATCAATTAAAAAAATAGAAAGAAAGAAGAGAGCAACCAAACCAAAAAACATATCCACCAATGATAACAAGTGCCAAAATCTATGGTAAAAAAACCCCCCAAAACCCAAAAAATACAGACAGACAGAACCCGAGGATAAATGGTAAAATCAAAGCTATACAGACAACATCACACAAAGAAGCATACACATACACATTCACAAAAAGAGAAAAAGGAAAAAATATGTATATCTATATATATAAAAAAAAGGAAGAGAGCAACCAAATCTATAAACAAATCTACCAGTGATAATAAACTGTAAATACTAAACTAAGATAAACATAAAACCAGAAACAAATTAGATGCAGAAAGCAAACCCCCAGTCTACAGTTGCTCCCAAAGTCCACTGCCTCAATTTTGTGATGATTCATTGTCTATTCAGGTGTTCCACAGATGCAGGGTACATCAAGTTGATTGTGGAGATTTAATCTGCTGCTCCTGAGGTTCCTGGGACAAATTTCCCTTTCTCTTCTTTGTTCGCACAGCTCCTGGGGTTCAGGTTTGGATTGGCCCTGCCTCTGTGTGTAGGTCGCCTAAGGGCATCTGTTCTTTGCTCAGATAGGATAAGGTTAAAGTAGCAGCTCATTAGGGGGCTGTGGCTCACTCAGGCTGCAGGGAGGGAGGGGAACAGAATGCAGGGCAAGCCTGTGGTGGCAGAAGTTGGCATGATGTTGCATCAGCCTGAGGCGCACCGTGTGTTCTCCCAGGGAAGTTGTCCCTGGATCACAGGACCCTGGCAGTGACAGGCTGCACAGGCTCCCGGGAGGAGAGGTGTTGATAGTGACCTGTGCTTGCACACAGGCTTCTTAGTGGCTGCAGTAGCAGCCTTAGCATTTCACACCTGTCTCTGGTGTCTGAGCTGATAGCCGCAGCTCGCGCCCATCTCTGGATCTTGTTTAGGCGGTGCTCTGAATCCCCTCTCCTTGCGCACCCCAGAACAATGGTCTCTTGCCTCTTGGGCAGTTCCAGACTTTTTCCCAGACTCCCTCCCGGCTAGCTGTAGAGCACTAGCCTCCTTCAGGCTGTGTTTACACAGCCAACCCCTGTCCTCTCCCTGGGATCTGACCTCCGAAGCCGGAGCCTCAGCTCCCAGCCCCCACCTGCCCCAGCGGGTGAGCAGACAAGCCTCTCAGGCTGCTGTGTGCTGCTCGGCACCGATCCTCTGTGTGGGAATCTCTCCTCTTTGCCCTCCGCACCCCTATTGCTGCACTCTCCTCCGTGGCTCTGAAGCTTCCCCACTGCCACCCCCTGTCTCCGCCAGTGAAGGGGCTTCCTAGCTTGTGGAAACTTTTCCTCCTTTACAGCTCCCTCCCAGAGGTGCAGGTCCCATCCCTATTCTTTTGTCTCTGTTTTTTCTTTTTTTCTTTTGCCCTACCCAGGTATGTGGGGAGTTTCTTGCCTTTTGGGAAATCTGAGGTCTTCTGCCAGCATTCAGTAGGTGTTCTGTAGAAGTTGTTCCACATGTAGATGTATTTCTGATGTATTTGTGGGGAGGAAGGTGATCTCCACATCTTACTCCTCTGCCATCTTGAAGGTCTCCCCGTCATTGGTATGTTGATAAGAATTATAATGAATCTGTAGATTGCTTTGGGTAGTATGAACATTTAACAATATTAATTCTTCCAATCCATGAGCATGGTATATCTTTCCACGTATTTGTGTTGTCATCAGTTTATTTCATCAATGTCTTATAGTTTTCAGAGTATAGGTCTTTCACCTCATTGGTTAAATTTATTCCTAGGTATTTTCTTCTTTTTGATGCAGTTGTAATGGGGTTGTTTTCTTTCTTTTTAATCGAGGTATGATTGATTTGCAATATTATATTAGTTTCAGGTGTACAACGTAGTCATTCAAAATTTTAAAGATTATACTCCATTTAAAGTTATTATAAAATATTGGCTATATTCCCTGGGCTGTACAATATATTCTTGTAGCTTATTTATTTTATACATAATAGTTTGTACCTTTTAATCCCATACACCTTAAGCACAGGACTATGTTATTTCTCTTTCTAGTTCCAGGATGTTGGTCTAACAGTGGAGAGGATAAAAATAGATAGAAGCCAGAACATAATTTGAGATTTATGTACAAGCTGTGTGATTTTAGTGACCAGGCCACACAGAATTTGGGAGTGGAGCATTTTCCTTGTTTACTCATCTGTCACAGCATACTTTATCTAAGTTTACCTTCTAAAAACTTCTACCACTTCAGAAATGTAAGATTTTTTAGACCATATGTTCCCATTTTATTCTTTATTGTAATTGGTGTTTTTTTGTAACACATTCTACTTCTACGTATATTATAAACCCCACATAAATTTTTAACATTTTTGATTTACACATAATTTTACTTTAAAAAAATTAAAAATGAAAAAACAGTATTTTATATTTACTACCATGTTTACTATGTCTTGTGCTGTTCGTTTCTTTGTAGAAATCTTAGTTTCCATATGTAATCATTTTTATTATTCCGAGGAATTTTCATTAACATTTCTTGTGGTGTTATTCTGATAGCAAAGAATTCTCTCGACTTTTGTTTTTCTGAAACCATTTTTATTTTGCTCTTTTTTTAAAAGCACATTTTTTAATGGGGGGGTATAGAATTCTATGTTGACAGGTTCGTTTAATTTCAGCATGTAATGATATAATTTTGTGATCTCTGACTTGCATAGTTTCTAATTAGAAGTCTGTGTTAATTCTTACCTTTATTCTTCTGTGCATACTTTTTCCCTTACACAAGAAATATAGGAAATGAAAAACACCAGGACACAGGGCACTGATGGGGTTTTTTTCTGCTTTGTTGTTAAGACTTCAAGTTCAATGATCTTTTCTTTTTCAGTGTTTAATCTGCTTTTAATCTCATCCAAGGGCAATTTCATTTCAGACATTGTATTTTTCATCTTTATAACTTACATTTGATTATTTTTTATTGTTTCTATTTCCTATCATATTCATCTATTTCTCTATCTTCTTAAGTGTATAGAATACATTTAAAATAGTTTTGTGAATGCTGTTTTCTTCTAGTGTCATTCCTGAGTCTGTTTCTATTGGCTTATTTTTCTTCAGGTACTGGGTTACATTGTTCGGTTTTTGGACATGAGTAGTAATTTTTTTATTGTATGTTAGACATGTGAGTTAACCTTGTTGAGTGTTTGGATTTTGTTGTATTCCTTTAGGGAGTGTTTTATTTGTTCTTGTTTGGTCAGGCATTTTAGTTATTGTAGATCATTTTGATCCCTTCAAAGCAATTCTTTAGATCTTTGAGGGCAGAGATATTCCTCACTCTAGGGATAGTTAAAACTTACTACTAAATCTTGACCCTGTTAGGGTTCCATAAATATGTCAGACTGCAGTCTCTATTTCCCTACCTCAACTAGGCCACTAGGTTTTGTTTGGGTTCCCCCTGCATGTTTTCCTGGTCTAGAAATTGCCTCTAAGCAGAAAGCCATGGTAATTTTATAGTTCATCTCATTTATTTCTCTTGTCTCAGAAATTATAGTTCTGAGTTGTCTCTTTTCTGGTCTCTGAAAACAGTTTTTAAATAATTTTCTAGCTTTCCAGTTTTTTACAGAAGAGATTTTGCCTAGGTTGTTACTGCTCTCTAGCTTGAAGCAGCAATTAATAGATTTTTTTAAAGGAAATGTTTGTTCAGCAAAGGCCTTTTAATGAAAAAGGAGACCATATTTACACATATGTGAAATATACCAATTTTAATCTCATGAGAATGAAAAAGATATAATGGTAAATCCAAAAAATAAATTATAGATTCATAGACATGGAAGGACTTTAAGAAGTCATTTGATCTAGTTGCCTGAATATTGACATTGGCGAATGTGTCATTAAGGTTAAGTTGACTAAGACTTAGAATTGGCCTGATATATGACAGTATTCCATAAGAACATTTTATTATCAACATGGTCACGATGTTTTTACCCCATAAAATCAGAATATTCCTGTTTTAATTTCATTCACCTCCACTTATTTGGATACTATTATCCTCCCTTTTTCCATTCATATGCAGAAGAGCTGAGGTGAATCTCTCATGTATAAAATATTTAATGGCAAAAGAAATTGTGCATGACAATAGAAAAGGACAGGAGAAAATACAACAGTATTGGTTGAAGAGGTGGTTTTTCTACTTCCTAAGGTAGCTATACAGGGACATATTCTAGAGCTATGAGAAAAGCTATACAAAAGTTAGAAAGACATTAAATTTACTTTATAATGATATACATTCTTCATTTCAGAGGTTTAGAGGACATTTTTTTTCCTGTTCCTTTGTATGTATTTACATTTTAAATGATGTAAATAAATATTATCAAACCTATCTTAATACTCACAGTTGTGGTTAGCATAATTAATCTTGATCATATCAATATAAAACTATGAGTATACACTAATAAATATTATAATTACAAGTAAATCACCATACTTAAATTCCTCTTCAATGCTTCTACCTAAAATTTTTTTGTTTTTAAGTAATTACACATTTTTATGATGTTTTGGTATTTGTAATATATTTTATATTTCATTGTAACTATATTATACATTGTGGCAAAAGTTTATTTCTTCAGACTCTAATAATAAACCCCATGAAAATTGCTTTATATTATTTTTTGTTATTTGGTAGAAATAATTCTATATCTGAATTTAATTCAACATTTACAAATTCATTCATATTGGTTTTTGTGTATTAGTTGAAGCATTCCTTTTATATAAGTGTTTCATGGGTTGTTTCCAACTAAATGTCAGATTTTTAAATGTTGTATAGATATGTACCTAAATATGCAGAAATAGCACTTTTTAAGTGCAAAACCAAGAATTATCACTCTAAACATATATGAAGTACTTTGATACATCAGAATAAAAATTTGAAATAAACCTTGTTTCTGTTGAACTCTTGAGGAGAAACAAATTCACTTAAGAATGATGAGAAAGGATATGTCAATGGAAAATAACAAATAGCACCACAAGCAAAATAATTTGATGAGATGTGATGAAATATACAGCAATAAAATATTTCCACTGAGAAATCTCACAAAGGTATAGAAAGTTTCTTAATACTGTAAAGAAAAGTAAGTTTACTTAAGTCTCAGATTTGGTCAAAGGTCAGCTTATGATTTTGATGCACGGCTGCAATTTATTCAGTATCAAGGTTCACAGAAATTGCAAATCAGCTTCACACATTGGTTATGAATATTCTTTATCTGTTTCTTCTAGTTCCAGGTAACAAAAAAAATCACAGGTACCATGGAGGGTTTGCTGTGAATTTAATGTCTAATTTTGATGTGTATATTTACATCCAAAGAGTTTTAACCATGAAATTATAAATAGTAATCTAAATATACAAACCTGTATCTACCAAAATTGTATAAAAAAGTCCTCATTCTGTTCTTTAGAATTCTCTTGTAATTCTTCCTTTTCCCCCTTTAGTTCTTTTTATTACTGATTTTCAGACAAAAATAAATTCTAGTTGTTATGTGGTCAGAAATTGAGATGAAAAATACAAAGCCCTCCCTTCCCCCCTTTTCAAAATTCTAAGTGACAAAAGAACAGGCACACTGTTGTTAGTAAATTTTCTAAATGTTGCTTCTTCTTTATATGTATAATCTTCATACTGCTTATTTCTTTCCATCATCCTATATCATCAAAAGACATCTAGTATAGTGCCCTGTCCACCAAGGTGTCAGATAGATGCCTCACTAACTGAATATATCACTTGTATTCAGCTTCCTGGAATTAAGTTCTTAGTCATTTTTCTTATTTAATTGTTTAATCTTGAGTTATTTGGTACAATCATATATCATTGTTCATGAAATTGTCTCTTTATGTTATATGAGAAATCTGAGATGGTAAAATAATTAACAAATGTTATGCATCATTGCAAGGAGTGTGCAGGTTTCAATAACAGGTTTATTGAATGTCAATAAAGAAGTAATTAGCTTTCTAAATTTTGCCAAAGCAATTTATATAAAGATCTCAAGGCTCTTAAGAAACAAGAGATAAAGAAAGAACAACTCTGCTGGAGTTGCTGAACTCCACAAGTTGATGAACTTGTGCCTGTAATTTTTAAGAAGAACACGTCTACTGATAACTCAATTTGGAAAATAATTTTTTAAACTGTGTTTCGTATTTTCACTTTCTATAATCAATTTTTAGTGATAGTTTTGGCTTATTTCAGCAAAGTATTAGATGACAGAACTTCCTCTACAATTTGAAATGATTACATCTCTGCCTGTAAAGTGTATTTACAAAAATATCTTCCTGCAACTTGCTTAAAACATTTTTTTTCTTTAAAGCAGTTTTAGGTTCACAGAAAAATTGAACATAAAGTACACAGTTTTCATATACCCCCTGCCTGCCCGCATGTGCAGCCTCCCCCATTATCAAAATGCCACACCAGAGTGGTACATTTGTTATAATCAATGAATCTACATCAACACTCTATTACCACCCAAAGCCCATAGTTCACATTAGGGTTTACACTTGGTGTTGTATATTCTATGAGTTTTGGCAAATGTACAGTGACATGTATATACTATTATAGTATCAACAAGGATAGTTTTACTGCCCCCAAATCCTCTATGTTCTGCCCCTAAAGCCCTGGCAACCATTGATCTTTTCACCATCTCCATAGTTTTGACTTTCTTGGAGTATCATGTAGTAGGAATCATATATGGTTTTTCGTATTGGCTTCTTTCACTTAGTAATATGCAGTTAGTTTCCCTACATGGCTTTTCACAGCTAGATTGCTCATTTCTTTTTAGTGCTGAATAATATTCTGTTTCCTGTATATACCACAGTTTGTTTATTCACTTACCTATTGAAGTACATCTTGGTTGCTTCCAAGTTTTGGCAATTGAGAGTAAAGCTATAAAATATAAAATCCATGTGTAATGTTTGTGCAGACTTAAGTTTTCAACTCCTCTGGGTAAATACCAAAGAGTGCAACTGCTGAATCATATGGTAAGAGGATGTTTAGTTTTGTAAGAAACTGCCAAACTGTCTTTTAAGGTGGCTGTACCATTTTGCATTCCCACCATAAGCTGTTTTTAATAATGTAAAAATAAATATCCAGAGAACATGAGGTAATTCTATGGAATATGTAATCTTTCAGTAGAGATTCTCCTTGAAACTCCAGGTTAAGGTATCCAATATTTTCATTTAAATTTCTCATGCCTACTTCAGAGCAAAACAGAGCTCTTGATATCCCCACATTTCTACCACATAACTGGTCTTCAAACCTGTTTCACTATCTCAGTAAATACACTCATCCACCAAGATTTCTACCTTGCTGTCACTATTCACATTCTGTGCGTTAGCAAATACAGTTATCTCTTTAAAATGTTTTATATCCATCTATTTTGCTTTAATAATATTCATTATTATTATGATACTGAGATTTTCTTTTCATTAACAAGCAGATGCTATGAGGGCAGAGATCTCACTTTTCCTATTCTTGATTTTGTTTCTGATGTTTAATTCTCAATGCCTGCAACATGGTAGACATTCAATAAATATTTACTTAATAAATAAATTAAATGATCAATGTAGTAGATGTTGTATAATGCTCACATAACATTTAGTGGAATTTCCTCAGCCCCCATTCCTTTCATACAATACCCTCATTTTGTTTAGATAATCCACTCTCCTTCCCAAGGTCCTGTGCTTCATGTAACCAATCATTTAGGCATATGACGTCTTTCTGTACAATGAGATGTGAAGTGATATATGTTATTGGCTTCTAAGAATTGTTTCCTTACTCTTAGTAAGAAACATAAGATTGTCATCTGTCATATTCCCTGCATGTTGTCCTATCTGCTTGGGACATTTGGGCCTGTGGAAGCCATTCCATGGCCATGAAGAAAACGAAACTAGCAGAGAAAACACTTTGAAAATGCCTGAGGAAATGATAGAAAGAATATGGGTCCTTGAAATGTTGAGTTAATGAAACCTGAGTTGCTGATGTTGGTATCTTTTGTGTGGAGTATTCCAACTTACTCATTGTTAGCAAGTTGAGCTAGAATTCTGGCTACTTGCTGCCCAAACCATCACAATACATACATTTACGTTAAAAATTTTATAAGAGATATAAGCAAATATAATCTAAAATATATTTTCTTTCTAATATCTGTGCCTACTTATATTAATCCAATAATTTTTAAATAAATAATACTGAGTTAAATTCTGAGATATTTATTTAAAGTTTTCTTGTTTTATCACCTGAATGAATTTCTAGTGCAAGAATAGATTAAATACAAAAAAAAAAAAAAAAGAATAGATTAAATGCCTGAATTGTTATTATTATTATTTGGTATTTTATTTTATTACTTGTCTTTTAAAGTTAAAAAATTATTCTTCATTTAAAAAAAATATTTTTACCTGCCTGGTGAGAGATTCTGACAGTTTTTTTGTTAAGGAAGAACAAAGAACCTTTGGACCTACTTTCAAGGACAGTTAAGACCTTTGGAAGTTTGAGAATTTTGCCATCTTCTGAGTTATTCTGAAACCTTGGCGCTGACTTGTGGTTTAGTGTATGTTGTGGCTGATCTTTTCCATTTATTACCACTCCAAAAGTATCATATCTAATGGTCAGTCTGTTGTATACCTAGAGACTTAGATGTTCCTCGAATGAATTTCTCTGTAATGTTATCATTATCATCAAATACGTCCCACAAAAGTGAATTTATGGCCTAAAATTTTTGTTCTAGGGACTCTTCTATGCCAATTTTTATTACCTCAAATCTTCTAAAATAGCCATATCTTAAAGGTCATTTCAAAGTAACCAAAATACTTGTTTCTGAGAATGAGAGAAGAAAAATAAATGATGAAGTCATTATGTACTTTAGAATAACAGTGGTCATAATTAAACTAGCATGTCATTTTATCCTATAATTTAGATTATGCCAAATGATTTTTATTGGATGATCTGTGCTGTTAAATTCAGCAGACACTATGACAACCTATTCCCCTGGTGTAACAGAGTTCGAAGAAAAAAAAATTATCAGTGATTCACAAAAACACTCCCACAGGATTAGATGAAACACCTATCTACTTTCTTTGGAAGCATATTGAAATGATTTATAATAACCAAATCACTAATACTACTAAAATTAGATATTGAATAAATGGTCAAGTGTAGACCATTTGTTAAACTTTTGGGTCAATGGGAACATATGAGACTAGAATGAGAGGTTATTTTTGGAGGCTTAAAAGTAACTTTTTGAGACTAAGTAGAAAAACGAAGGCATCAAAAGGTCAAAGTGTGAAGTTCATTAATTCATTTATCCAACAAATAGTTTTTAAGTGCTTACTATGTGACAAACATTGTTCTCAACTCCACACAATATAGGAAAATATTTTTGCACTCCTCACTCATAGAACTTACAGTATAGTAGAGAAGGAAAGGAAATATCATACATAGAAAAATTGTATGCTAGATTGTGATAAATGCTATGGAATAAAAAGATCAGGGTAGATTGTGAGTGTGGGGTACAGGGTACATTCTTTGAGTTGCAGTTTAAAATAGGGTGATCAGAATAGACCTACTTTGAAAGTGATATTGTTCAACTTGTATCAGATATTTCATTATACTTTAGAACAATCCAATAATAAAAGGTTGACTGATTAATCTTCCAGGCAAATGCACCATGGAAAAGTGAGCATTATAACACCTTAAATGTGTATGACAATGTTTACACATACATACACACAATTCTCTAATGTATATGATGAGGTTGTTACTATTAGCCCATTTTACATGTGACATATTTTAGACAAAGAGAAATTAAATGACTTGCCTGAAGTTAATTAACTAGTTCTTTCAGCCCTAAATTTTGTATTTAAATCATGTTAGTTAATTCACTCTTAAGTTATCCAACTCTCATAATCTATTTTTTTACCCTATTGGATGGCCATTGTGAGAAATCACAATTTATAATGTCCAGACTTGGTTCAATTTTTTGTAATTACTTTGAACAATGAATTATGATTCTTAATAAGAAGAGTCAAGATGTCATTATTACTATTACTATGACTATAGAGATTCATTTTTATATAACCACTAATACCTTTACCATTTAATGTGCTGATTATGTTAATAAGATTTGGCATACGTAACCCAATTAATTGGCACAGTGGAGAGTCAGCATAGGTATAGAAGCAAGGTGAGTTTCTCTTGATTAAATTGTACAGGATGCCCCCAACAGAGTCAAGTGTCAGATGTAATCACAATCTCATATTTCTGACTTACTGGCTTATGGACATTATTTAATAGCTTGTCAAAAGTCATTTAAGTAAACTGATTTGAAAAATGGAATTCAGTACAGATTATTCATGTAGAAAGCAACATTTAAATCAGAGTAATAAGCATTTTTGTTTTGTTACACATAATGAGTGAATTTATGTAAATTCCACTACAAGGTCTTATTAAAAGTATTCAGTTTTGATTCCTAGGTGTTTAGCAAGATTTTTTGAAATACATGAAACAGTTAGATGCCGTCTTAAAGATTATAATTGTGTGACACCACACAGTTATCACATAGGATCTGACAACCAGAAAATACATATTTTGTTTGTAAATTGAAATGCAAGAAAGCAAAGTTGTGAAACTCACTTTACATAAACAGTTTGTAAGAGAACTTTTTCTAACTAACCTTTTCTAATATATAATTGGTGATCATGTCCTATATGTGAGGCAGGACATAACAATTAAGAATCAGAGTCTCCATGTTATACTGATAAGAAGTTCTGGTCAAAAATTATTGGTGAGGGCTTCCCTGGTGGCGCAGTGGTTGAGAATCCGCCTGCCAATGCAGGGGACACGGGTTCGAGCCCTGGTCTGGGAAGATCCCACATGCCGCGGAGTGGCTGGGCCCGTGAGCCACAATTGCTGAGCCTGCGCGTCTGGAGCCTGTGCTCCGCAACAAGAGAGGCCGCGATAGCGAGAGGCCCGTGCACCGCAATGAAGAGTGACCCCCGCTTGCCACAACTGGAGAAAGCCCTCGCACAGAAACGAAGACCCAACACAGCCATAAATAAAATAAATTAAAAAAAAAAAATTAAAAAAAATTAAAAAAAAAATTATTGGTGAGAGAAATGCATGGAGTATGATATGAAATGTCCATCAAGATAGTATAAAATGAAAATAAAGAAAGGTAGGAATCAGACCCTACAGAGCCTTGAAACAGTGTCAAAAAGTTTCACATTTGCCTTAAAAGCCAAGGAAAGTTATTGAGAAGGAGTTTGACATAATCAGATTTGAATTCCACAAGATCCCTTTGCCTGCAGTGTTAAAAATAAATTTAAAAGATATGCAGTAAAAGGTGGAGGACCACTTAAGACAAGGAATTAGCAAACTAGGGATCTGTGGGCTAAATCCAGCCTGCCACGTGCTTAGTTTTACAGCCCAGGAGTTAAAATTTGTTTTTACATTTTTAAATGTTTGAAAGAAAAATAGAAGAATAAAATTTCATATCACATAAAAATTATGTGAAATTCAAATGTGTCCATAAATAAAGTTTTATTGGAACACAGTCATTCTTATTCATTTCATTAATTTACTGCCTATGACTGCTATTGTCATTACAATTTCAGCATTAGTAATTGCAATAGAGATCATAATGCTCAAACACCCTAAAATATTTATTTTAGGACCTTTACAGAAAAAGTTTACTGACTACTGATTTCAGCTGTTGAAGTGATCCAGGTGAGAGCTGATGGTAGCTTACAAAGATAAACAGTAATACGTGAATCCAAGAGGGATAATCATACCTCCATTTCACAGTACACTGGGTATAGAAATAAGGGAAAATGTAACGTCAGAGAGGCTCCTGAATTTCTGAATTTCATGTGCATGTTGATAGCATTCATGAGTTAGTTAACACTGGAGGAGGATCACGTTGGCGAGGGAGTGGAGTGAAATAAAGATCTCAGTTTCATACATGTGAGTTTTCAGGTACTTTGAAATTTATAAGAACGTATGTCAAGTAGATAGTTGAATATATATGGAGTTCAGATGACTGATTCATGTGGGAGCTATAAAGATGTGAGTAACCAATGGGCCATATATAGCAGTTAAACTCATTAGTTTTGATGAAGCATCCAAGGGTGAGAGTGCAGAATGATGCCAGAATATGTTCTAGCACCAAATCTTAAGGAATTGCAATATTTATTGTTTGGGTAAAGTAGGATGGCCCTGTGAAGAAGACAGAAAAAGAGGCGCAAGAGAGGAAAGATGAAAACCAGGAGACTTTAATATCATGGAAAATAAAGAAAAAATGTCAAGAAAGAAGGAGTGCTCAACCATGTACATCCTGCCAAGAACCAAGAAAAATGACTGACTAAATCTCTACTGAGATTGCCAACTTTAGCCATGCCTTTTTTTGGATGGATGTTTATTTCTATGTTATCTATAATAAATATTCTGAATGGTGATCAGGCCAAATAAGTCAATAAAGACAAAAAAACTGATAGTTTGAATTACACAAATATTTAAAACTTCCGACAACTAAAAAGCAAATGCCAAATCAAAGAAAAACAAAAAATTGGGAAAAATAGTGGCAATGCATATGTAAAGATTTATGATACAAAATTATTAAAGGTCAGTAATAAAATGCTGAGTACTGCAACAGAAAAATGGGACAAAAATTGAATAGGCAATTCAGAAAAATAGCAATGCATATGATTGGTAAACTTGAAACAAAATACTCAGCAAATGAACATCTCATTTCTGTGCCTGTAAGGTTGAGAACTAGACCTTACAAAGTGGTAACGCCTCCTCATCTAGGAGATTCACTTCTGCCTTCTAGCTCCCAAACCAATATTAGTTAATTAATTGTACATTCAGGTTTTATAGATTGACTGAACTTTACAAACAGTGATAACATCTGTCTAAAAAAATTTTTTTTGAGTGATCATAATACTTAAAAAATTCTAGCCACAAAAGTGTAACAAATGCTATTGAAATTCAGGGTTATACAGTGTAATTGAGGGAAAGCAAGAATGTCTCCCTTTCTTACTAACCAGAAGGAATGTGCAGGTTTTATACTGTACAAAACATAGATGAATGCTTAAATAAGTGGGAAGGGGTGGCCTAGAAGTTGAGAGACTTGTATGGTTCTAGCCTTGTAAATAACATCTCTGTGTACCTTTCCTCATATAAAGAGACTTATCACGAGGAATAAACAAGTTATTTTGATGGAGAAAAGTTATTACACATTTATGTTTTTTCTCTGGGGTCAAATTGTATTGTTGGTCAATATGTTATTTACATATTGCTAATTTTCAAGATCCTCTTCCAATGTACATGGAAACATAAACAGAATATCAGCAATGACATTTAAAATGCATTATCTTTATCAATAGAAGTTTATGCTATTTTAGTCATGTCAGGATGATGAATGGCATATAATTCAGAGAAAAATGGCCCAGAGCAGATACACAGAATTTACATAGGATGGATTCATCTGGCAGTAAATCAAATGAAAATTTCAGTTTTATGGTCTTCAAGAAGGTAATCCTAATTTACAATTTATTTGCATGATTTGAACATTTTGACCCTTTTATTTAAACTCAAATTATGTCATCTTTACCTAAACGACCATCATTTTTGTATTATTAAGAGGTTAATTAGTTTTCTAATTTATAGAGCTGAAAGATATCTTTGAGATTGAGATAAATGCATTTTTCTAAAAGAAACAGTTTGCTATAATTCCAGTGTCCCAATTCCATCCTGTTATTCAATACTTCTAAACATAGTTCAAACATTTGATACATTCCTTTGAAAGCATGCTTAAGTCTTATTTACATATGCATGTCCAATATAATTAACGAAATCTAAAATCCCTGGAGTACTGCATTACTGTCCTTTTCTTTTATATTTCCCTACAACAAATAGTACAGTTCAGTGGTGTTCAACCCTGGCTGAGCATCAGAATGATCTGTGAAGCTGTTAAAAATATCTTGAGAGAGGCCAGCCTCCCCATGCATTCCCACTGTCTTAAGCTGAGACTGAATCTCCTGGGGTGAGCCCTGTCATTTTTATTTTGAAAAATCTTCACAGATGATAGTGAGACTGAATTAATTAAGACTTTTCAGGTTATAAATTAAAAAATTCCTCTTGAGCTATCTTATAAAAGGGGGACTTATTTTAAGGATACAGAAATCACTCACAGAACAGAGTAGGGATGTGGTTCAGCCCCAGAAATAGACTAGAGCCAGGGCCTGGGAGCATGGAAGGGTACCCCGCAGGGGGCTTCGCCTACAGCCTGCTTTCTGATCCCTTTTTTTTCTTTGCATGTCAACATTATTCATCTCTACCCTTACAGGCAAGCATCCACTGTTTCCCAGATTCTGAGTTTACACTTTCTCTTTTCGAGAAAGCAGTCAGACTGATCCTTGAATCTCTTGGTTCCGATTCTTGGCTTTTGTTTGTTTTCATTTTTTAGTCACGTTGCGTGGCATGTGGGATCTTAGATCCCAAAGTTACTCAGGATAGGATTCATCTGTTGAGTTTGAGTCTTTCCAAATCTTAGCACAGGCCATATTCTACAACCATTACTGCTCCCACCGAGGATGGTGTGAGGGAGCTGGGGGGACAAATCTACAAGGTGTGGCCAGGGTTCGGGATCACTGGATAGTTCATTTAAACAACAGACATTTTATAAGCTCACAACAGGTGCCCCACTGGACTGAGAATACAAAATTAAACAGGAGAGATATGCTACCTGCTTTACAAGATGCTTCAAATATTCTGTTTAATTTTTTCCCCAGGGGAGAGATAGTAGCATCCTGAAGCGACGGTAGTAGCATTGAAGAAGAAGAGATGTGGGCAAAATTGAGATACATTTAAGAAGAAGAATGAAAAGACCTGGTGTTTGTTCAGATACAAGTTGAAAGAGAAGAGACAAAGATGATCAAGGTAATCCTATAATTTATTGTCCACAAGAATATACTTTTGAGAGTGAAAGGGGACACTAATGAAAAATGAGAATATATTATCACTTTAAAGTTGAGGCTCGGGTTTCTGGCCTGGGAAACTGGATGATGATGCTAACATTTTATTAAAGATCGCAGAACAGGTTCAAGTGGGGAGGAGGGCTTCAGTTTTAAACCCATTGAGGCGGAGGTGCGAGTGCGCCATACCAGTGGAGCTACCCACCTGGCCTGTAGGCATATGGGTCTAGAACTCCAGAGACATTTTTTCCGCAGAGATATTTATTTGGAGAGTCAATAGTCCATTGAAAATAAATGAAAGCGATGGAGTAGAAAATATCACTCTCACCAGAATCTTCTATCTTTTAAATCTTCCTGAGGCAAAACAGTTATTTATTTAAGATCTATATGTTCCTGTCTCTTTACCCCTTTCAGATGTTAACATAATCTGAAGCTACAGATCATATTACTGTTAGTAAACTACCTTTACATTATAAAAGTTCTGCCAAAACTAGATGGACATTTCTACTTTCAGTTTGGTAATCAAATTCACAATAATGATTTGGAATTCACCATGTCTATTTATTTCCAGTGCCTTCTTAATTTTTATTTGTAAAAATATTATGTTTAATTCTTGATGACATTTGGAGAATTATGTTCAATTATAGATTGAGTGACTAAAGAACTAGTGAAACCAGATGTTGAGAAGGGAGGATTTGAGGTTTTGAAAGCCTTGTTCTCTTTGTAAGGTTAAGAATACAGTAATAGCATCTTCTTTTATTTTACTCTCAGTGAAGAACAGTTGATGAGGATAGTGTGGTGTGTGTGTGTGAGGGGAGGGGGGAGATAAAGGGAGGACCTAAAAAAAGGAAAGGGAAAAAGGAAGAAGCAAAGGGTTTTATGAGCTTTGCTAAATTCTTCAGCATTCTTATTATCTCATTATATTCTTAGTCGTTCTCACGGTATAGGGCTCTTTCCTTCATTTTATTTTCTCACTTCCCAAGGCTGTGCTTAGGGCCATAAGTTCTAAGGATTCTGAAAGGCAGTCATCTTTGTCAGTACCAGTGGGCACTAATGCCTGGGGACTTAAGAAATTATTGATTTCACACTGACATCATCTGTTCCTCATTTTGCTGAGTATACACACTGATTCTGTATTGTCAAGACTGTGTAATCTAAGAAACACCACAGTAACTACTTTATGTGACATTAAAACAATTTTTACCTATGATACAAATGTTTTCCCAGGTGTAGAGACTGACAAATAAAATGTGTAATGCCTAAAGAACTAGTGAAAAGCAGAATTTCTAAATCAGAAAAATCTGTCTTTGGTGTATTCCAAAATTATCTTTCAATATAGTCTCATTCCTGAGATTCCAATTTTCAGGTGTCATTTTTATTGGTTTTAAACTAATAACTGATTAGACTGGAAGTGTGTGACATCTTTTCAGGCTCTCTTTAACAATCTAAAACATAAATCTCTAATGGTAAGCTCTAATATCTAAATTAATGTTATGTATCCTATTGCTATTTTAATCAAGTTATATAAATATAACAATTATATAAGTATTTATTCTAACCAGTTTAGTAATCTGGACACATGTATTCCATTAAGGTGTATTTTATATTAACATGGAACACTTTCAAGACCAGTCAAATATATATGTACTTTTTCTTCTAGTTTTACTGGGATATAACTGACATATACCACTGTATAAGTTTAAGGTTTATAGCATAATGATTTGATTTACATACATCATGAAGTGATTATCACAATAAGTTTATTGAACATTCATCATCTCATACAGATACAAAATTAATATTATGACATAGTGTGAGTGTGTTTCGTGTTTGGTAATTGCAATCATTGTTGCTTTTGTTGTGGTCATCCATTTACAATGCTTGGTGTCTATTTATCTCTTGTAAAAATAAAATACAGTGTGTGTGTGTGAAAAAAAAAAGAAAAACGTTCTGGAGGTGGATGGTGGTGATGGTTGCACAAACAATGTGAATGTACTTAATGCCACTGAACTGTACACTTAAATGTAGTGAAGATGGTAAGTTTTACGTTATGTATATTTTATCACTATTTTTTAAAATAAAGAATAATACCTTTTTAAACTCAAAAATAAAAATTCAAAAAATTTTTTCTTGTGCTGAAAGCTTTTAGGGTTTATTCTCTTAAAAACTTTCATATAGGACTTCCCTGGTGGTGCAGTGGTTGAGAGTCTGCCTGCCAATTCAGGAGACAAGGATTTGAGCCCTGGTCCGGGAGGATCCCACATGCTGTGGAGCAACTAAGCCCGTTTGCCACGGCTGCTGGGCCTGCACTCTAGAGCCCGCAAGCCACAACTAATGAAGCCCGCACGCCTAGAGCCTGTGCTCCGCAATGGGAAAAACCACTGCAATGAGAACATGTGCACTGCAGCGAAGAGTGGCCCCCGCTCACAGCAACTGGAGAAAGCCTGCACGCAGCAACGAAAATGCAACACAGCCAAAAAAAAACTTTCATATATAACACACAGCAGTGTTAATTATATTTATCATGTTGTACATTACATCCCTAGTATTTATTTATCTTATAACTGGATGTTTTTTAACTTTCTTTAATGCATTTGTTATTCATTCTATCAAGAAAGCCCTCTTTTTTCTTCTCCTCCCCTCACATCCCAATATCCAATAAGGGCCTCTATAAGTCTGCTTGGGTTTCCACAACAAAATACCACATCCTGGATGGCTTAAACAACAGAAATTAGTTCATCACAGTTCTGGAGGCTGGGAAGTCAAAGATTAAGGTGCCAGTCAGGTATGTTTCATTCTGAGGCCTCCTCTCTTAGCTTGTAGGCAGCTACCATCTCACTGTGTGTTCACACGACCTCTTCTTTGTGTGCTTGCTGAAAGCAAGTGAACTCTCTGGTGTCTCTTCTTGTAAGGACACTAATCCCACCAGATCATGGCCCCATCCTTATGACCTCATTTAACCTTAATTACTTCCTTAGAGGTCCCCTCTTCAAATATATCTACACTGGGGTTAGGGCTTCAACATATGAATTTGGGGAGGGGACCCAAATATTCAGTTCATAACAGGGACCAAGTCCAGGAAGATTGGTAAAGATGATATTTCCATATCTACTATCTTATTTTAGATTCTTTCTGTTTCTTGTTTGAATAATGTTGAAGTCTCTAATCTCCAATCTTTTTATTTCTCCATTTTATCCTTCTTACAAGTGCCTTGTGTTGATTATAATGTTTAAACTTGGTGATTTTACTTCCATGACTAATACTTCAATTTTTCTTTGGAGTAAAGTATAAGTTGCGTGGCACATAAGGCCCTCTATCATCTATCTCTTTTTGCTTTACTCTACAGCGTGATACATAGAGTGCTCCTCATGCTACATATGACATAATGTTATTGATTTACAAATAACTCCTCCAAGTATCAGGGTTTTATTCCTTTGTTTATTATTTTTTTCTTCTTGGGAGACCCTTACCTTCATTGGAAAATGGCTACATATTATTATGGTCCCAGCAGACGTGTCAAATCCTCTATGAAGTCTCACTTTTTTCTTGTTCCTCTAGAGTGTGCCTAGAAAAAAATAATTTCTACCAATCTGAAACAAAATATATATTAAAAAAGACCTAAAATACCTCTAAAAAACTTTTGGGCCACACAAGAAATCAAAGCTGTTATTGCAAAAGACTTAGAATAAGTGAACAACATAAGCATTCCATATTCAAATACATGGGAATTCATTAAAGTAATGCTTGAGTGAAAATTTGTAGCTTTAAATGCTTATTTTAATAAATAATAAGCTTACTTCAATCAGAATTATACAAATTAATTTGAAAACCTGGTTGGAATGAATGAATTTTTAGGAAAATATAAAACATACATGCCAAAAGAGATACAAAATCCATACAGAACACTTTACATATTAAAAAAATGAGAAAAAGAAAGAGAAAAGCTATTTCTGAAATAACACCAGCTCAAGACATTTTTAAACGATTATTCAAAAGCAAGCAACAACATGAAAGGAAGAATATCAAAAAGAAATCCAAATTCCAAATCCTTTCGAAGAATACCAAGGCCTGTGAAAGATAGCAACAAATAAGAAAAGCAGAAACCAAGACAATTTTTTGAATGTTGCTACAAAAATGGGAAAAAAATGATAGCACGTGAAAGAATAATAAACTTTGAACAAGTCAAGTTTATACAATAATGAAAAGATGATCCAGCATTAGGAAATCCTAAATCATCTCCATAGTTGCTAATAACATAATTGCCTACATTTAATGAAAGTGGGATAGACAGATATTTATTATCATAAAATATATTTACATGTGACCCAATCCAAAAATCACAATTACACTTAACACAAAAATATAGATATTCTTCTGTCATGTCAGGAGTGTAAAAATTATGTTTATTTGGAATATCTAAGAGGATAAGAGAATTTAGAAAAATGTTGGGTATAATATTAATGTTCAGAAATCAATTTTATTCCATATAAATGATAGGCAGTTAGAAGCTGCACTTGAAGACCCCAATAACAATTACAATATGCTAAATGAAATATCTAATCATTGCATAACTTGTCAGTTACAGAATGGCAGCTATTTTCTCCATGTGGGTGGCTTGTTATTTCGTTTTTTTATGGGTTAATTCTTTTTCACTTTTAAACATGGAAAAATTCAAATATATAGTGAAGTAGAGAGAGTAGTGGAATGAACCTCTTTCACCCAGCTTTAATAATAATATATGGCCAATCTTCTTTTATCCAAATGCCAACCCATATTCCACACTTCATTGGTTTTCTTTTGAGTTAGATCACTTAAATTTATATGTAAATATTTCAGCATGTATTTCTAGAAACTTCACAAACAATTTGGACTAGTGATTATATGTAAAATATAGTTAAAAATAATATTGGATTCTCCAAAATGTTTGTTCTTTTTTTCTGTAAGATGGCTGTAGTAGCACTTAGTTGACTTTAACTTCATTTGAAACAATTTTGTTAGATTGTATTGTGACAGCTGTCATATCAGCGTGCATTAAAAAAGAAAGTATCAAAATTGGTGAATTTTTGTATAGCCATTTTACTATTGCAGATGGAAGAAATAAGCAACATTTTCAGCAGATTATACTTTATTATTTCAAGGAAGATTACAAACACAACTGAAACGCAAAAAAGATTTGTGCAGTGTATGGAGAAGGTGCTGTGACTGATCAAATGGGTCAAAAGTGGTTTGCGAAGTTTCGTGCTGGAGATTTCTCGCTGGACAATGCTCCATAGTTGGGTAGACCAGTTGAAGTCAGTAACGATCAAATCGAGAAATTAATTGAGAACAATCAACGTTATACCATGCGGGAGATAGCCGACATACTCAAAATACCAAAATCAAGCGCTGAAAATTATTTGCACCAGCTTGGTTATGTTAATCACTTTGATGTTTGGGTTCCATATAAATTAAGCAAAAAACACCTTCTTGACCATATTTCCCCATGAGATTCTCTACTTAAACATACTGAAAACATTCCGTATTTAAAACAAATTGTGACGGGCGATGAAACGTGGATACTGTACAATAATGTGGGACAGAAGAGATTGTGGGGCAAGTGAAATGAACCACCACCAACCACACCAAAGGCCGGTCTTCATCCAAAGAAGGTGGTGTTGTGTATATGGTGGGATTGGAAGTGAGTCCTCTATTGTGAGCTCCTTCTGGAAAACCAAATGATTAATTCCAACAAGTACTGCTCCCAGTTAGACCAACGGAAAGCAGCACTCAACAAAAAGCGTCCAGAATTAGTCAACAGAAAACGCATAATCTTCCATCAGGATAACACAAGACTGCATGTTTCTTTGATGACCAGGCAAAAACTGTTGCAGCTTGGCTGGGAAGTTCTGATTCATCCGCCTATTCAGCAGACATTGCACCTTTGGATTTCCATTTATTTGGGTCTTTACAAAATTCTCTTAAAGGAAAAAATTTCAATTCCCTGCAAGACTGTAAAAGGCACCTGCAACAGTTCTTTGGTCAAAAAGATAAAAGGTTTTGGGAAGATGGAATTATGAAGTTGCCTGAAAAATGGCAGAAGGTAGTGGAACCAAAGAGTGAATACGTTGTTCAATAAAGTTCTTGGTGAAAATGAAAAATGTGTCTTTTATTTGTACTTAAAAACTGAAAGCACTTTTTGGCAAACCCAATAATTCTTTTAATATCATCAGTGTTCAAATCCCCATGATTGTACCCACATAACTCTCTTTCTTCCTGCCTCCCTTTCCCAATTTATTTATTAGCCAGTTTTGTCTCGTAGTTTCTGTTGTTTGAACTTTGTGGGTGATATCCTCTAGTGTCATTTAATGTATTCTTACAGATTTTGTAATTAGTGGTTAGATCTAGTGACTGTACAATTCAGGTTTATATATTTATATTTTAGTAAAATACTTCAAATATGGTGCTGTACACGTCCATCAGGAAGCATGTATGTCTGGCTGTCTCTTTTTGTAATGTTGGCAGCCACCGATAATCACTGTTAGATCCATATTTTTCATTGTGAGTGACAAAATAGGGATATTCCAATTTTATCAATTCATTCTAATTAGACAGGCTAAATGTTGTCTATTGAATAACAGAAATACCTTTATTATTGCACAAAGTTTTAATATTTTTGTAGCTTTCATTTTTTGTTGTGATTAAAGACATATACTTAACTTCATTTTTCTAAAATGCCTATTGTTATTTAGTATTTTCATACTCTGCCCAGCCACTATTGCTTGACATATTTTAACAATACACTAAAAGATATTCATCCTAATCATGCAATTTAACTATTGCCTTAGATTGAATTATTCAAATATAACACTCTGAGGCAGAAATTTTTATGCAGGAGGTTTCTTAGGAGGTGCTTTTGGTAACAATATCTGTGCGCAAGAGAAGCAGACATGGGCAGGAAAGATGTTAAACTCTGATGCAAAAAAAAATTATATGGTAGCCAATTATATGGAGAACTCTGGAGCTGGACAATTTCCAGAGTTGTCTTGGACCAATGTGAGGAAACCAGATCTCATTACCCTGCAGGGACCAATTTTTGGAAGACAAAAGGAGAGGAAGCTATCTGTGGTTAAGGACAATTCCTGGAGAGCAAATCAGAAGTGAGATGTCAACAGGTACTGGCAACTGAGGGAAGATGCCTCAGGCCTGGAGGGCAATTTTGGTGGGGCACCACAGCACCCAGTACAGCCTATTCTGTGCATTCACATCCACTTGCTTCCTGTAGTAAGTTCAGCTCATCGCGAAATAGCTTCTCTAGGATTTGGGGGATGCTTACAAAAAGCAGGTTAGTGGAAAGGACTCAAAACCCAACAACTGCAACTGGTCTTGAGGACACAACTGATGCTCCTTATGTCCCTCATCTATAACTCATTCTAAATTCCCTAATTCCTAGCCAGGACCTCCTGTAGTCTAGGTGACTTATAAGATGGGGTGAGCCAGACCTTCATACCAGAGGGGTCCAAGCACCTGTTATCATGACCTTTTCAAGCGGGGGCTCCTACACTTGTCTATTTGCTGCCCCAAATAGGCAGAGTAGGGGTACTAAGAAACACCCCGGTGGATCCCAGGGAGACAAATGTATTCTTCTCTGCCTCCAGTGTATAATAACATACCCATCTCCTCTTGATAATCAAGGTTAATTCACCAGCCAGTGTGGTGACTCCTTTCCTTGCTTGATGTTCTCTTGGAACAAGGAACCTGAAGAAACCTATCAGCAGCCATCATTTAATGAGAATCTTGCTGTTTCCTGTGTTATAAACAATCTCTCTGAGAACTGGGACCTCTAGACCAACGTCACCAAGAATGGAAAGCACAAATTCCCCAAGTATTTCGGCATGGTAAGCAAGGCCACTTCCACCCCTTGGTTACCTGACCCTCATAGTCTGTGCAGGATATACCACCATACAATGGTCTTTGAGGATGGAGAGTTGAAACTTTCTATTATTGGCTTGCCACAAAAAAAAATTTTTTTTAATATTTTGGTTGCAAAAGTCTATAAAGTAAGGGATTAAATGTTTATTTGATTCTATTTTAAAAATAAGTCCATATGAATCATTTTCTCAAAAGCTTTCTTAGCTATATATAGCAATATTCTTGGTATTTAGGTTTTCAAACCAGAGCAGAAAATGTTTATTCACAATCTGTAATCAACTAAATGGCTAACTTGCTAATGTCATTGAAATATGGTATGTGAATAAATTTTTCCCAACCCATTTTATGAAACAGTTTGTGCAGGGAACATAAAGTATGAAAAATTAAGCAAATATGAATGCAGTTAATATATACTAAATATTAACATTTTATTGTGGAGATAAAATGTGGTAGCAATTGGATTATAATAATACAACAAAGAAAGGCTATCTCATCTATGTACTTCTAATTATTTTACCAGTTAACTCAGTAGGTAGCACTTTACATGTCTAAAATACTTACCTAAGCAAGTAATAAACATAGGGGATAGATGGCTGTAGTTAAGGTGCATAGTTTTTTTTTGTTCCATAAACTGAAATTCTTTATGATTACATAGAGTTTTTGAGATTTAAGAGTAAAATAAAATATTGGGAATATAACTAAGACCCCCTTTTTTAATAGACATACTTCTCCTTAATATATCCAAGGAAATATTTTAAATTATTGTCATTTGGGTCAGTCAATAAATAACATCCCAAAACATTGAATAAAATGAAATTACTCATCAAAGTATATGACGGAATAACTTATTTGGTGAGTTGACATTGGAAACAGACCACAGAACTATGTATGATTTTTCACAATTTAAAAGGCATGGACAGGGGACTTCCCTGGCAGTCCAGTGGTTAAGACTTTGCCTTCCAATGCAGGGGGTGCGGGTTCCATCCCTGGTCAGGGAGTTAAGATCCCACATGCTTTGCGGCCAAAAACCAAAACATAAAACAGAAGCAATGTTGTAACAAATTCAATAAAGACTTTTATTTTTTAAAAAAAATAAAAATAAAGATTTTAAAAATGGTCCACATCAAAAAAATCTTTAAAAAAAACATAAAAAGCATGAACATATGATAAATTTTTGGTATACAATTGTCATTCTCAGTATCATGAAACTGTAATGAAACAGGAAGCTTCATCATGTGTAAAAATGCATCATTTAATAGAGAAAAAAAAAATCCAAGTAGGTCTCATTCCCATTTCACTGTGTGTAAGTTGGTCACCCTGGTCCACCATCTGAAACCAGAGTTTATAGGGGACCATAGGACATTCCATGTATTTATGTCATTTCCGGAATGTATTGGAGAGCCATATTGTGGTGTAATTGCATTTGTAGATGTGAAATACTTATTTTGCATATTCAAACAATATTTTAGTTTCTTGCCCTTTTTATTTCCTTTGCAATAGTCAATCTACTGTCCTTTTGATTTGGAATGATTTTCCTGTATTAAATGGCTTTAGTTATTATGCTATAACTATGATTCAAGAGACTAGAATAAAAAAATAATGATTTTTTATTTTACAAAGTAGGTACATTGCAGGTAGAAAAGTGAGCTGATTCTGTAGCTATTTTCTATAAACCATGACAGCCAATAAAAAATGGTTAGCTATTGGTATAATAACTTACAATTTATACCAAATCAATGGTAGGTTTCAATGTAGTTATATACAGGGAATTTGAACACACATTACTTTGCCAGAATTTTCTCCTTGGTGCATTAGTCATAAAGGTGTCTATATATATAACATACTATCTGCAGTTTAGCAGTATTCCTACATAGCACATGTTAATACCCCATTACATACCCAAATTGCCATTTTAAACAGTATTTTCACAGGTCATAATTTATAGTTTTGATTACTTCATGAGATTATGCACTCATATCAGCATTTCAGAAACAGAACATTTCAAACTGCAAGGATGTAAAGTTTTATTTTTTTAAAACAATCAAAGAAAATTTTGCTTTATTTCCTCATTGGATATTCTCCAGTATCCATAACTTTGACATGCTCCCAATTTTCTTGACATGCTGAGAACAGTAAAGTCAAGCTTTTTATCTCTCTGATATGTATCTTGGGTTCCTGTGGTTAAAAAAAAAAAATTCCTTGAAATCAAAATGTCACAATAAGATTGGTTAAAATGACAAAGTTTTTACTTTAAGGCAACTTATTTTTGTCAAAGCCTTCTACAATCTTTTTCTTTTCTTTTTCCTTTTCTTTTTATTTTTTAACTTTTTCTATGTTCTCTCTACTGAAACATATTAGAAATCTTGCTATCTTCATGTATAGGTTTCAAATTGACCTATATTGTACTTCTGTGGAAAAATTACCTTTCAGAGGCTTTTTACACTTTTCACCTTTTTAAAAAAATATATATTTATTTTTGGCTGGGTTGGGTCTTCGTTGCTGCACGTGGGCTATCTCCAGTTGCGGCAAACGGGGGCTACTCTTCGTTGCAGTGCACAGGCTTCTCATTGCAGTGGCTTCTCTTGTTGCAGAGCACGGGCTCTAGGCGCGTGGGCTTCTGTAGTTGTGGCACATGGGCTTAGTAGCTGTGGTTCGCGGGCTCTAGAGCGCAGGCTGAGTAGTTGTGGCGCACAAGCTTAGTTGCTCTGCAGCAAGTGGGATCTTCCCAGACCAGGGTTCGAACCCGTGTCCCCTGCATTGGCAGGTGGATTCTTAACCACTGCACCACCAAGGAAGTCCTTTCACCTTTTTTTAAATTACTTTATAAATTGCCTTTTTTTTTTTTTAGTTTCAAGTACAGCAAATACTTTCTCCCATCTAGTGGGTTGTCTGTATACTTTCTTGATGGTACAGTTTGAAGTGCAAAATTTTAAAATTTTCATAAAATTTAAATTATTTACCTAATTTTTTCTCTTGTAGCTTTTCTTTTTCATGTTATATCTAAGAATGTCATGTTATTGCTGGATTCAGAATCATGAAAGTTTTCTCCTATGTTTTCTTCTATTAATTTTATAATTTTAGCACTTACATTTAGGTTCCTGATGCCTTTTTGAGTTATGCTTTGTATATCGAGTGAGGTAGGGGACCATCTTCACTCTTTTGCATAAGGATATCCAATTGTCATAGAACCATTTATTTGAAAAGACTATGATTTACCCATGGAATGGTCTGGCACCCTTCTTGAAATCAACTGATCATTAATGTGCGGGATTTTATTTCTGGTTTCTCAATTCTGTTCCATGTACCTGTGTGTCTTTTCTTATGCTAGTACCAGGCAGTCTTGATTACTGCAACTTTGTAGTAAGTTTTGAAAATGGAAAGTGTAAGCCTGCTGACTTTGTTCTTTTTCAAGATTGTTTTGGCGCTTTTCTGAGTCACACGTTGCTGTTTATTTGCATGTGTTTTAGTTTTGTTTTGTTGAGAATTGGACACTTAAGATTATATATTGGAGCAGCTCCCCTCTCCCTGGGGTTTGTTGTTGGTTTATTTGTTTAGTGACTAGCTGGATTATTTTAGTGACATCTACTTGCCCTGCAGTGTGAAGCCTCTGACTCTTGCTCAGAGGTGCAGTCTTGGGTGTGTGTATATTCACCCTGGAGTGACAGTGTTTTGAGCAGGGTTCTCTTCGTCTCCTTTCCTGATTGAACCCAGCTGTTAGACTCCACTAATTGCGCTGTTGTTTTGACAATGCCCTGGAGTGTAAATTGCTCCATTGTCTGATATAATTAAATTCGGCCCCTTTACAGGGGTAGTTTTGGAGGCCAATGTTTGAGGTTCCAGCTTATCCCATGAAAGTTATTAGTTGTCTGGATACTTGGTTTTATCTGATTAACTTGGTTTTCTATGGGTTAACTTGTTACTCTTGTGAAGCTACCTTAATTGCTTACCACCAAAACCTTCACTGTTTTTGAGAGGACCATTATCTTTGACCTTTGCCACCCTCTGTTACACTGGGGAGAACTTCACATTTCCCTGTTCTTAAGGACTGCCTGTCTTCTGGCCAAATCTCTGAGCCCTGGCTCTGGGTCTGGGGGTGGGACAGTGGCCTAATTTTCTCTTAGTGATGCCTCTGCTTTAAGAGCAAGTTGCTGGGCAGGGTGGTAGCCTCTGGTCTTCTCAGCTTGTGTCTCGTGGCGTGGGACCTCCACGCTGTGTATGGGCCTCGGTAAGGATAGACTGGAGCCCAGTTTTCCTAGGCTTTCATGCCTGAGGTTGCTTCTCTATCCTATGAGTGGAGACTGGTGGACAAAGAGAGCCTGTGTTATCTTGGCCACACTCACCTGAGATTTAGTTTCTGCAACTAATAGCTGGCAGAAATGAGAAATCCCGGCCGCCTGTGCCTCCCGGGAGGATACTGTAGGGGAGCAAAATTGGCCACCCTGAAATGTCTCTGGCATGTGGATTATTTTGAGCTGAAAACAATCAAGACCCAAAAGACTCAGGAAAAAGCTTTGACCTCCCCCTTAGCTGCCTAAAATAATTTAGATAGAGGGCTTAATCCCCGAGTAGGGCTATCACCAGAGATACCTGCGAAGAATATGGGCTAGGTGGGGTGGGGGAAGCTCAGCAGGGCCTAGAGATTGGAGTCCACTCTGTGTCCCAGTGTCTCTGCCTGGCCCAGCAAACATGTGTTTACTAAACATGTGCTTTCCCATCTCCATGTGCATTGCCTTCTTCCCCTTTGAAATCCCAAACTACTAGCCCCAACATCCTCTTTGTCTTTAGCTGAAGATGGTGTTCAAGGTGAGGGTTTTGGCCTTTTTAAGCGAGTTACTGAGTTTTCCTGGGCTTCCCCCATGCGAACATGTTATTAAATTTTTGGTTTGGTTTTTCTCTTGTTAGTTTGCCTCCTGTCAATTTAATTCTTAGAACAGCCAGAAGAACCTAGAAGGGCAGAGGAAAATTTCTTCCTCCCCAACAATACCATAGCCCTTGACTGGGAGAAGGAACCCTGTACTCTTGGTTGTAGCCACCTTCAATGGAGTTTCCATTAGGCTGAGCTAGGAGGGGAAGGAGGAAGTGGATCGTGTTTACATACCACAGACTCTCCCTGTTCTTACTGAGTTCTAATAGATTTTCTTAAATGTTTGCTATTTACTTTTTGCCCTTGGAACAGTTTCCAAAAACTTCATTAAAAATTATTTTTCCTACCAGTTATACTTGTTTTGCTAGGAAATAATGTCTTTGGAGGTCCTCCCATTGCCATTTCAGAAGTAGAGTTTCCCTTAATTTTTTTACATAGTTGGTTCAACAGGGTCATAGGGAGATTCTTTCTCTCAGAAATCAGATGGCCAGGGCTTTGCAACAGCTTTTTTTTTTTTTTTTTTTTGCCACTCAGCTCTTTTCTCTATTAACACTCTTAGTTCTTGCCAATGCCTGGAATTAACAGGTATGTGATATTTAAAAACAAATATAGTCTAAAGTCCAGGAGCCTGATTCTCAAGAATCTGTTTTTCTTTTTCAAGTTTCCTTTGGCTATTCGGGGTCTTCTGTGTTTCCATACAAATTGCGAAAGTTTTTGTTCTAGTTCTGTGAAAAATGCCATTGGTAGTTTGATAGGGATTGCATTGAATCTGTAGATTGCTTTGGGTACTATAGTCATTTTCACAATATTGATTCTTCCAATCCAAAAACATGGTATATCTCTCCATCTGTTTGTATCATCTTTAATTTCTTTCATCAGTGTCTTATAGTTTTCTGCATACAGGTCTTTTGTCTCCTTTTATCTGTAGTGAGGTGGATGGACCTAGAGTTTGTCATACAGAGTGAAGCAAGTCAGAAAGAGAAAAACAAATACCGTATGCTAACACATATATATGGAATCTCAAAAAAAAAAAGGTTCTGAAGAACCTGGGGCAGGACAGGAATAAAGACGCGGACATAGAGAATGGACTTGAGGACACGGGGATGGGGAAGGGTAAGCTGGGGCGAAGTGAGAGAGTGGCATGGACATATATACACTACCAAATGTAAAATAGATAGCTAGTGGGAATCAGCCACATAGCACAGGGAGACCAGCTTGGTGCTTTGTGACCACCTAGAGGGGTGGGATAGAGAGGGTGGGAGGGAGATGCAAGAGGGAGAGGATATGGGAATATATGTATACGTATAGCTGATTCACTTTGTTATACAGCAGAAGCTAACACAACAATGTAAAGCAATTGTACTCCAATAAAGATGTTTAAAAAAAAAGAAAATGAAATATTTCCAAAAAAACAAAAAAACAAATATAAAATGGCAAGGACAAAACAAATCATTTAAAAAAAGGAGGCGTTAAAAATTGACTACTATATATCTCAGAGTCTATTCTACTTGAAGATGTTTAGTTTCGTTTATAAGCTATCACCCTTTTTAGAGGAAAATGCTCCAATTTACAGGTTCTGCTGAGACTTTAGTACCATGTGATCCCAAACCTTCTTTTGTACGTTTTGACTAATTTTAGTCTGTCTAGTCACTCATGATTTGTGTCAGTCTCACAGAGATGAGTTGGGAAAATTGGATTTATTTGGAATTCTAAGAGACAAAAAGGGAAGTTTCAGTCGTGGTGGCATCTTGGGCAGGTATTATGAGCTTCATGGATGATTAATAAGCAGAGAGAGCAGACCTATCACAAAAGAAAAAAAAAAATGCTGGGAACAATACTTAGGAAGAGAGCTTCTGAGAAAGAGTGAAGACAAAATAGGGTAGCTACCTGAATCTTCAACAGTCTTTGATCCTCCTGGGGCCTGGGTGTTGAATTTTCCTAGGGTCTTTTTTTTTTTGGCAGATTCTTGTGTTCTTTCAAATAAACTTTCCTTTTTCTGAGTTCCCTTAAATGTGTTTTCCTTTTATGTAACAAAAAGATTTCTAGCTAGAAATCCTGGAATGAAAGTGAGCTGATATGTTATGAAAATTGATAAGGTTTTTAAGAATATTTTACCATCAGTAGAATATATTCTGTAGTTATGTACTTTTTTCTCTCAGAAAAATCACTTCAGTGGATGAACCCCTATGGGTTTAATTCAATTTTAATTTGTCAGTCCTATTATAAAGTGCATTAAAAGTTAAAAAGAAATCCTATACTTTCTCTATCTAGTCTTTTGATTATGAGCATTTACTTATCCTGAATATAATATCAATAAAACTGAAATCAGTGATTCATATGCTATTGGAAAAGAACTACTTTTGTCTTTAGCATGTTATTTTACCTTTGTAATATAGTGGCAATTTTATATAATGTATATTGATAGGATTTTTTTTTGATAGTGACAAATTCAGAACAAGTCATATTTATAAAGGAAAGATAATTGAATATTGATACAATAAATGGAAATGTATTTATTTCTTTGTATTGTAATTGCTTTGAAAAACAATCAGTTATAAAGGTTTTGAATTAACTATAGACATTTTAAAAAATATTCTCTTTGGGATTAACTGCTTAATCATAAATCCCATCATTTATCAGTTGATTTTAAAATAATTGCAGGTTTCTAAATGGAGATAATAAAATTTCTTTTCTCACTCAGCAGATATGAAAAATATTTTAAATTTATATAAATTTATAAATGTTTTCTAATATGGAAAGAAAAACCACCTAGCCCTGT
Organism: Balaenoptera acutorostrata; assembly: GCF_949987535.1. Lineage (NCBI taxonomy): Eukaryota > Metazoa > Chordata > Mammalia > Artiodactyla > Balaenopteridae > Balaenoptera > Balaenoptera acutorostrata. The sequence goes on along the minus strand of NC_080071.1, from coordinate 46,033,645 downwards.
ACTTCATTTTCTTATTTTATGCATATATTTTATGCATATATTAATGGATAAACTAGAAAAGTAATAACCAGGCTCTTTAGTTTTTAATGTTAGAAGCAGAACAAAATGATTTCCTCTTTACAGTGTCACTATATACTCAGAACTGCCAAATCCAGTGGTGTTTCCTCAGTCTTTATTTTAGGCAAGGTTCATGGGAAATAGACTCTGAAGTGGAAATTTGTGTGCATGACCTTACTGGGATAGTTCTCTAGAGCACGATGGCTGTTAGGGTGTGAGGAAGGCAAGACTGGGAAGAGAGAGAGGCTGAAGTGCAGCTATGTAGTTACTGCTGGGCCTCGGCCAATTGTACCATGAGCTCTGAAGCTAGAGCCAGAGTTTGTACTCACTCATAAGCAAGTGATTGGATGTCAGATGCCTCTGGAGAAAAGGCATAACCTTGGGTAAGGTAACTGTCTCTGGCCAAGGACAGTTCCTGGGGAGGCACTCAGGTGTCAGCCAACAGTAGGCATCCCTACCAGCAGCTGGGGGAATTAGTGCCTTGATCCTAAGCAAAACCGGGTTAGCACATGGCAGCATCTGCTCCTGACCACACTTGTGCCTTTCAGATCCATAAATTAACTTCAATACATCTGGGAACAGCTCTTCCATTATTCTAGTTGGTTTCTTTTCTTAAGGAAACGTAGAAACATTAGTGGGAGTAACTACAGCCCTTGTCACTACTATGTGGTTTCTGGGCCATGACGACACTCCTTCTACTGCCTTCCATAAGGTAATACCTCTGCTGGACTGTATGTCTCACTTGGTGGGGTAATACATACCCTCATCTTTGAAAGTTCTGAATCACCATGTACTTGTGTTAATATGCTCTAGCAAACATTTTACATCTGGAAAGCGTCTGCCATTGAGAATACTTCTTAGTTGAGTTTGTGGTAACACATTGTTATCCTCCAGGATCTTTCTGACTTTTACTGGAGAGAGGTGCATGAATTTAATAGGGGACAATATGGGGACCGCCACCACTGCATTCTTTTAGATCTTTAAGAGTTGCATTAATTTCTGCTGTTTTCACCAGGTGGTGATATTTTTGGTTTACTAACTTGACAGGAGGGCAGTTTCAAAGGTGCGTACTGGGCTTGTGCACTATAATAGAACTTCCCCCACAGGCCAGGTATCCATGTGGATATTCTGGCAAACACCAAGTATATCTATTCCAATCACACATTTGTGAATTGATTATATGGCCACTGGGTGGGTCTGTAGACCCTGTGGTTACATTCTGTACTGATCCTGAGTCAAGATTACATTTAAGACATGCTCCCAATAAGTCCCCATTATAACTGAAATTTTGGGTCTCTGGGTATTGATGTCAACTTGGACCCATTGTCCAACAGTTCTCAACATCTCCAGGTATTTTCTTTTCTCCTAGTACACTTACCCTTTGGAGAAAACAGGGGGAATGCTTACCAAATATGTTTTTTATGATTTTATAGGGTTCCTTTTACTGGGGCTTAAAAGTAAGCTTGGATCCAGAAATTAGGCAAGGCATCATGACTTTTTATTTTGGTGGTTTTTCCAAGCCTTCTGATCATTGATCCTTAATTTCTTTTTCTTTTTAATTTATTTTATTTATTTATTTATGGCTGTGTTGGGTTCTCGTTTCTGTGTGAGGGCTTTCTCTAGTTGTGGCAAGCGGGGGCCACTCTTCATCGCGGCATGTGGGCCTCTCACCACCGCGGCCTCACTTGTTGTGGACCACAGGCTCCAGATACGCAGGCTCAGTAATTGTGTCTCACGGGCCCAGCTGCTCTGCGGCATGTGGGATCTTCCCAGACCAGGGCTCGAACCCATGTCCCCTGCATTGACAGACAGACTCTCAACCACTGCGCCACCAGGGAAGCCCTGATCCTTCATTTCTTTTGTAGTAAAGAGTGAGAAATATACTTGTTGGCTGCCATCTATATTGACACTACAGATGTCATGTTCTGTTAACCATCTCTGTAGCTCTTGACCATTCAGGTCCACCTTGTTGCCATTCAAATCTTGCTGCTATTATTGTAATTACACCCACTTTGTTTCTGACTGTTCGGTGCTGCCACTTGATCTCTATTATTTCAGGATTCTATCTTCCACGTTGCATTCAAGTAAGGCAGTTTGGTAGGTAAGAGCATCTTTCATAGTCATCCCTTGTCCAAAGAGTGTAGCCAACATTGACCTTGTTGGAGGAATTGATGCCCCTCTCACAAGCACGTTCTTATTGCTTCATAATTGGAGTTATCTTGACTTTCTCTAGTCTTTCCTGAAGAACATAACCATCTGGTGGGTTTTCCAGTCTTGTGTACTTTATTCCCTTCTCTGCATCTTTTCACCCCTTCTTCCTCCATCTCTCAAGAGTATACTGGCACTTCTACTTTACTTGATGTGGAATATCACTTTCTTCAAGTTTCCAGGATCCTTTCTAGCCGGTACTGTTCACCAGGCTCCTTTTCAGGGTGTTTAATCTTGTTTTGTGGAAGAATGCTGCCATATCTATAGACTCTCTTTTTCTGGCCTTATAGAGCTTTATGGTCTACCAGGGTCCAATTGTACACATACTACTGGATTCCTTGGGTTCATGCTGTCTGGATTCTGCAGATATTTCAAAGTATAACCCCTTTCCTCCCTTAGGAGGTCTAACACTTCCTTGGTTGGGTACATTTTTGACTTTATCCTCTTATTTCTATGGTAACCAGAAGAGGATGGTTGGAGGAGATTCCTGAGAAGGTACAGAATTGAAGATGAGATATTTTTCAATGCTGCTAAAGAGGTTCTGTAGCTTTCACACTTTGCCCTGTATTTGTGATTAATTACCCTCCACCATCCTGGGACTTCCTTCAGAGCCTCCATAACACTCAGCAGTCACCATCTTCTGACTACATTAGATCACTTGCAGAAAGAAAATGAGTAGTTCAAGTATTTAAATTTCCAGTCAGTCCCTCATACAGCTAAGACATAGGAAGATAACAAAAGCTAAAGGGCTGTAACAGTTGAATATCAAATTTGAAACTCTACTGCTACTTGTAGAATTTAAATGCCAGTTGAATTCACCTTAATTAAAAAGGAGCAGTCGTTTGTTTCACTGAAAAAGAAATTTATCCTAGAGAGAGTATTGCCTTTTTTGGCTAGAGTGCTTCAGCTAGCAGCACCATTCAATCACTTATAAAATACTTATTTACTACCATGTTGCTTCACACAGCCTTGCTTCTGATAATGGTTAGCACATCAGCAAAATATATTTTACGATAAGCTTATGTTGATTGAGTTCACTGGTCTTGCCACATACTCTATCATGAAAGAAGCTGGGGGAATTCCTGGGCCGTCCAGTGTTTAGGACCCCACACTTTCACTGCTGAGGGTGTGGGTTCAGTACCTGAGCAGGAAACTAAGATCCCGCAAGCTGTGCGGCACGGCCAAAAATTAAAAAAATAAATAAATAAATGAATAAAAATAAGGATAAAAATAAAAATAAATTATTAAAAAAAAAAGCAGCTGGCATTGCATAACACAGCATCCATTTTGTAGCCCATGGGTCAAGAAGTAATTTCAACTTTCAAGCCTTATTATTTAGGAAAGATTTCATAAGGTTATAGCTGCCATAGATAGTGAATTCTTTGATGGATCTGGGCAAAGCCAATAGAAAACCGTCTAGAAAGGATTCACCATTCTAAATACCATGAAGAATATTCATGATTTGTGGGAAGAGATCAAAATATCAACATACACAGGAGTTTAGAAGAAGCTGATTCCAACTCTCATGGATGACTTTGAGGGGTTCAGGACTTTAGTGGAGGAAGTAAACTGCAGATGTGGTGGAAATAGTAGGAGAACTAGAATTGCAAGTGGAGCCTGAAGATGTGATTGAATTGCTGCAATCTCATTGTAAAACTTTAACAGATGAGGAGTTGCTTCCTATGGATGAACAAAGAAAGTGGTTTCTTGAGATGGAATCTACTCCTGGTGAAGATGCTGTGGAGATTATTGAAATGACGATAAAGGATTTAGAATATACCTAAACTTAGTTGATAGAGCAGCAGCGGAGTTTGAGAGGATTGACTCCAGTTTTGAAAGAAGTTCTACTGTGGGAAGAATGCTATTAAACAGCGTTGCATGCTACTGAGAAATCATTCGTGAAAGGAAGAGTCAGTCAATGTGACAAGCTTAATTGTTGTCTTACTTTAAGAAATTGCCACAGGGACTTCCCTGGTGACACAGTGGTTAAGAATCTGCCTGCCAATGCAGGGCACACGGTTCGATCCCTGGTCCAGGAAGATCCCACATGCCACAGAGCAACTAAGCCCATGCGCCACAACTACTGAGCCTGCGCTCTAGATCCTGCGAGCCACAACCACTGAGCCCGTGTGCCACAACTTCTGAAGCCCGCTTGCCTGGAGCCCGTGCTCCACGACAAGAGAAGCCACTGCAATGTGAAGCCTGCGAACCACAATGAAGACTAGCCCCCGCTCGCTGCAGCTAGAGAAAGCCCGTGTGCAGCAACAAAGACCCAACACAGCCAAAAATAAAAATAAATAAATAAATTTATTAAAAAAAAAAAAAGAAATTGCCACAGCCACACCAACACTTCAGCAATCACCCCCTGAGCAGTCAGCATCCCTCTTCATCGAGGCAAGACCCTCCATCAGCAAACAGATTACAACTCGCTGAAGGCTCAGAAGATGGTTAGCATTTTTTAGCAATAAAGAATTTTTAAATTAAGATATGTACATTTTTAAAGAAATAATACTATTATTTGCACAGTTAATACACTGTAGTATAGTGTAAACATAACTTTTATATGCACTGGGAAACCAAAAAATTTGTTTGACTCACTTTATTGCCATATTCACTTTGTTGTGATGGTCTGGAACCAAACTGCAATATTTCTGAGGTATGCCTGTACTCAGTGAGGTTCCTGCTACCTAATACAAGTAGGGAAGGCTATGAATGGAATTCAAGGCATTCTCTGGTGTGTCACTTTAGTGATTCCATGTCCGGCTGTAAAAGTTAGTAGAAGATTAAATGGTTTGGCAGTATCTACTATAACTAAATGTGTTTTCCAAGATCCAGCAATTCTACTTCTTATACATATTCAACTGAAATGAATACATATGTTTATCAAAAGCAATATACTAGAATGTGTATATAAGTACTATTTTAATAGGTAAAAATTAGAAATTACCCAAATTTCTATCACCATATTATAGAAAAGCGAACAATCTAAAACTACATGAATAATATTGATGAATCTCACAAACACAATGTTGAGGAAAAGATGCCAGGCACAAAAGAGTACTGTGGTGGTTAATTTTACCTGTCAACTTGACTGGCTGCTGGGCACCTAGATTATAGAGGGTGTTTTTGTGAGGGTGTTCTGGATAAGATTAGCATTTGAATTGGTGGATTCAATAAAGTAGATTGTCCTCCCCAATCTGGGTGGACATCATCTAAATCATTGAAGGCTTGAATAAAACAAAAGGTGGAGGCAAAAAAAAAAAAAACCCCAAAGGTGTAGGGAGGAGGAATTATCCCCTTCCTGCCTGATTGCTTCAGCTGGGGTATTCTGTCTTCTCCTGGTCTTGATGTACCTGGTTCTCAGTCCTTCACACTCAAACTGGAATCTACATCATTGGCTTCCTTGCTTCTCAGACTGAATCACACTATTGGCTTTCCTGAATCTCCAGCTTGAAGACGAAAGACTGTGGGACTTCTCAGTCTCCACAATTGCATGAGCCAATTCATCATTATCTATCTATCTATCTATCTATCTATCTATCTTCATACTGGTTTCTCTGGAGAACTCTGACTAATACAGATTTATATTAAATTGATTCTATTCACATAAAGGTTTAAAGTAGGTAAAAGTAAAAAAGTTTGAAGTGTAAAATCAAGTAAAAATTGAATTCAAGATAATGAGTACTCTCAGAGGGGAAGATAGTGAATGGAAGGGAGCATGAGAGAAGCTTCCAGACTGCTGGTAATGTTGATTTTTATCTGTGCTGATTATATAGGTGTGTTCAATTTTGAAAAATAATTTGATCTGCACATTTATTATATGAGTACCTTTGTGTATACATATTTTGCTTCAACGAACAGTTAAAATAATCTATTACAAGGTCATGGAGGATTAAGGCAACACAATAAGACAGGACAATTAATGATTCAGTGAGGATTAGGACAGTTTATTAGTAAAGATCCGTGCCTATATGAGGTTCTTGCTCAGGTTAAAAAAAACAAACCTGTAATATCGCATGGAAATTATAACTATCATGTATGATCAACAAATTATACAAATAGAATTGTATGCACTTATTATTTCCATTTTTGAATATCGTAATTATTTTCCTGTTTTACTAACATTTTGTATAAAGTGCATTGTTGATAGATAAATTTAAAATGTAATCTTTGGGCTTCCCTGGTGGCGCAGTGGTTGAGAATCTGCCTGCCAATGCAGGGGACACGGGTTCGAGCCCTGGTCTGGGAAGATCCCACATGCCGCGGAGCGACTAGGCCCGTGAGCCACAATTACTGAGCCTGCGCGTCTGGAGCCTGTGCCCCGCAGCAAGAGAGGCTGCGACAGTGAGAGGCCCGCGCACCGCGATGAAGAGTGGCCCCCGCTTGCCACAACTAGAGAAAGCCCTCGCATAGAAACGAAGACCCAGCACAGCCAAAAAAATAAAATAAATAAGTCAGGAGCTCTTAAAAAAAAAAAAAAACTAATTAAAAAAAAAAATGTAATCTTTAATTCTAGAGTATCCAAGTGGACCGAAAGAAGAACTAACATCTTTCATAGTTGAGTACAATGACTGATGAGATTTTGTTTCCCCTTTTTGGGGAGAGGATGAACTTATTTTCATTTGTATGAGCTATTGTTGCATTTTGCTAGTCAAAGTATTATTTACACTGCTTTTATTGTTGTTGAATAGAAATTTAATATGAGTAGTGTCTTAGTCCAGTTGGGCTGCTGTAACAGAATACCGTAGACTGGGTAGACTGTAAGCAGCAGAAATTTATGCCCCACGGTTCTGGAGGCTGAAAACGCCAAAATCAAGGCACAGGAAATTTCAGCGTCTCGTGGGAGCCTTCTTCCTGGTTCATAGATGGTGGTCTTTTTGCTGTTTCCTCACATAGTGGAAGAGGCAAAGGAACTCTCTGGGGTCTGTTATTAGGGCACATTCATGTGGGCTCTGCTGTCATGACCTAGTCACATCCAAAAGGCCCCACCTTCAAATACCAACACATTGGAGATTAGGCTTCAATGTGTGAATTTTGAGGGGGGACACACACATTCAGTCTTTAGCAAGTAGAGAAATGCATATGGATGCTGAGTTGTGGAAGGGGTAGACTGTAACATCTAGTCTCCCTCCCACGTTGGTACACCTATACAGGTGTCCCCCACTTTTTGAAAGTTTGCCTTATGCTTTGTTTTTACAAAAGACCTACAATGGTACCTACATGTAGTACCTACATTAGTTTTCACTAACTGAAAGAAGTGCAAAGAGGATTTTCACTTTTACAAAAAAGGTAAAAAGTGAAAATAGCATTCAGTGTTTGTTTTGCAGCCAGCTGTGGTAAAGGCAGCCTGTACCCTAAGCAGCAGGAGTGGCACCACCAAGCTCCTTCCCCCGGAAATTCACTCAGCATCTCAGCATCAAGCCGCTGTAACTTTGAACTGTGTCTATGCTTTATCTCATTTTATTTTGTGCATCTGTTAGCAAGATGTGTCCCAAGTTAATTGCTTCTTCACTTTAGGCCATTATGAAAGTTTTCATGGGAATGCTCTACTTTCCGATAGTGGGGGAAACGTGTACTTTCTTCTTCATTGGGGCTGGAAGCCTCAAATTACACTTTCCAGAGTTGCTTAATACTTGACCTCATGTTAGGTTTTGCCAGTGGGAAAGTATAGATGAAAGATTGAAAGGCAGAAAGAAAGCAGGAGCTATTTATAGTCTGCTTCTATCAGTGATTGCTGGCAATGAGAGCAGCAGTTGACTGAAAATAGACCCATGTTGCCTTAGGATCAGGGGCAATTCCAACAGCATCAACAAGATTGAGGGCTTCTGAATCGTCAGCAGTCCAGTTTTAAATGCAGAAAAAACAAAAGCATCACTTCTGTCATTGCAGTGATACGTGCAGGCTCTGTAGCTTCCTACCTGAAAGAGGAAGCAACTGCTAGATATCTCTTTTCCTTTTGTTCCTCCCATCCCTTGTGCATTTTCTCCTTTTCCTTTTGCTCTTCCAGTTCCTTATCCAATTGCCTGCATTAAATCTCTCATGCTTGAAATATCTGGAGAGGTTTCTCTTTTCTTGATAGGATACTATACAGTTCAACAAGGAAGCATTAATCCAGAATAAGAAGCATGGATGCATGCTAGCACATGCGGGAACTGTGTAGACATTGCAAAAAGGCAACAAATCTAGGTGAAGGAGTTGCAAAAAACAAACATGGTCTTTGGGTAGAATTATAAGAGTTACCCTTTTCTCCAGGGAAATGTTTGTTGCATGGAGCCTGGGTTGGGTTTCCTCTTGCTACACTAGTCAGGTATTTCAATGGTATTAACCACACAAGATAATCTGATGATCCTAAAGAAAAAAATCTTTAGATCTGGCATCTTTCCTCTTGATGTTTATTTTTGATGGCCTAACCCCCTTAGTTTTAATGAGCCACTTCCTTGAGGACCAGGAAACAAAGCCTTGATTTTAATGAACTATTCTCTAAGGGTCAGGATGAGGTTGGGAGGTTATATAAGAAAATCTCACATAAAGCAAGGAGGGAAAACCTGGATTCAGAGAAAAGAAATATAAATTCAGTAATACAAAGGAAGTCAGGAGGAAAGAAAAAAGATGTATAAAGTATACTGAACAGAAAAAGAAACCCCAATGTACAAAGGAGATTAAATAAAAAACACAAGATATTAGAAATGAATTCAAATACATCCATCAACAGTCAATCCAAATGGACTAACCCTCCAATGAAGATAAAAATTGCCAAATTGGATGAGAAAAAAATGTGATTTTTGCACAATTTACTAAAATCATACCTGGAATATAGACAGAGAAAACTTGACAGTGAAGGCATGGCAAAAAAAAAAAAAAAAATATGTATATATATATATATATATATATATACAAGGAAAAGACTAACCAAAAAGAAGTTTGTACACCTATAGACTTTTTGACAAAAAAAAAAAAAAAATTATTGCTAGAAATTTTTTAAAAATCCAGTTTATGCTTTTGAAAGATCCAAATTTCCAGGAATATGTAACAACCACAAAGTTGTATGCGCTTAATTATATAGACTGAAAATATGTAAAGCAAAAACTGACAGAATTAAACAGAAGAAATCAACAACTTCTTAGAAGAGATTTTCACACACTTTTCTCACTAGTTTATGGATTATTCAGACTCAAAATCAATATGAATATAGAAAATTTTAAGAAACCTTCAAACATAACTAGTCCAGTATATGCATATTATGTATATATCTATCTCTGTATCTCTGTATCTGTATGTATCTATACTTACATTGATCTACCATCTGTGTATGTATCTCCCTCTCTCTCTCTACCCTAGAACTGGAGAACACATATCCTTTCCAAACAAACATGTAACATTTAAAAATTGACTATTGGGCCCTAAAAATTTCTCAAAAAAATTGAGACCAATTTGCTGGCCACAATGAAATTAAGTTACAATTAAATAATAAAAAGATAACTGAAAATCCCCTTAAAGTTGGAAATGTAAATCCTCACTTTTTTATAACACATGTGCCAAATAAAAATGGAAATAAAATATTATGACTGAAATGAAACATGAAAATTAGAAATATTTAGTACTGAGTGCTAATGAAAATACTTTTACCACATTTGTGGTATACATAAAAAGGGATATTTGAGGAGAAATTTATAATATTAAATGCTGACATCACAAAAGAAGAAAAGTAGGAAACGGACCAGTTAAACATATCTACACAAAAACAAATCTGAATAAAGAGCGGGTCTAACTAGAACCCTTCCTCCAGTTATGACAATTATGTATTAAAACTCTATACAATTTATGATAAATACAAGAATTTAAAGGAATCATTCTTTTTCTCCCTCTTATTATTTTAAATAGAAAAAATCTATAAAATAAAAAATAGAACATTAAAAATATATTCTACTGATATAACTTCTTTCTTCATTTACTGAATGGTTTTTATAATTTAAAAATGTTATTCTTTTCAGAGGGAAAGAAGATGACGTAGAATTCAGCACTCAGCTTTTCCCTTAAGTAGCTAAAGTAATACTTTTCTTTTTGAAGCTGAGCTATTTAACAAATAGGAGACTAAAATCTGCTATTCTCACCTGAGCTACTTATAAGAAATTGTTGTCTTTAAAAAAGCATGACTAAACATGATTCGTTTTCTACTGAATCATTTTTAAAATTTAAAGTATTTGTTAAAAATATTTGTCCTGTGTTGAAGTCAATCAAGAGAAGATAATTTCCATCAATATGAAGACAAGTAATAATAGCCTCTTCCTCATTTGCAAATGAAATATAATATGAAAATTTATTTTTTCTCTGAGATCTTCTCAATCTTGGTTAGACTAAATTTACTAAGTGATAGGAATATAATTTTATTATACCAAATTTATAACCTTAGTGAGGAATAATTTTTCCTTCCAAATAGACATGCATTTCTCAATGTCAAAGATAGGCTTAAAGGAAATTAAGTAAGGTAAGTCATTTGAATTTGTGATATATTTATAAACAATAGATTAAATTGAAATAAGGAGGTCTTTATTGTTTCTGATCTGTCAGTTGTATGGCAGGTAGAATATAAAGACAATTGTGGTCAGTATGTATATATAAAATAAAGTATACATTTACCAATTTTGTGTTAAAATTATTTTGTGATGTAATCCTTTTCTAGTAATAATTTTTTGATGAATTTTTATTTAAATTTATTTCTTTTTTCCTTAAGAAAACAATTCCTCTAGATAGTTCTTCAAAGCATAATAGCAAATACCATCTAATGATTCACATATCAGCAGTTCTTTCTTTGGAAAAGCATTAATACATTCCTGAAGACTTACAAGTGTTTTCTTTCAGGTAGTTTACTCTCTAACCATTACTCTGATCTGAGCTCTGCTCCCTGGTATCAATATTTACCCATTACAGAGGTTCATTAATTGCATTTAATAATTTCTTGTCAAACACTTTTATTTCCTGCAACTCTTTAAAAGATCCATTGCACTTTTGTTGCAAAACTCCCAGCTTATTAAAACTAAACAGTTCATCTGCACTGAACCTACCTAACAAGCAATAGAACATTATGAGAAAACATATTATGCTGACTGGTTGCACTTTAAATTTATAACTAAGAATAAGTGGTTGCTTAATATAGCATGGCAATCCTACCATATATCCTTACTCTGTTTTCTTCCCATTCTCCAAGAATATCACATATATTCACTCCTTCCCACAGAAATCTAATAACTTACTTGCCTTACTCAATCTCAGCTGATGACTCTGCTTTATATTGAGGAAAAAAGTGAACTACCCTTTACAACAAACTCTACTGTTCTACCTGCATGGAAACTCACATATCTTGCTGAGGTCGGTAGCCTCCAAAAATGGTCCCCAATGATTCTAACTTCTGCCATTACACCTTTTTGTATAGTCCCTGCCCAAATTGTACCAGGATTGTTCTATGTGACCAATAGAATACACTTTCAAGATTGAGTTATAAAAGATTACTTTCTTCTTTCTCTCTGCACTTGTTCTAGAGAAAGTCAGCTCACGAACAGCCTTATGAAATGACCTGCACTGTGAGGAACTGCAACTTCTCCGGCAAACAAACATGTGAGTATGCTCAGAATAAATTCTTCTTTAGAGACTGTATCCCTGGCTGACAGCTTGACTGCGAACTCATAAGAGACACTGAGCCAGAGAACCCCAGAAAAGCATGCTCCTCAATTCCTGTACCTCGAACACTATGTAAAGTAATAAGTATTTGTTGTTTTAATCTACTAAGTTTGGGAGTGATTTTTGCACAACAATTACAAAGTAGATTTGGTACCAGAAGTTGGGTACTATCATAACAAAAACCTAAAATATAGGAATGATTTGGAATCAGGCAGGGAATGGAATTGGGGAAAGCTGTAAGGATTTTGAGAAGACTGTTAGTTAAATCATTAAATGTCTTGAACACTGTTTATAGAATTTTGAACTCTGAGGAGGCTATTGGTGAGGTCTTAAAGTGAGAAAAATGCTACTGGATATTGGAAGAAAGGGGATCCTTGTTATGTTGTGGCATAAAGTTTATCAACCCTGTTGCCTGTAGTAATGTGCAAATTAGACAATGTGCCCAGTGAACTGTGTGATATAGCTAAAGAAATTTATAACTATAGGGTTGAAAATGTCATCTTGTTTCTTCTGGCAGATTGTAGCAAAATGAAAGAAGAGAAAGATAAGCTAATAGAAGGATCATTAAATAATGAAGCTGGGACTTGCTGATTTTGAAGGTTACCAACCTTTTCAGGTGGCAAAGAAAGCTAAAATTAATAAATTGTTTCTAAGCAAAGATCAAATTTAACAGTATCCATTGTATGCCAATTATTGTCCATCTTTGAGGAAGAATGTCCATAACATTTATCCTATTCCTGTCTCAACATGTTGAGTGTATGAGACATATAACTTTCTCTTTAGTTTTCAAGACTTCAGATAAAGAGGAACCATACGCAAGTAGCTGTACATAAGAAACAACACCTATGGGATCTCATTCACACTCAGATTTGATTTAGATGATGAGATTCCAGACCGTGAGCTGACTGTCATGGGTCATGGGTTGAGATATTTAGGGGTCTTGAGAAGGTATTCATGTATTTTGCGTGTGGAGTGGATATCAATCACTGAAAGTCAGAGGCTAGATTATAGAAGACAGCCTCCAAGATGGCATTGTGATTTTAACCTTCCGGAATTCACACCTTTGTAGTCTCCCTCTCCCACCCACACTGATCAGATATTTTGTAGAATGCCCCTCTATTGGGATTTGTCTGATATTTTTCTGATGGTTAGACTGGGGTTATAGGTTTTGAGGAGGAATACCACAGAAGTAAAGCACTATTTTTATCACATCATGTCAAGAGTACATGTTATCAACAAGATTTATTACTGTTGATCTTGACCTTGATCACCTGGCTGAGCTAGTTTTTCAGCTTTCTTCACTGTAGAGTTACTCTTTTTTCCACCCACTTTCCATATTGTAGTAATGGGAAGGAAGTCACTCTGCACAGCTCACGCCTGAGTGAGGAGTTCACTCAACCTCCTTGAAGGGGGAGTATCTACATAAATTATTTGGAGTTCTCTTACATGGGGTCTTATCCCCCATTTATTTATTAATTCCGTCACTTATGCATGTCATTATGGAATCATGGGTATTTAGTTTACACTTTGAGTTGTAACCAATAATTCATTACTTTCTTGCTCAAATAGTTTTAGCTTTGGCCATTGGAAGCACTTTAAATTAGCTTTTATGTCCCTTTGGTAAATCCCCCATCAATGTGGTGCTGTTATTGTTGTTGTTTTTAACACTTCTTTACTTTCTGACACTGCAAGATGTTGCATGTTCATCTTGTTTATTTTTTCCCCAGTCCTAGGATCAGCAATAATATTCCTATATTATCCTTTTAAAGTACATGGGATCATCAGTGATGGCACTTCTTTCATTTTAATATTGATAATCTTGTCTTCTTTCATTTTTTCTTTGTTAGCCTGGCTAGAGGTTTATCAATTTAACTGAAATTTTTAAAAATATAGTTTTTTTTAGTTTTAATTTTTAAACTAAAAAAATTTAGCTTTAAATTTTGATTTAAATTTAGTTTAAAAAATTGAAAAATTTCTCATGAGAGGGCTTCCCTGGTGGCGCAGTGGTTAAGAATCCTCCTGCCAGTTCAGGGGACATGGGTTTGAGCCCTGGTCTGGGAAGATCCCACATGCTGCGGAGCAACAAAGCATGTGCACCACAACTACTGAGCCTGCACTTTAGAGCCCACGAGCCACAACTACTGAGCCCACGTGCCACAACTACTGAAGCCCGTGAGCTTAGAGCCTGTGCTCCACAAGAGAAGCCACTGCAATGAGAAGCCCGCGCACTGCAACAAAGAGTAGCACCCACTCGCCGCAACTAGAGAAAGCCCGCGCACAGCAATGAAGGCCCAACACAGCCGAAAATAAAATAAATAAAATAAATAGATTAAAAAAAATTTTCTCCTGAGACTTCTTCATTGACCCATGTTTTGCTTAGAAGTGTGTCATTTAATGTCCAAATATTTGGAGAATTTTCCACCTTTCTTTTATTGATTGTTATTGATTTATAATTCATTTTCATTGTGGTCTGAGAATATATTTTGCATGATTTCTGTCCTTTTAAACTGGTAAAGGGGTATTTTATTGCCTATAATTTGGTCTGTTTTAGTGACTGTTCCATGTGAGTTTGAGAAAGATGTGTACTCTTTTGTTGTTTAATGGAGTATTCTGTAAATGTCAATGAGATCAAGTTGATTGTGATAGTTCAGGTCATCTATATCCCTACTGATTTTCTGCCTTCTTGATTTATCAATTACTGAGAGAGGATTGTTGACTACAGTGGGTCTCCAACTATAATGGTGAATTGTCTGTTTCTCCTTGCAGTTCTATCAGTTTTTGTTTCAAGTGTTTTGACACTTTTTAAATACACACATTAAGGGCTGTTATGTCTTTATGAAAAATTGACTTCCTTGTCATTCTGAAATGCCTCTTTATTCCTGATAATATTCCTTGTTCTGAAATCTATTTTGCTTACTTCAGCTTTCTTTTGATTATTATTAGCATGATATGTTTTCCCCCATCTCTTTACTTTTAATCTATCAGAGTCCTTATATTTAAAGTAGGTTTCTGTAGACAACTTACAATTCGGTCTTTTTTTTCTAGTCTGCTCTGACAATCTGTCTTTTCATTGGCATATTTAGACTATTTGCATTATTGATAGAGTTACATTAATATCTACCATATTTGTAACTGTTTTCTAATCACTGTATTTGTTCTTCATTTCTTTTTCCTTTCCCTCTTTTTCTGCCTTTTCTAGTTTTCATTCAACATTTTATGTAATTCCATTTTTCTCTCTCCCATTTTCCCTAATGTCTGGAAATTACTAATCAGTTTACTGTTCGTAATTTTACCTTTTCCAGAATGTCCTACAGTTGGAATCATACAGTTTGTAACCTTTACAGAGTGGCTTCTATCACTTAGTAATATGCATTTTAGGTTCTCTCATGTCTCTTCATAGCTTGATAGTTTCTCTTTATTCCATTGAATGGATTATCACAGTTTGTTTATCATTCATCTATTGAAGATCTTGGTTACTTCCAAGTATTGGCAATTATGAATAAAGCTGCTGTAAATATCCATGTGTAAGTTTTTGTGTGGAGATAAGTTTTCAGCTCATTTGCATAACTACCAAGGAGCATGATTATTGGATCATATGGTAAGATTATATTTATTATTTTTAAGAAACTGCAGAACTGTCTTCCTAAGTGGCTGTACCTTTTTGCATTTCTACCAGCAATGCATGAGAGTTCTTGGTTCTCTATAGCCTTGATAACATTTGGTATTGTCAGTGTTTTGGATTTTAGCCATTCTAGTAAGTGTATAGTTATATCTCATTTTTGTTTTAGTTCACAATTCCTTAATGACATATAATGTGGAGCATCTTTTCATATGCTTTTTTTTTTTTTTTGCCATCCTTGTATCTTCAGGTGAAGTGTCTGTTCTAACCTTTTCCTCACTTTTTTGATTGGGTTGCATTTTTTATTGTTGATTTTTGAGTGTTCTTTGTATATTTTGGATACATGTCTTTTATCAGATATTTATTTTGCTAATATTTCCTCTCAGTCTGTGGCTTGTCTTTTCATCCTCTTAATAGTCTTTTGCAGAGAGTAGTTTTAATTTTAATGAGATCCAATATATACTTTTTTTAAGGATCATGCTTTTGCTGTTTTACCTAAAAACATTTTGCCATAGAGATAGTCACCTAGATATTCTCCTCTGTTATCTTCTATAAGCTTTATAGTTCTGTGTTTTACCTTGAGGTCTATGCCCCACTTTGAGTCAATTTTTGTGAGAGTTGTAAGGTCATCTTGCACATAAATATCCAGTTGTTCCAGCACTATTTGTTGAAAAGAACTATTCTTTTTCTATTGCCATTGCTTCTGCCCCTTTTTCAAAGATTAGTTGACTATATTTGTGTAGATCTCTTTCTGGGCTATCTGTTCTGTCACATTGATCTATCTCTTCTTTCACCAATACTGCACTGCCTTGATTGTTGTAGCTGTATAATAAGTCATGAAGTCATGTAGCATCTGTCCTCTGACTTTGTTCTTTTTCTTAAATATTGTATTGGCCATTCTGGATCTTTTGCCTTTCCATATAAACTTTAAAATCAGTCTGTTGATGTCCACAAAGTAACTTGCTACAATTTTGATTGGGAATACATCCAATATGAAGAGAAGTTGGAAGATTTGATATTGTAACAATATGATTTCTCTCTGAAAACTTGTTTTAATATTTCTTACGATTCAGGTCTACTAGTGACAAATTCTCTCCATTTTTGCTTTCTTCAAAAAGCATTTCTCCTTCAATTTTGAAGAGAATTTAATTTGGTCAGAATTCTAGTTTGATGGGTTTTTTTGTTTCAGTGCTTTAAGTATTTTACTCCTCTTTCTTCTTGCTTGCATGGTTTCTGAAGAGAGGTCTGATCTATTTCTTATTCTTGTTCTTCTATAAGTAAGGTGCTATTTTCCTCTGGCTTCTTCCAAGGTTTCTCTGTTTTGATTTTCTGCAGTTTGAATGTGATATGCTTACCTGTATTTTTAAATTTTTAAAAAATTTTAACTCAGTATTCTCTGAGTTTCTAGGATCTTGGGTTTGGTGTCTGTCATTAATTTTGGAAAATTCTCAGTCATTATTACTTAAATATTTCTTCTGTTCTTTTTTCTCTTTCTTCTCCTTCTGGCATTTCCATTATGTTACACCTTTTGTAACTGTTTTTTCTTTACTCTTTTTCTCACTGCATTTTGATTTGAGAAATTTATATTGACATATCTTCAAGTCTATTGATTCTTTCCTTAGCCATATCCAGTCTACTGGTGAACTCATCAAAGAATTCTTTATTTCTGTTACAATATTTTAAATTTTTACCATTTAAAAAATTATTTATTTATTTATTTTACTTATTTATTTTTGGCTGCATTGGGTCTTCGTTGCTGTGCACAGGCTTTCTCTAGTTGCGGCGAGTGGGGCTACTCTTCATTGCAGTGTGTGGGCTTCTCATTGCAGTGCCTTCCTTGTTGCAGAGCATGGGCTCTAGGTGCGCGGGCTCAGTAGTTGTGGTTCACGGGCTTAGTTGCTCTGTGGCATGTGGGATCTTCCTGAACTAGGGCTCGAACCAGTGTCCCCTGCATTGGCAGGTGGATTCTTAACCACTGCACCACTAGGGAAGCCCTACATTTTTACCATTTTTGGATTCATTAAAAAGATTTGTATCTCTGCCTACATTGGGTAATGTACCTGATCTTTTGTGTTTTCCACTTTTTCCATTAGAGTCCTTAACATATTAATCATAGTTATTTTAATGCTTACTTTATGTCTTCATATAGTGTTTTCTCTTGCCTTATTCATGCCTTATAATTTTTGGTTGAAAGCAGATATGATGTATTAAATAATGAGAGCAGAGGTAAAGGCCTTTATTGTGAAATTGTATGTTATTCTTGCTAGGAGTTGTACTATGTTTAGTGGTTGCTGTACCTGCAGTTGCCAGAGGATTTGAATTCTTCTAGTGTTTTTTTTTTTTTGTCTCCCCTGTTGTCTTTGGACTTCTCTAAAAACTCCTTCTTAAATAGAAATGGGAATTGGCTCACATGATTATGGAGGCTAACAATCCCATGATTTGCTGTTGACAAGCTGTATACTCAAGAAAGTAGATGGTGTAGTCCCAGTCTGAAGGACAGGAAGCTTAAGACCCAAGAAAAGCTAATGCTTCACAAAGGCAGAAATAAAACCTATGTTCCAGCTCATGGCTGTCAGGCAGGAGGGAATTCCCCCTTACTTGTGGGAGAATTGGCCTTTTTCTCTATCCAGACCTTCAACTGATTAAAAGGGGTCCACCCACATTATGGAGGGCAGCCTGCTTTACCCAGTCTACTGCTTCAAATGTTAATCTCATCCAGAAGCACTCCTACAGACACAATCAGAATAATGTTTGACTAAATATTATTCAATATTATTCAATATTTAGTCTAGTCAACTTGCCACATAAAATTATCCATCACAGCTATTGCCTGATATGTGTCACTCATTCTTTCACATTGATTATTGAGGGTCCATCGGTCAGATAACTTGTCTTTTAGTTCATAAGATAATGAATCAAAAGTTGCAACATTCATCTGAGATAGAGATTGTCAACTTTCACCAAAGGATTCTGGACCCTGAACATGATTGCAGTATTGGAATAACCTTTGGGAGTATTTCTTTTGAGCAGGAGTAGAATGCATAATGAGTGTAGGTAAAAGAGTGACCTAATGTTTGGTCACCAGAAGGATAGACTTCTGGCTACTTGGGAGAATTACATCACTCTGTTTCCTTGAGATTAGACATGATCATATCACTTGGTTTGACCAATAAAACGTGAACATGAGTGATCTGTTCCACTTACAGATGGAAGTAATTAACTGAGACTGTGCTTCCACAATCATCATGGTAAGGGAAGTGAAACTGAAAGTTGAACAGCAGCAATTAAATAGCGGTGTTGGAAGTATTAAGTGAGACACAAAGGAAAGCTATCCAAGATTCGTGTTTTTCCATTATTAATATTAGTAAAAATATATCTCATGTATTATTCTAAAAATGATTGACTCTCAAAGATAATAATTTTCTCCAACGAATATTTACAGATTTCAATATATTAGAGGCAATTTTTTTTTTAATTTTTATTTATATATATATATATATTTTTTTTTGGCTGTGTTGGGTCTTCGTTTCTGTGTGAGGGCTTTCTCCAGTTGCGGCGAGCGGGGACCACTCTTCATCGCGGTGCGCGGGCCTCTCACTGTCGTGGCCTCTCTTGTTACGGAGCACGGGCTCCAGACGCGCAGGCTCAGTAGTTGTGGCTCACGGGCCTAGCCGCTCCGCGGCACGCGGGATCCTCCCAGACCAGGGCTCGAACCCGTGTTCCCTGCATTGGCAGGCAGATTCTCAACCGCTGCGCCACCAGGGAAGCCCCCTAGAGGCAATTTTTAAGGACCAATTTTTATTTGCACAGAACTGAAAAAAGTAATAGATTAAAAATCAAAAGTAAATAGTTAGAAGTTGTAACACAAACTCTTACCTAAATTTTGAAATGGACTTTAACTCAAATTAAATTTAGTTGAATCAGTAGATTGATAATAAATCATCCCAGTAACTCTCCCCAGTTAGTCTTCCGTGAATAGACTTTTAAGTATTAATAATTTGTAACTTAAAATTTTTTCCTTGGAGAATTAATGTATATCTCAGTAATTAAATGTTCATTTCCCCAAATGAGCAATTTCTAAATAACCATTGCTTTCTTCAAATGTTATTAAAGATGATCAACTTTTAAAAAATTGTGAAAAAAAAAAATTGTGCAATTTTCTAGTTTTGTGCCATCAATAATAAATTAAAAATTTAAAGTAAATCTATGAATATGTGATATAAATAATTTGCATTTCCTTGCAAATTGATCTTTATGATTACTATTTTATCGGCCTGATAATTTTTTAACAAGGAGTATGATATTATATACATTAATTTTATTGTGTGTGTGTATGTGTGTGTGCATGCCTCTGTGTGTGTGCTGTAAAGCATTCTTCTTTAAATGCTCCAGAAACCAAGGCTTAAATTAATTTTTCATATTCATTTGACTTTCATATAGATGCTTTTTAAAAAAAGTTTTATATTATTTCTATAATAATGCCTCCCTTTCGTATAAGAGAAGATACTTAGAAATGAAATTGATTTAGTGTTTGTAACATGCATTTCTGATTCATGAAGCTTTGAATGGGAATGACTCAAACAACATTAGAGCAAGATAAAATGCCATCAATTTAGGAAATTAAAATGTTTTTTCTTTATAAAAATTATTTACCTCAGAGCTACAAGCTGCATACTTTTCATAGGTTGGAAATATTCAAGCGTAAGTAAGGCCAGTGACAGAATGTGGATTAAGAACACTTGTACTTCTTCATCTGTACTCATGGCACCAAATATGGCCAAACTATGGTACATTTATTATTTCCTCCAATTAACTGCCTTTATAAAAAACAAGAGATGTAGTCTAGGTCCAGATCCAGAGAGCCTGGATTCTGGAACACATTCCAACATTAAAATTAAAATTAAAAATAGTTTTTTAATAGTTCCAAAATTGAAAATAGAACTACCATGTGATATAGTGATCCCAACTCTCTCTCTATATATATCCATGAGAATCAAAATCAGGATCTTAAAGAGATATTAGTACTCTCAATGTTCATTGCAGCATTACTCACAATAGCCAAGGTGTGGAAACAACTTAAATGTCCATTTGCTGATAAATGGATAAATAAAGTGTGGTATGTACATACAGTGGGATACTATCCAGACTTAAGAGAGAAGGAAATTCTGCAATATGCAGGAACATGGATGGATCTTGAGGATATTATGCTAAGTGAAATAAGCCAGACATAGATAAGTACTGTATGATTCCACTTATATGAGGTACCTTAAATAGTCAAATTTATAAAATCGAAGACTGGAATGGTGATTACCAGGGGCTGTGGGGGGAGGAAATGATGAGTTACTAATCCACAGGCATATCTAGTCCACTAGAGGTTACTAGTAAGTAAGATAAAAGTTCTAGAGATGTGTTGTATAACATTGTACCTATAATCAACAATAAATTTTTTTAAGTGGATGTATCTCATGTTGAGTGTTCTTAATCACAATAAAATAAGACATCACAAGAAAATAAAATTAGAAACCAATATCTCTTATAAGTACAGGTGAAAAAAATCCTCAATCAAATATTAGCAAATCAAATTTAATAGAACATTTTTTTAAAGATTTTTTTTTTTTTGATGTGGACCATTTTTTAAGTCTTTATTGAATTTGTTACAATATTGCTTCTGTTTTGTTTTTGGTTTTTGGCCACAAGGCATTTGGGATCTTAGCTCCCTGACCAGGGATCAAACCCGCACCCCCTGCATTGGAAGGTGAAGTCTTAACCACTGGACTGCCAGGGAAGTCCCAATAGCACATTAAAAGGATTACACACCATAACTCTAGTGGATTTATGCCAGGAATGCAAGGATAGTTCAACATAAGCAAATAAATAAATTAATCTAATAACCACATTACTTGAATGATCTCAACTGATTCAGAAATGGCATTTGACAAATCCAATACACTTTCATTAAAAACAACAACAGCAACAGCTCTCAGAGAACTAGGAATAAGGGGAAAATTCCTCAACAAGATAAAAGGCATTTGTGAAAAACCCATAGCTAACATCATACTCAGTGGTGAAAGACAGATGGTTTCCCCTCAAGATCAGGAACAAGAGAAGGAGGCCTGCTTTCACCCTACTATTTGACATTGTACTGGAATTCTAGACAAAGAAATTTAGACAGGGAAAAAGAAATAAAAGTCATTCAAATTAGAGAGGAAGAAGTAAACTCATTTCACAGATAACATGACCCCAAAATTGAATATCCTGAAGAATTCACAAGAAAGCTATTAGAGCTAATGCATAGATTAAGCACAGTTGTAGGGTAGGAGATCAATGCACAACAATCAGTTGTGTCTCTATACACCAGTAATGAACAATCAGAAAAAGAAATCAAGAAAAAAAATCCATTTACAATAGAGTTTTAAAAAATAACATACTGAGGATAAATTTAATCGTGGAGGTAAAAGAATGTATGCTAAAAATTCCAAAACGTTGCTGAAGGAAATTAAAGAAGACTGGAATAATGAAAAGACCTCTTATGTTCAAGGATGGAAAGACAATATTATCAAGATGTCAATTCTACTCAAAATGATCTACAGATTCAACAAAATCCTTTTAATTTCAATGGTCTTTTTTGTAGAAATGAAAAAATTGATTCTCAAATTCAAATAAAACTGCATGAGGCTCCAAATAGCTAAAATAATCTTGAAAAAGATGACCAAATTTGGAGGACACATACTTCCCAATTTTAAAACTTATTACAAAGCTATGGCAATTATAATACTGGCATGAAGATAAGACATATAAATCAATGGAATAGGATTGAGAGTTCAGAAATAAATCTATACCTCCATAGCCAATTAATTTTTGACAAGGGTGCCAAGTTCATTCAATGGAGAAAGGATATTCTCTTCAAAAGATGGTGCTGGGACAAGTAGATTTCCACATGCAAAAGAATGATGTTAGATCCCTAAATCATGCCATATGAAAAAATTAACTCAAAATGATCAACAACCTAAATATAGAGTTAAAAACTACAAAATTGTTAGAAGAAAACGTAGAAGTAAATCTTCATGACCATGGATTTGGCAATGGATTCTTAGATATGACACCAACACAAACAACAAAATTTTTAAAATATAAATTGTGTTCATTGCAGCATTATTCACAATTGCCAAAAGGTGGAAACAACCCAAGTGTTCATCAACATATGAATGGATAAAACGTAGTATACACAAAAAATGGAATAATTTTCATCCATGAAAAGGAATGAAGTTCTTATACATGCTATAACATGGTTGAGCCTTGAAAACATTATGCTAAATGAAACAAGCCAGACACACAAGAACAAATATTGCATGATTTTATTTATATGAAATATCTGAAATAGGCAAATTCAGAGACAGAAAGTACATTAGAGGTTACTAGTGGCTGGGGGAGGTCAGGTGTAGAGTTTTTGTTTAATAGTTACAGAATTTCTATTTGGGGTGATAAAAAATTTTAGAAGTAGAGACTGGTAATAGTTGTATAACATGGTGACTGTAATTAATATCATTGAATTATATACTTAAAAATGGATAAAATGGTAAATTTTATTATATATATATATTTTCCACAATTAAAAAGAATAATGTAATATACCTAAGCCATGGATGTGTGAATTATGTAGTATGTGAATTATATCTAAATGAAGCTGTTTAAAAAAAGTCTGGACTTTGGCATAAAAAACAAATGATTCAACTCCATTTCATCACTTAACTCAAAGACTTTGGAAAATTTACCTAACCACTCTAAAGCTTCAGTGTCTTTCTCTGTATAATGGGGATAAATTGCAGCAAATTTCCAGTTATTATGAGAAATAATTAGGTAATGATTGTAAAAAATGAAAGAAACCGAAGAGAACAAAAAGACCCCCCAAAAAACCCACTGTGACTGGCACATAGTTAGAAATCAGTAACCAGTAAGTCCTGACTGTGGTGGTAGTGGTGATGATGATGATGATGACGAAGATGGCTGGGGTCGGATAGGGTAGCAGAGGAGGCTAAGATAGAGGAAGACGCTGATGAGGATATGAACAAAGGTGCGCATTTAGGGTGGTACACTTACAGTCGGAAGATGAAGTTGGAATCCTAGTCCTCCAGATTCTAACTATGTAGCTGATGTGTTTCTTAACTGTCTCATTTTCTTATGTGAAAACTGGCTAAGTTCAGATGAAATATTGCTTATCTGAAAACTGGGAAATAACAATAGGTACCGTACAGGATTGTGTTTCCACAATATTGTTGGTTAGCCTTTTATCAATATTCTTTGTCAGTGATGATTAACATTTAATAAGGTTATACTATGTGTTCTACGATGCAGGTGCAAGTCCTTTTTTGAGTTTTGCTGATGAAGAAATTAAAACAGAGAGAGGTTTAAAAACTTATCCATGAACAGCCAGCTATAAATGCCAGAGCTGGGATTCAGACCCAAGCCATGTGGCTCCAAAGCCTTATCCCTCACGACAAAACGTGGAAACACAACTCTTGATAATAGCCACACTGGATTACCCTCCTCTGCTGTTGCAAACTGAGCATTTTGCTTAAAATATGAAAATTGTGGTTGCATTAAGCAGCTAACATCAAACACAAGGGATTTTCATTTTTTATTTCTTTTTGCAGGGAGGTGGTAGAGGAATTGATTGCATACCTTTACTAGATCTTTTTTTTTTTTAATTTTATTTATTTATTTATTTATGGCTGTATTGGGTCTTCATTGCTGCGCGAGGGCTTTTCTCTAGTTGTGGCGAGCAGGGACTACTGTTCGTTGCAGTGCATGGGCTTCTCATTGCGGTGGCTTCTCTTGTTGCAGGGCACAGGCCCTAGGCACATGGGCTTCAGTAGTTGTGGCATGCGGGCTCAGTAGTTGTGGCTCACGGGCTCTAGAGCACAGGCTTGGTAGTTGTGGCGCCTGGGCTTAGTTGCTCCGCGGCATGTGGGATCTTCCCGGACCAGGGCTCGAACCCGTGTCCCCTGCATTGGCAGGCAGATTCTTAACCACTGCGCCACCAGGGAAGCCCCTTTACTAGATCTTTGTTCTCATTAGGAAAATCATTTTAGCTCTGAAAACAAAATCTCCTAAAATAGTTTCCAAGGCAACTTGTAATAAACCAATACTACATATTTAGAGGATTATAGTAGAATGCTGTTAATCAGTATGACTTTTTGTGCATTTATTTCATTACTTATTGTTATTATATGGTATTCATTTTCATAGATGATTCTTCTCATCATTTAATAGCTGCATCTGCTCAACACCAGATTATATAAGTAAAAGGTAAAAACCAACATCTTTGTGTCTTGATTGCTCAGAATCTAGATTGTAGTTAGGTTAACATATAGTTAGGTTAGATTATAGTATTTGATGTAAAAAGAATTGAAAGATAAAAGGAACTGCTTCCTCCTATTAATTTTCTCATTCTGAAAACTGCTGTCTGAAGCCCTCTTTTTGCATGTCTTCTTTTGATACTAAGGGGCTTTTAAAAAGAGGTGAAGTACTTCTATACAAATTACTGTTTGCTAAAGTTACTGTCACTTGAAGACTGAGTTTATTTTTGTTTCAGAGCTTTAGGTTAATATGCCTCAAAAATCACTTTTCATTTATTCTTTTTTTACGTTTTAAATCTTTTAAGTTACAGTGTTTTCAAATACTGTTAAGTTAAAAGCAAAGACAGAAAATAATATGATTTGAAGATTTAAGTAGAAAGGATTTATAAAATAAGGCCAGATACAGAATAAATAAAACTCTAAAAAAACAAATCCAAACAGAATCCTCAAAGGGTATACTAATCCTGCATTGGTTCTACATAGTGCTTGTTGGTAAATTATTTTTCCAATAATATTATTTACCCCTTTTTAGAAAGCAGTGATCTGCCTAAGATGCATTACCCAGTTATATGTAAAGGAATTGGGCCATGCCAATTTGCTTTTCAGTTTGTGAAAAACAGGGCAAATAAATTCTACATAAATTCCAGATGTATTGACTATATACTACCAATCTATTAATCTAAAATGTATTATTATATATTTTTGGACACCTTCTATTTATGAAATTTCATCTGAATGCATAGGGATGTTGAATATAATCCCTCATTCCTACATTGGCTAGAGCCTTTATAACTAAATTGTAAATATTATTTTACAAGATCCTAGAGGCAGGGCCCTATTAAATTATCTTTTTATACTAAGGGTTTGGAACAAATCTGGGCATAAAGCAGAAGCTAACATATATTTATCAAATGACTAAACAGTTGACTTAGGTAATTCAGCTTTTTAGAAGAGGACAGATAAGCCCTGAAAGAAGAATGCCTCAGAATTCAGGAAGTACCGTGGGAACATATTATATACAATATGTGAGTTGAATATAATATTGGGATTTTGTGTATGTCTCACACAATTCAATATTAAACTTCTACTGTTAATTTGTTTTTAAAAGAATTTCTAATATATTGTTCTTTCAATAATATTTGAGAGCTTTCCAGTGGAATAAATTTGAAGTTTTATTTTGATCTTTACTGTCAAGATTTTAGATGCTCTTATAACTTTGCTTATTAGAAAAATGATGAAAAAACTAACACTTTTAGAGAACAAGAGCATTTAGAATTTTGAGAGCTCAGATCAATTGCAAAAACTTAATTACTATTTTGTTAAAGCTGCTCTGAGATTAAAACTCAGATTTATACTAAAACTCGTTAGGTTCACCTATGATTTAAAAACTTTTTTTTTTCAGATCAAGAATGTGTATATATGCCATACTTTTACATGAGGATGGGTAAAATTATTTGGTCTTTATATTAAATTATACTAAAAATATATATTATTTTTCTAATTGAGACATAAAATGTATCTTTAATTATAAAAGTAATGGATGCTTATGGGTAGAAAACATGAAAAATAAACAAGGACAGAAAATGAAAATATCGTATAGTGATGTCATCCAAAGATACTTAATCAGTTTTTTAATGTATTTCCTGTTAGGCTTTTTCCTCTTGTCTCCTGCTGGGTGCCTTCCTTCCTGTTTCTTTCTTTGTCTTTATTCTTTCCTTGTCTCTGTTTTTTTCTGTCTTTGTTTATGTTTGTCCCTCATTCCTTTCTCTGATTCCTATCTCTGTCTTTTTATTTTTTTATGTTATTTTCTCTGCTGGTCCCTTTCTGTTCTTTAATTAAAATGTCCACAGTATTTCATATTTGTCACTTTTAGTTTTATTTTTACCTTATTACTATAACTGTTAAAGACTGATGTAGAAAATAGCAAGTCACCTATCCTCTGGAAACATTCTGGAAGGTATCATATAAGTGAAAAATTCTATCGCTGGAGCAGGGACCTCTAAGGGCAGAAACTATTTTTAAGGTCTGTTTCATTTTTAACAGTCTATGGTAAATTGATGAAATCTCATGCTCTATTTCAGTCAGTTTTATTGAAGAAGAATTTTGAACTGGATAAAGTGAAAGCTGGTTACTGAAGTGATGATTTAAGTCATGGATGTAGTTGGAGATAAATGGAGGAATGTTTTAAGGAATATAGCAACACTAAGATAACCAGGTGTGGAAGTAAAAGTAAGGATAAACGAAAGAGTAAATCTATTAGTGAGAAGTTGATAGTAAAATCCTGAGGATGGTAGGAGAACGGTCACAGGAAGGGGAAGGTTCAACTTGTAAGGGATAATGGGAAAATAAAAGGAAAATAAAACTGAGACAGGAGAAATGAGAAGATAAAGCAGATAAAATAGAGAATGGATAAGGATTGTTTGTTGAGTGAAGGAATGATAAAAATTTCCAAATCCACTTCTGTACCAAGGGACTGTTTTGTCTTGTTTGTTTTTGTTTGTGTAAGTGTTTAAAGAATAAACTTAATCTTAGTTTCCAGGTTATTGTATAAATCAATATGGACATGATATTTTTATCTTTACTACATAACTTTGTATAAACATGTCAGGGTTCTAAAAACCATATGGGAAATTTACTATATATAAATCTTGAGGCCCAAGTCCAGTTCCATTGAAATAGAATCTCTAGGAGAATTCTATATGATTAACAAGAGGCCAGACTATCTTGTGTGATCACAAAACTTTAAAAACTTATTATAAAACTACTCAACCACTAAATTAGAACAATCATTTGACTACTGCAACATTTTTCTCTATGTATGCCCCTTCTAAGTTTATGATGTCTTTGGAAAAACACTATAAAATTTTTCTTGTTAAATATTGTTGGGGAGGAAGAAATTTTTCTCTACTTTTCTAGGTTCTTCTGGCTAGTCTAAGAATTAAATTTATGTGAGATAGATTAACAGGAGAATATCGAACAAAATTTATTAACTTGTGTAGGTGGGAGGGACTTGGGAAAACTGAGTAACTCAGTTTTCAAAGACCTCACCTTAAATGTCATCTTCAGCTAAATTCAAAAGAGGATATTGCGGGTAGGGGTTTGGGAGTTCAGCGGGGAGAAAGGCAATTCACATGGAGATGGAAAAGCAAAGGTTTGGTAAACAAATGTTTGCTGGACCAGGCAGAGACACTGGGACACAGAATGGACTCTCATCTTTAGGCCAGCCCTGGAGTTTCCCCCACCACAACAAGCCCATATTCTTTGCAGATCTTTCTGGTAACAACTGTATTCTGGGAACAGTCCCTTTATCTAAATTCTTCAGGCAGCTAAGGGAGAGGTAAAAAGAAAGACTTCCCGAGTCTTCCGTTTCTTAATAATAATCAGCCTAAATTAATCCTCCTGCCAGAGACATACATTCTGGGGTGGCAAATTTTGCTCCTCTAAAATATCTACCAAAACTTTAAATTCAGACCTAATATTAGAGAAATTGAACTGGAAAAAGGTCGCTTGAAATAGGTTTTGGGTAGTATTTCAAGTTGTTTGCATTTTCTGCATACTCTCAGACTGTGCTGTCCAGTAAGGTAGCCACTAGACACATGTGGCCATGAAGCACGTGAAATATGGCTAGTCCAAACTGAGATGTCCTGTAAGTATTAGATCACACTAAATTCTGAAGTTAGTACAGAAAGGGAAAAGAATGTGAAATATCTAGAGGTAGTTTTAAAAAAGATATTATTTAGATACACAAAAGTATGTAGAATATAGTAATTTTATAAGAAAATTACTTAAAACAATTTTATGTGTTGATTACATTTGAAATGATAAATGTTGGATATATGGGTTAAATGAAATATAGTATTAAACTTAATTTTACCTGTTTCTTTTTATTTTTTTAAATGAGGCCACTAGAAAATGTAGTATTAGATGCGTGGCTCATGCTTTTCTAGGTGACAGTGCTGCTCTAAGGCAGCAGTCAGCAAACTACTGCCTTGGGCCAGATCCAACCAATGACCCCTTTTGTACAACAGTACACCCATATGTTTCCACGTTGGCTATAGCTGCTTTTAGGCTACAATGGCAGAGTTTAGTAGTTGCAACAGAGAGCGTGTGATCTTCAAAACCTACAATATTTACTACCTGGATCTTTAAAGAAAAAGTTTGCCAACCACTGTTCTAGAGTAAAAGGAATAATCGGGCAGATTTATTTAATGTTAATCTTTAGATTTTTCTCATCTGCACAAGAAGACTCTGTAGGTGAGAAGAGAAGCTAGCAAATGGAAAGGTATCCTATTTTAGTAAGGGAACCTGCCCATCATTTAAAAAATGTATACATTCCAGGGCCTGAAATTATGGCTAGTTCATTTAAAGAAAAGAAAGCAATGATAATAATATCAACCAGAAAACTTCAGTAATCTATACTTCATTAATTTCTCTTTCTAGGCTAGGATGAATATATTTATGCTCCCTTCCTGCTCTAACAACTCCTGTTACATTTTCTTGCTGCCAAACTTCATTGCTGACACTTTTAAGAAACATGGATCATCAACTCTTACTGACTAAAGGGCAAGAAAATGCGTGAGCTGGTGATCTCATTGGTGGTTGTAGTAGTTACATGGGGAGGAAAAGTTTAAGACAAAGTAAAACTGAGCTGAGCATTTTGAGAAAAACAGGAAAGAGTAAGATGATGTGGAAAATAGCAATGTCTTTATTTTTAGGGATGGGCTCTTATTTCATTACTTGTTGTTTTCATTATATATGACTAGTTTTACACTGACAGGGAACATTTCCCTCTAGACTTCTTTCAGCCACAAAAAAGAAAAAAAAGAAAAGAAATCCAGTTTGTAAAACCTTTAAAAGGATAATGCTCAAGGAGCCTGATCTGCGTCTCATAAACTTTGAGCCTGAAGCCATTATCGGTGAGACTTTGAGGGTCTTGAGAGAGGGGAATGAGTTTATTTTGCACGTGGTATGGATATTAGTTATTGAGACCGAAGAGCAGACTGTGTTGGATTGCTTTGAAAGGTGTTTGAAACAATTCCTCCCATGTCCTCTGCAATGTAATTTTCTGCTCCTCCCATCAAGACTTGGAGTTTATTTCCCTACTCCTTTGAATATTAAGCTGACTTCTGACTTTCTCTGACCAACAGAATGTGATTAGAGTGATGTTACTTGATTTTGGAGGCTAGACCTTAAGAGATCTTGCAGCTTCCACTTTTATTCCCTTGGAATGCTTCCTCCAGGCTATTCTGTGAGAAAGACAGTGTGTCCGTTATCTATTGTTGCGTAACAATATTACCGTAAACTTGGTGGCTTAAAACCACACATGTTTATCGCAGTTTCTGTGGTTCAGGAGTCCAGGCACAGCTATGCTCAGTCCTTGATTAGGGTGTCACACAGCTGAAATAGAAGTATTGGCTGGGACTGCAGTCTCATCTGAGGTCTGACAGAGAAAAGATCCACTCCTGTGCTCACACAGGTTGTTGGAGGAATTCAGTTCTTTGCTCCTAGAGGCATACTGTCATTCCTTGCCGTGTGGGGCTTCTCTGTAAGGCTGCTTGCTTGCTACCTTAAAGCCAACCAGAGAGAAAGAAACTGAAAAGATAAGTACTGCATTCTTATGTCATGTAATCTCATATGCATAATCACATAACATACCACCCCCTTTGCCATGTTCTATGGATTTTGAAGCAAATCACAGTTCCAGCCCATACCCAACGGGAGGGAATCCCATAAGGATGTGAACAGCAGGAGGTGGCAATCATGAGGCTGCTTCTAGACTCTGTTCATCACAACCAGGCTACTTGACTGGAGGATGAAAGTTATCAAAAACTGTGAATGGTCTGAGATTTTACCCTACTCATAAGCTACCAAGTGACTTGCCACAGTTTCATGGACACACAACTTCAGTGTCATAGATAAAGGATATTAGATTCCATAAGATCCCACTCATGGAGTGTGGATGGGGGTGGACTGAAGAAAAGGGGAGGTCCCTCATAACAGGAATCAGGTTTTATTACATTGTTAAAGAGTCATTTTTACAACACATTTTGTAAACACATTACAAATTTATATAAAGAAGTAAATTAAGGCATTTCTCCCAATGTATGGAAACAAACTATAGTAACAACCAAAACTAAAATAGAAGACATAAAAAGAGAAGAAGAAACAAAACCTTTCATTATCAAAGGAAACATCTATCTTGTATTAAAAATTACTTTCAAAAATTGTCAATTTGATAATGAACGCTTTGTGCAAATGTCCAAAGAAAAATCAGAGGTAGGATTCAATTGAAAACTACCTTATTCTCCCCAAATTGACCTCTCAAAACTGTGTGTTGAGGCTAATTTTTCCTTTCTCTCTGTGTTGAAACTTGAGCAAATATGTAGCTTATCTCTTGACTTTTTGCTGGTGTCTTAGTCTCCTTGGGCTACCATAACAAAATACCATAGAATAGGAGGTTTACAAACAGAAATTAATTTTCTCACAGTTCTGGAGCCCAGAAGTCCAAGATCAAGGTTCCAGATGATTTGGTTCTTCCTGGATTACAGATGGCCGTCTTCTCACAATGTCCTACCATGGCCTTTCCTACTTGCGTGTACACGGAGAGGGTGAGAAAGCTCCCTGCTGTCTTCCCTCATACAGACACTAATTCTATCAGCGTCCCAACTCTTATTACTTAACTTAACCTTAATTACTTCCTTAGAGGCTCCATCACCCCAGAGTCACACTGGGGGTTAGGTCATCAACACATGAACTTTGGGGAGACATTCAGTTCATAACAGCTAGTAAACCAAAAGTTTTGTTTTCTCTTTAGTCTCAAACAATATCAGTTCAGTAATTTTTATGTCTATTCCAGTATAAAATTTAAAAATTGTGAACTTCTTTTAAAGTTGTGGCAGCTTCTCTCTGGCTGCATTGCTCTCCTTGTCTTTCTTCTAGCTCACTGGCTAGAGTGAGGGGGGCGTAGAGGGAGGAGAAGCAAGGGACAGGAGTGGTCCAGCCAGTGCCTCAGTCAAGGGTCAGTAAACTCATTTCTGTTCAGCTTTTCTGTTCAGTAAACTCATTTCTGTTCAGCTTTGCCAGACATATGGTCTCTAGCGCAGCCACTCAACTCTGCCATAGTAGTATAAAAACAATCACAGGCAATGAGTAAATAAAAGCATGGCTGTGTTCCAGTAAACTTTTTATTTACAAAAATAGGCAAAGGTACACAATTTGCCATTCTCTTTCCTAGAGCCTAAGTTAAATCAAAAAGAGAATCCCATTTTTATTACCCTGTTGCTTGGTTAGGTGTAGTGACACTTGAGAAGCTGCATACCTTGGGGGATGGGATAGGTGCCTTTATTCTAAGGGTGCCTGTCTCACTAAGCATATCCTATTTCAGCATTTGCTGCATGTTAGAAATCTCTGAGAAACTTTTAAAAAATCTGATGTACACACCACACTAAAATGAGTTAAATCAGAAAGCTGGGTGGTGATTTGGTACCCAGTACTAATTCAACAAGCAGTCAAGATTAGAAACCACTGCTTCAGTTGCAGTTTATTGAAAAGAGTCAGACACACATAGATAGCATCTTGACCATATAAAAGTTAATAGGAGTACCAGGGTTTCCATATAGTATTCTTCTAGGTTTTACATAATCTGATTTGGCCTCTCTTTTGGTTCCATTTCTTGAATCTGTGAGGTCACATGATTGGCAACGTATTTTTTGAATATTTATCTCAGTTTTGACCTGAAAACATTTCTTATGCAACACGTGGAGTATTTCTTTTAGGTTCACACTCTGCTGAGGCAAGTAAGAAGCTCTTTGCACTCATGCCTTGCTGCAGCCCATAACTTGATAGGGGAACAGGCCAAAGTGTTCTGAAACCCCTTACCCTTAGTCAGGGGTGTGTGTGTGTGTGTGTGTGTGTGTGTGTGTGTGTTGAGGGTTGTTCTGTGATGACTAGAGAGCAGGATCTGAAATTGATCTCCCGTGGCCTCGGCCTGCAGCGGCTTGAAGCAGGGTTTCGGTTCCTGGCCAGTGATTGTGGTCGGGTTGCGGCGGTGAGAGCACCGAATCCTAGCCACTAGATCACTGGTCAGTGACAAGGCCCTGGCCCTATGGCTTTGCAGAAATATGTGGTCTCTTATCTTCTATCTGGGCAGGGCCCAGCCTCCTCTCTCAGTTGTCCTGTTATTGCTGTCTCGGAGTGTCGGTCCACAAGGAACAAACTCAAACTGTTTGCCCTGGGGGCCCATCTGTCTCCTGTCTCAAAATGACTTTCTATTCTGTGTCTATTTCCCCTGCCTACCCACTCTGATGACAGCATTCCTTGGACACCAGAGAGAAATAGGACAGGGGGTCAGGTTCCTGACTTCCCAGTACGCTGCCATGGTCTGCTACTGTAGATCCTGCCCTAGATATTTATCAGTCATTTCTCAATGTTTCTGTATTATTCTGTTGTTATTATTTTTAGGTGAAGATATTTGTAGACTCAGCCGTAGCCTCATGGGAGGGAATTAGCAAAATTGAATTTCAAGTCTCTCCATTGGCAGAGGGAGAAGAAAAATGGACAGCTTAATGACAACTATGTTGGTTTAGACTAGTTAACTCCTAGGTGCCTTGAGCTATTGGTTCTGGAGTATTTCATGCCACAATATTACGGCATTCACGGAAGCACTGACAACACCTCATTGTTCACTTTTGAAACCGGGGGGTTGCTGAAGAACATATTAAGGTCATTTTGAAACTTGTCCTTAGTTATATAGTGGTATATTCTATTTTTTCATGACACTAAGGTATTCTTTCTGATGAAGGAAATAACACATTCAGGACATCAAAGAGCTTCCAGGATTAAGCATATCTAAATAAAGGCAAACTCAGTGTGAGGAGGCTGGTGCTGCCTTTGATCAATTTCATTGTTTCCTTGATACCACTTGGTTGAATCCCATGACTCTTACGCAGTCTGGAAAATTAATACTCTTTACTTCAGCATTCTGTAACTCACACTTTATTACAATTCCCAATACTGTCTCTCTGGTCTCAACTTTATATTTTGCCTTGGACCCTGAATATAAATGTTACCTAATGCAAGTTCCGGTACCCGAGACACAGTAAGGCCAAACAAACTCAAACGATGGAGTTTGGAGCAGAGATAGGTTTATTGCAGGGCCAAGCAAGAACAGGTGGCTTGTGCTCCAGAAAACCCCAAGCTTCCCAAAGGGTTTCAGCAAAGCATTTTTAAAGGGAAGTAAGGGAGGGGCGCCCCAGGGTATGTGATCAGCTTGTGCACAATTCTGATTGGTTGACCGTGATCAAGCCTTAGGCTATGAAGGTCTGGGGGCTCTGTGCTCTTGATCATCAAGTAGTTAATTTCTTCCATTTGGTGGTGGTTTTAGCAGCTGAAAAACTCAGGATATATGCCTCAGCTACTATTATCTAGGTATTGCAGAGAAGAGCTAAAGCAGAGGATATGGGGGAGGGGTCTGTCTCAGGGAAGGCCCCGTAGGATTCTGCTTGATTACACAAATAGTTCAGAAAATGTTTGAGTTATGTGACACAACTGAGTTTTAGGATAGACTATGGTTACTTGAATTTATGGAGGGTTATAGAATATAATCAATTTCTTTTCAGTAGATTGTCATCTCATCTCACCTTGAATTGAGAATGGATAAATTTAAGATTGTTTTTTCCCATATGATTTAAAATGTGTGCTCCTTTTTATTTTGCATGTTTGTGCTTTTGTCTTTTTCTCTTGATTAGGTGAGCTAATGGTTTGTTTATTTTATGATTTGCTTTCGTAAACAACCAACGCTTGGTTTTAAGGATTATTTTTTCTGTCTTCTAATTTATTAATATTTGCATTTTTCATTTTAATTCCTTTCATCAAATATTTTTGTTGTTTTCCTTATAATTTCTTGAATTGAGTGTTTAATTAATTGATGTTCATCTTTCCTTTTTATAAATGTAAATATTTAGAACTGAGAATTTTCCTCTGCACTACTCTAGTTGTATCTCAGTACATTTCAGTAATGTTATCTGTAACTTCTGTTTTCATTGTTTCTTTGAACTTACATAGGAATAACATTTTAAAAAGGTTACCTTATGTTAGACAACACCTGAAATTCTAATGAATCTTAAACAGTACAGACACCATTTTGATTATAACATAATAAAATAGAATACATCAAGAAAAAATGAAAGCACAGGCAAAGGCACATATGCAGAATCAATCTCTCTCTTTCACATACGTGTACACAGACACACACACGCACACACCTGTGTTCCTTCCAAACAAGGACTTAAAAGTAATATATAAATAAAATATTGCAAACATTTCTTATGGAAATTTGAAAAAACTTGAACTTAATTGGAAAAAAACTTTTAAATTCCTTGAAAAGCCAAAAATATGTATATTTAGCATAAAAGAAAAAGAGAAAATGAAAGATTCTTTTACACTTTCTATGTGACTTGTTCCCAGTGTTTTGTAAATGTTGAAAAAATATTGTAGTGGGACATATAAAATCACCAATGCCTCTTAATTGTTAACAAGGAAAGGAGATAGTAGGAATCAAAAGAAATGTAACACATTTTAATAACTAATATTTTAGTTTTTAAAACTGAAAGAAAATTCTATTCAAAAGAAAGGCTAACCAAACAAAGATATCTACAGGCAACTATTCTGGGATAGTGATAAATTCAACTGAATAATATTTTTGGAAGTTGAACAAAACATTCTACCATTAGGGAAAGAAAATAAATAGTAAATAACTAGATTTAAGAAACCCATTCAGAAAAACATTTAGAAGTAATATAGAAGGGTGTAATTTTTTCTCAGTAGGATAGATAGAGATATTAATTAAAAGTAATACAAAATATTAGAGGAGACTGGAACTAGAAAACCAGTGGGAATGAGAAATAAATGTTTCAAGAATTCCTGACAGTATTGAGATATGAGTTAATGATTTTTACAGAGTATCTTAAACATCATTATGCAATAACCTCCAGGCCAATTCAAGCTGATCGATTACACAAAGAAAAGCAATATGAGGTACCCTTAGGTGCCTGTTTACCAAAAGACATTGAAAAAGAAATATAATGAAGATAATCTCAGACATTATAAAGTAAAAATAAATGCCATAAAAATGAGAATAGTAGGAATGTGAATTATGAGAAGAAAATATATTTCTACTTATGAAACTATGATTTAGCTTGGAATTGAAGTAAATTTTATTTCTATAAATGAAGGACTATTACATTAATTCTTTTAATATCCAGTAGAATACCAGATAACAAGGTGCTTAAAATTTCTATTATTTTATCCTTATACCGCAAAAATTAAGAGGCCTTCAATAAGCCACTTTATCTGGACTAGAACATTTATTTCTGGATAAACTCAGATTTCTGGAAGTTTTTCAAAATTTCCAAATGCTTAATTTTATAACATCTTGGAGAGGTTAAAATTTTATATATATATAATATATATTTATATATTTCTATCTACCCATGTATTTTTTCTATCCATATATTTTTCTATTATCTATCTATCTATCTACATCATCATCTATCTACCCATCTCCATGCCTCTGTATCTGTATCTATCCCCTCTATGAGACTAAATAGAATACATACGTTATTTAAATGAAATATGCAATGTACAGAAACATCTATTTAAACATTTTAATCATAATGTCAGTAAATTAAAAGTGCATTTTTATTTCTTGTAGTTCAATAACAGGCAAAATTATTTTTAAAAGATAAAACATTTGGTGGATAATTAATATTTTTCAGCATAATTTTTTTTTGTGGATTTAAAAAATAACTAATTTTGAACATCTCTGAAGCTATAATCTTATTTAAACTCTTAATAATTTCTTCTGACTTCAAAAAGAAAAAAACTTCCATAGTAAATTAAAAAATCCCTTGATATTTATAAAAACACATTTTCCAAATCCATAGCAGTTGAAGGATAATGAAACCTGAAACAATTGCATGCATAATACTTTAAGATGTTAACCAAAAATTTCAAAAATGGGTACCTGTTTGAAATAAAGAGGCATTTATTTGCTGTTTGTTAGGCCTGCTGTTTGGGAGAGACAGATTCAAGAAGCACTTGATTTATGTGCTGCCTGACTACAAATTGGGGGAGGTTTATAAAGGCAAAAAACTGTCCCTTACATAAGTTGTTTGTCAATAATTAGAACTGGAGCTGGTAAGAAGTATGGGAGCTTGTTAAGCAAGGATTGGTTGGGGTATGAAATTATTACATAGTTTCAAAGGGGGGAAACTGTCAAAGTACAAGTTTGCATCTGGTAGCTGCTAGCAGATAGTGTTTTGAAAATGGTTAGTGGTGTCCTAGAGTTTGATACAGTTCAGAGAAAACTCAGGTTCTCAGTGATATAGGAATGTGTCTAAAACCACATCCACAATGGCCACCCGGCTCCCTTTTGGATGCCTGAACCATAGTTACTCCAATTTGATTTTTAAATGCTCTTAAGTATGTCATTGAAGAAATGCCTTGATGGCTTCTTATTTCTCCTCCAAGTTTAGTGCTGGTGTTTAGCAGTTGATCATCCCTTTGGCCTTCTGCATGATGATTTAAAGACCAAGCTACCCCTTTGAATTTAGAGTCTTCTGTTAGACCCTTCACATCTGGTTACAAAAGAGAGAATGTGTAGATGATGCAAGTACTTTTCATGTAAGTGTGTTACATCCCTTCTTCCACATTTGTTTTTCAGAACTTAATCATGTGGTTATACCTAACTCCAAGGTAGTGTGTGTGTGTGTGTGTGTGTGTGTGTGTGTGTAGGTGTACTGTGGCTGGGAGGTGTTTACTGTGTGTTCAGGAGGAAAGCAAAACAAGTGTTAAATACAGTGAACTATATTCTATAGAGGGGAGCTTTTAAAATTAAAACACAAGTCAATGATTTTCTCATTAAGAAACTTCAGTAGAGCTAGAAAATGTACTAGAAAAAACATGGTGTACAAAAGCCTCAAAAATGAAAATAACTTAATAAGCAATATTTTAGATCTATATGAAAAATTAAGGGATAGTTAGGAAGAACTGAATAATTACAGTCACAGTGTGATCTTGAGATGACTCACTATCAGAAAGGCACTATCTCTCCCTGTTTTAATCTATAATTTTAACATATTTCCAAGAATATATCAGTGTGAATTTTTAGTTAGCAAAACTTATTCTAAATTCACATTAAAATAAATAGACAAAGATTCCCAGGAAATTGTGTAAAAATAAAAAGTTGTGAGAAGATACTGTCTCTACTAAGTATTAAAACTAATTTAAACTTTGCTTAATAAAAATAGATTTATCCAGTAATTTCATTCTTGGAAATTTGTCATATAGATTAATATAACATATAAAACTTCTAGAGCCAGTATTTTAATGGAACTGATTCATCAAATTATATGCCCAGTCTTTTAGAATAGATTACCACTGTAACCAACTATTATGAATGTGCTGTGATAAGCACTTGCTGATATCACATACTATTTATATTTATTTCAACAATGTTTATCATACCAAAAAGTCAGAAAAAAACAAAATATCCAACAATACCAGAATTTTAAAAATTGATATAGTAAATAGCCATGATAAAGAAATAGGTAGCATGGTATAATCTCTAAGACAAATTTTTTTTTCCAGATGCAAAGAAATATGTACATTATGCTGCTAGTTTTCTTAAAGTCCTTTTATTTTGACATAATTGTAGATTCAAAGGAAGTTGTAAAGCTAGGACCGAAAGACCCCTTGTATCCTTTACCCACTTCCCCCAATGGTTATATCTCACATAATTAGAGTACAATAATATCAAAACCAGGAATTTAGCATTGGTACAATGACGTTGGTGTGTGTAGTTCTTGTCCTTTTATCACATGGGTAGATTTATATAACAACCACTGCAGTAGAGATACAGACTGTTCCATCACTCCAAAGTTCTCCCTCATGCTATACATTTTTAGTCATTTCCGCCCTCCACCCTCCAAACCTGGAAACCACTAATCTGTATTCCCTGCTAACCCCTGGGAAACATTCCTGATTTCCAACTCTTTAATATTGGCATTTCAAGACTGTTATATAAATGAAATCATAATGTATGTGACTTTTGAAATTGGATTTTTTTCACTAAGCCTAATATCCTTGATATCCATCTAAGGTGTTGTGTGTATCAGTAGTTTATCCCTTAATATTGCTGAGTATAGGGTATGGGGGTACTGCAGTGTGTTTAACCATTCACTCATCAAGAGGTGTTTTGGTTGTTTCCAATTTGTGGCCACAATTTTTTTAAAAAGCCACTATGAACAATCATGGGCAGGTTTTTGTGAGGGCATAAATTTTCATTTCTTTGGCATAAATGCTCCAAAGAACAGTTGCTGGGTTGTATGGTAAATATATGTTTAGGTATTTTGTTTTGTTTTGTTTTGTTTTAGAAACTGCTGAACTAGTTTTCCAGGATGGTTGTACCATTTTACATTTTCTCCACCAATGTATGAGAGATCAGATTCTCTGCATCCTTATCAGCATTTGGTTATATTATTTTAATATTTAATATTATTTAAATCATTTAAATATTTTTATATAGGTTGCTATTCTTAAAATGTAAAAATTATCACTTTTTATTTTAGCTATTCTAGTAAGCATGTAGTGATATCATTTTGACCTTAATGAGTAGTGATATTGCACATCTTTTCATGTGCTTGTTTGCCATCCACATATCTTCTGTGAAATGTCACTCCATATCTTTTGCCCCTTTTTGAATTAGATTTTTTTACAGTTGATTTTAATAATTATTTATATATTCTCATATGAGTCATTTGTCAGATATATGGTTTTGCAAATATTTTCTCTAAATATATAGCTTATCTTTTCATCTTATTAACGGAGTATTTCTCAGAACAGATTTTTAATATTGGTAAAGTCCAATTTATCAAAATTTTTTAAGGATTGTTCTTTGGTGTCATTTCTAAAAACTGTTTACTGAGCCCAGAGATATTCTCTTATGTCATCTAGTAAAAGTTTTTTAGTTTTATGTTTTACATTTAAATCTTTGGTTTATTTTGCATTGATTTTTGTACAGGGTGTGAGACCTAGGTTTTTGTTTGTTTGTTGATGGATATCCAAATGTTTCAGCAGAATTTGTTGAAAAGCCTATCCTTGCTTCATTAAATTGCTTTTGTACCTTGTCAGAATAAGTTGACTGTAATTTTGTGGAGTTATTTCTGGGTTCTCTATTCTATTCCATTGATCTATGTATCTGTCCCTCTGCTAATACCTTACAGTCTTGATTACTGTAACAATAATAAGAATTGAAATCAGGTTGAGTACTTCGTCCTAATTTTTCAGAATTATTTTGGCTATTCTAGTTCCTTAATTAGTTCCTTTGACTTTCCATATCATATGTATATCAATTTGGGGAAAATTGACATCTTTACTATTTAGAATCTTCCAATTCACAACCACAAAATATTTCTCTATTTAGAACTTGTTTTTTGATTTCTTTCAACAGAGTTCTGGTGTTTCAGCACTCAATGTTTTCAGCATTGTACTCGTTTTATTAGATTAACATCTCAGCATTTCATTTTTCATGAGTGATTGTAAATTTTATTGTATTTTTAATTTCAGTTTCCATGTGTTCACAGTTAATGCATACAAATACAATTTTTGTGTGCATATATATTGCATTCTGCCAACTTGATGAACTCTCTTATCAGATCTAGGATTTTAAAATTTTTTTGGTAGATTCCTTGGGTTTTTCTATATAGGCTATTGTGTCATCTACAAATAGGGGCAGTTTTATTTCTTTCTTTCTAACCTGTATGCCTTTTATCTCCTTTCATTGCCTTATTACACTGGCTAGAAATTTTGGTATTATGTTGAATAGTAGTGGTGAAGGTGGACATCCTGACATTTTTTCTGATCTTAGGGGGAAAACATTCAATCTTTCACCATTAAATGTAATGTAAACTATAGGATTTTTGTAGATACTATTAAGTTGAAGAAATTTTCTTGTATTTTTAATTTCTGAAAGTTTTTATTATGAATGAGTTTTGAATCATGTAAAAAGGTTTTTCCTCATCAATTGATATGATCATGTGACTTTCCTATTTTAGCTTGTTAGTATGATAGGTTACATTGATTGATTTTTGATTATTAAACCAGCCTTGAATTCCTGGAATAAATACTCTGTTCATAGTATATAATTCTCTTTCTATATATTGCTGAATTCTACTTGGTAAAAGTAAAGAACTTTTGCGTCTATATTCATGAGGAATATTAGTCTAGTTTTCTTTTTTTGTACTGTCTTTGTCTGGTTTTAGTATCTGTGTAATACTGGCTACATAGGTTGAATTGGGAAGTGTTTCCTCCTTTTCTATTTTCTGGATGAAATTGTGTAGAATTAATATTAATTCTTCTTTAAATATTTGGTAGAATTCTTCAGTTAAACCATCTGGGCTAGGGATTGCTTTATTGAGAGATTTAAAAGAATAATTTAAATATACTTAATGGTTATAGGGCTATTAAAATTTTCTATTTCGTATTGGTCGTGTTGTGGTAGTTTATATTTTTTGAAGAATTGGCCTAATTCATCTAATTTGTCAAGTTTGTATGTGTATTATTATTGATAGTATTCCCTTATTGTCCTTTTGTTGTCTGCAAAGTCTGAGATATCCCTTGTTTTATTCCTTATTTTAGTAATGTGTGTCTTATTTCTATTTTGTCAATTTTTATAAAGGTTTATCAATTTCATTGATCTTTTCAAAGACCCAGGTCTATTTTTTATTGATTTCCTGTATTGTTTCTCTGTTTCACATTTTGTTGATAACTGCTTTTATTATTTCCTTTATTTTACTTGCTTTGGGTTAATCTTCCTGTTCTTTTTTTTAGGTTCTCAAGGTGAGAGTTTATATTAACTGACTCAAGACTTTCCTTTTTTCTAATGCAAGCATTTAGTGCTACAAATTTCCCTCCAACACTGCTTTAGCTGCTTCTCATAAATTTTGATATATTTTATTTTCTTTTTCATTTAATTCAAGGCATTGTTTTATTTCCCTTGAGAGTTATTCTTTAACCTATGGATATTAAGAAATTCACTGTTTAGATTTCATGTATTTGGAGATTTTTCTGTTTTCGTTCTGTTATTCATTTCTTGTTTGATTCCACTGTGGTCAGAGAGCATATGATTTTAAATATGTTTGTTTTGTTTCATAGCACAGAATATAGTCTATCTTGGTATATATTCCATGCTGGGAAAAAAATGTCTCTTCTATTGTTTTGGAGTGGACTGTTCTATAAACGTTGATTGGATCCTGTTGGTTGACAATGTTGTTGAGTTTTTCTAAATCTTTGTTGATGTTCTGTCAATAGACAAATATGCTCTATCAATTGTTGAAAAAAGGATATTGATGTGAAGTCTCCATTTATAATTGTGCATTTGCCTATTTCTCCTTTCACATCTATCAGTTTTGCTTTACGTATTTTGCAGCTCTGTTGTTTGGTACATACACATTTAGGATTTCCATATCTTCTTAGTAGATTGGCCCTTTTAGCATTTCAATATGTCACCCTCTGTCATTAATAATTCTCTTTGCTCTGAAGCCTACTTAACTAATATAGCCATTCCTGATTTCTTTCAGTTGATGTGGTACATGCTGTAACTTTTTCCATCCTTTTATTTTCAACCTAAGTATTTTTGTTGAAATCATTTTGTTTGAAATCATTATATTTGAAGTAAGTTTATTTAAGCTAGCATATGATTGGTCAATTTGTTTTGTCCAGTTGGCCAAACTGTCTTCTAATTGGTGTATTTAGACCATTGATATTTAATGTAATTATTGATATGTCAGTGCCTAAGTCTGCCACTCTAATTTTTGTTTTCCTATGGTTTGTTCTCACTGTTTTTTTGTGTGTGTATGTGTGTTGTTCCTCTGTTTTCTTTTCTTGCCTTCCTATAGGTTACACAAACATTTTTAAAGAATTCCATTTTGATGTATCTATAGTATTTTTGAGTATATTTCTTTGTGTAGCATCTTTAGTGGTTGCTCTAGGTATAACATATATATTTAACTTATCAAAGTCTACTTGTGTCAACATTTACCAAAGTATAGAACCTACTGCTCATTACATCTTTCCCTCACTTGTAGTTTAGTTGTCTTAAATATTTCCTCTACATGTATTGAGAACATTAGATATGGTAATAAGTTTTGCTTCAGCCAAGAAACATAACTCAAGAAGAGAAAGGGCATTGTATTTTCCCATATTTTTGCTCATACTATTTTCTTTTTTCCTTTCTGTTGTTCCAGTTTCCTTCATTTATCATTTCATT
Organism: Balaenoptera acutorostrata; assembly: GCF_949987535.1. Lineage (NCBI taxonomy): Eukaryota > Metazoa > Chordata > Mammalia > Artiodactyla > Balaenopteridae > Balaenoptera > Balaenoptera acutorostrata. The sequence goes on along the minus strand of NC_080071.1, from coordinate 45,990,405 downwards.
TTTGCTTAAACAACTCCTTTCAGTTATTATTTTAGGGTAGGCCCACCAGAACCAAATTCTCTTAGTTTTCATTCATCTGAAAATGCCTTGATTATTTCTCCTTTATTTTGGAATAATATTTTTTCAGCATATCAAATTCTAAGTGGACAGATCTTTTCTTTCAGCACTTGAATTATGTTTTGTCACTTGTTCCTGATGAGATAGCAACGGTCATTAGGATTGTTTTTGTCTTATAGGTAATGTGTCAGTTTCTTTCTCTGGTAAAACAATTTTTCCTTTGTCTTTAGATTTCAGAAGTTTGACTAGGATGTGTCTTGGCATAGATTTCTTTGGTATTGTCCTGTTTGGAGTTCACTCAGATTCTTTAAATTGTAGGTTTCTCTGGGGAATTTGGGGGGGACCAAATTTGGGAAATATTCAGCCACTATTTCTTCATAATTTTTCTGCGCCTTCCTCTTTATCTTTTCCTTCTCAAACACCTATGACACCAGTATTAAATCATTTATTATTGTCTGACAAATTCCTGAGACTTTGTTTTCTTTTCCCCCAGTTTATTTTTATCTGTTTTTCGGATTGAATGATTTCCATTATTTTATCTTTTTTAAAAAATTAGTTTTTATTGGAGTATAGTTGATTTACAATGTTTTGTTAGTTTCTGTTGTACAGCAAAATGAATCAGTTATACCTATACATATATCCACTCTTTTTTAGATTCTGTTCTATTCTGTTTTCTATTCTATTCTCTGTTCTTTCTTCTTAATTTTGCTGTGAACCTAAAACTGCTAAAAAAAAACCTGAAGTCTTTTTAAAATGTAATGGTCATTCATGAGGCAAAATAAAATCACATTTAATAATAACATGTAAAATTACTAGAATTACACAACATTACAATAGTAGTGAAGAGATCTTAACACTAATATATTGATGCCTGACAAATTTTTAAAAACCTGTAAGTACAAATAGTCAATATATAAGCAGGAAAGTTAATTAATAAGGTTGTCCTAGTACATACACACTCACACACAGACACAGATACAGACACATATGTCAAATGATTGCTGTACTGGGGCTGGCTCATAGATTGTAATAGCCAATTGTTAGATTAATCTTGTGAGTCAGTTGTTAAATACAGCTATTATTTATATATATATATATATATATATATGTACAATTAAATCATTTTAAAAAACAAAGGTAATAAAAACTGAAAACTCATTACTTTCTAATTAGTTACTACATTTTACTATTATTTATGCTTTTGAGTTCATGTTTATTGTATCTTTAGGGCAGAAATACTATATAATGGTGTATTACTACTTATCTCTTTCTACTTCATGTTCAGTGATATTACTTTGGTTGCTTGAAATTGGCCTCCATGGGAGAATTTATACCACGAAGACTGACAATGCTACAAATTAGCATCTTTCATTTTAATCAGAGAACTAATTGTTAAATATTTATCAGCACACCATTGTATCAAACTATATAATGATTTCAACAGTAAAAATAGAGCAGCTGAACAGAAAAATGGACCAAAAAATAAAGAAGCAATTTAGACTACAAAAAAGAAGAATTATAAAAGGCTAATGTGACAGAGATTGTTAACATATCTAATTTCAATTCTCCTTTCTCCTTAGTAACAAAGCTTCAGTTTTGTTTGGGGCAGTTTCTTAGTCTGTTAGGGCTGCTATATAAAAATACCACAGACTGGATATCTTATAAACAAAAGAAATTTATTTCTCACAATTTTGAAGACTGAAAGTCTGAGATCAGGGTGGCAGTATGGTTGGGTGAGGGCCCTCTTCAGGGTTGCAGACTTCTCATTGTATCCTCATGTGGTAGAAGGGGTGAGGGATCTCTGTGGTGTCTCTTTTCTAAAAGCACTAATCCCACTCATGAAGGTTCAACTCTCATGACCCCACCTTCTAATACCATAACATTTTGGGGTTAAGATTTCAACAAATGAATTTTGGAGGGACAAAGACATTCAGGCCATAGCATTCTGCTTTTGCCCCACCCCACCCCCCAATTCATTTCCTTCTCAAATACAAATACATTCATTCCACCCCAGCAGCTCCAAAAGTCTTAACTTGTTCTAGCATCAACTTAAAAATCTAAAGTCCAAAGTCTCATCTAAATATCACCTAAATCAGATATGGGTGGGACTCAAGTTATGATTCATTCTGAGACAAATTCCTCTCCAGTTGTGAATTTGTGCAATCAAACAAGTTATGAGTTATGTGCTTTCAAAATACTATAGTGGGGCAGGATAAGACAGATATTCCAAATTTACAAGTGAGACATAGGACAGAAGGAAGGGGTGATAGGTCCCAAGCAAATCCCAAACCCAACAAGACAAGGCTTGAGAGTAAATCTTCTTTAACTTGATGCTCTGCCCTCTGGGGCAGAGGCCATGCCTTTCAGACCTACTGGGATGGGGATTCTGCCTTCTGGACACACATTCCAGTTCCCATGGCTTTGCTGGGCACAGCCCATGCAGCATCTCTCCTGGTCTGGAAACACAGGCCAGTGGTTCTACTGGTCTGGGTTTGTGGGGGTAGACCCACCCCTGGGCAGGGGTCCAGCCCCCATGGCTTGGGTGTTACCACCCCCACAGATTCAGCCGTGGTCTTCCAGTCTGTTGAAACCTAGGCAATGGCTCCTACTTTTGAAACTGAGGAGGTGGCTCTGATGATTTCTGAATCACCTTTGGAATCCTTTTTCTCTTGTCTTGAAGAATATTGCATGTTTGCAGGTGAATAACTCCATGGTCCCTTCTAGTAAAATCTAGGAAATCCAACAACTTCCAAATTCCTTCCTGTCTCCTTCCCCTTCCGTTCAAACTGGCTGTTTTCCTGTTGGGGTGGCTGATTAAATCCATGGTTCCTAATCCCCTTTTCAGAGGTTCGCTTGGCCACACCCAGAGTGTTCCCTTCGGAACATGCTTTCTTTTTTTTTTTGCAAAACAATAGGATAGGAATTTTCCAAATTTTAAATTTCTGCTTCCCTTTTGATTAACAATTACCTCTTTAAGTCATTTCTCTTCTCACATTTTACTATATGTATTCAAGAGAAGTCAATCTTTACTTTTAACACTTTGCTTAGAAATAGCTTCAGTCAAATATCCAAATTTTTTCACTGCTCACAAGTTCTGCCTTCCACCAAACACTAGGTCATGACAAAATTCAGGCAAGTTCTTTGACACTTTATAATAAAGATGGCCTTTCCTGTAGTTTCCAATAACATGTTCCTCATTTCCATCTGAGACTTCATCAGAATGGCCTTTACTGTCCACATTCCTACCAACATTCTGTTCACAACCACTTAGATATTCTCGAAGAACACTGAGGCTCTCTCTGCAGGTGTCCTCTTCTGAGTCCTCACCTGAATTGCCTTTAGTGGTCTGTTCACAGCAATATAGGCTTTTTCTAACATGCAGCTCAAAACTCTTCCAGCCTTTGGCCATTGCCTAGTTCCAAAACTACTTCTACATTTTTAGGTGTTTGTTACAGCAGCACCCTACTTCTAGGTACCAATTTTTGTCTTAGTCTGTTCAGGCATATATGACAAAATACCACAGACTGGATACTTATAAATAGCAGGAATTTATTGCTCACAATTCTACAGGCTGGAAATCTGAGATCAAGCAGTGATGAACCCAGCTAGATGTTTTTCCCAGGCTTCCTGTCAGTTAACCATATGACAATTCTTGCCAATTAGACGTAAGCAGAAGTGTTTGGCATTTGGAGAAAGATTCACTTCAGGTGCCACACATGCTTTTTTCTTTATACCTGAAAGAGGAACTTGTTTCATAAAGCTATCTATTTCCTGATTGTTATGGCAAAGAAATTAACATCTAAATTCCTCATTTGTTTATTTAACTGTACTGGGAGTTCTCTGTTACATGCTGTCAAATTCGAATCTCTAATACACACACATTAAGAAATAGTGAAGTTCAACTGAAATGCTTGAAGACCTGGAAAATAAGGAGAAAATAATCTTGGGAAAATTAAAAAAACAAAGTCATTGTTTATGAGTATGTGTAAAAAAAAAAGCATTGTAATTCTCATATGTTTTTATAAGGAGTTTAAATTGGCTAAAACTTTTTAAGATGAAAAGATTTAGATCCATAATTTCACTTACAAAAATTGATCCTCAAGCAATATTTGCATGGGTATGTTTTATCCATTATATATTTGTAACAATAAATTTTGTAAGAACAAAAAATTTGCAATAGAAACGAAAGGAAGAAAATGTTTCATGCATGTAAAAATACTATTTTGTTGTAAAATATAAAATGATAATAATAAACAATACCAACAACTAAAAAACAACTGAACATATTTAACATTGTTCTAAGAGCTTTACATGTATTGGCTCATTGAATTTTTATTAGAATCCTATGAGTCAGAAAACATTATCAGCATTTTATATACTAGGAAATTGGGCCTTTGAGAGATTTACATAATTTTTCTAGGTGACACAGCCAGTATGTGGTAGAATTTGAATGCAGTGTTTATAATTACAAAATCCATGCTATTGGCTATGTTAATAGAATTTTAGATAGATTTAGATATATAGATATTATATATTTTTTAATGAAAAAGTCATTTTATAGTTTCTATAGCAAGATCCAATGATATAAACTAATGAAGAGAGAGAAAGAGAGAGATCTAGAAAGACATTTAGAGGAAAAAACGTGAACTATTAATAATGGTTATCCTTTGTGGATGATTTTAATGGAGACCTTCACCAAGAACAATATAGTAGGTTGGAATGGTTGGAATATGTTCTTCTATTAATTTATATTCAAGGAAAACAACAAAGAATATTAAAGTTCAATGAAATGGCATCATTACTCTAGAGAGTTAGAAAGAATGCACTTATAATAATCTAGGACTTTAATGCAGTCAGTCAGACATAGTCTCACAGTGTTCATATTATGGATGCTACTATGTGGGAGATATAAGTTCCTACTTTGCTCCTGAGGGTGAAAGGCTCATATTGTTTGCAAAATTGACAGGTAATTCCTGGCTTGTATAACGCAAGAGATTGCTTTAAGCCCTATTGTGCTTTAAAGTCAACATGGCAAATACCAAGCTCATCTTTGTTCAGTAAATATTTTATTTATTTCCTCAATTAGATTGTAAGTTCCTTATAGGCACGCTGCTGAGCACAAAATGTATAACAAATGAACAGACCAAGTTTTTGTTTGTTTATTTTGCTTATAGTATCTGTTGCTTCTCTCTTTTCCCATATAATTAAAGTATTACTGCTTATGGGTGAAAATTTGAGAAAATATATTTAAAATTTTAAAGAATATCATCTTAAAAAACTATGATCTTCTTACCCAGAAATGAAATGAACATTATGCTTTATTTTTCTACTTTAGGAAGTTTTAAAAATTTGGTTGCAATCATATTGCATCCTGATTTTTTGTCATTTAACATTACTTTGGAATGCCATTACAAATTTTTTATAAACATAATTTTAATATTTACATACTATTGTATTAAAGCAATGTGATATAATTTGAATAATCATTGCTTTTTCAATTATTTGCCCTTTTAAATAAGACTAGAGTAATTTTTTGTTTATTTGGTTTTTTGAGTGTGCCTGTCTGATTATTTTCTTAAGAAACTACCCATTTCACAGGATACTGTCCAAAATCAATTATTGTTACTTGAAAAGTAAAGAAAATGTTTTGCTATTCTAATAGGTTAATTGTGCTTCATTATTATTTGAATTTGAATAATTTTTATTTTAATGATAAGAAACACGTTTTTTTCTTTGACGTTTTTAAATATTGTCTGCCTCGCTACTGGGTTCAAGTCTTAATAACTTTGTATTAAGGTAAATGATGACTGTAATAGTTGTTTTGATTTCCATAACCACAGTCATCATTGTCATCATCTTCACCACGATATCAAAATTCTGAGAACCCAATTCCTGAATTATAGTATACTACGTTTTTTTTTAATTGTAAGCTAACTTAATCACATTCTCTACAGACCATTTTGTAAATGGATTTGCTCAGGATCAGTGTTAAATTCTCCCCTTTTAAAAAGCTACAGGTGGAAAAGTTGAAGAATATATCCTTCTCCTTCTCTAGCATACACAACTGGTTATTAAGCAATTTTCTCATAGACTACGTAATACGTGTACTAGTCAGGGTTTTCCAGAGAAACATAATCAATAAGATGTTTGTTAGTTTGATTGCTCATTTATTTAAAGGAATTGCTCATGCAGTTATAGAGGCTAACAACTCCCAAGATCTACAGGGTGAGTCAGCACGCTGGAGTCCCAGGAGAGCCAATTGTGTAGTTCCTGTCTGAAGACCTGCAGCCTCAAGGCTCAGGAAGCACTGATCTTTCAGTTCAAGTCCAAAGGCAGGAAAAAGCCAATGTTCCAGTTTGAAGGCAGTCATTCAGAAAGAATTCTCTCTTACTCAGGGGAGGGTCAGCCTTTTTATCCTATTCAGGCCTTCAACTGATTGGATGAAGCCCACACACATTAGGCAGGGCAATCTGCCTTACTCAGTCTACCAATTTCAATGTTAATCTAATTCAGATATCCCTTTTTAGAAACATCCAGAATAATGTTTGGCCAAATATCTGAGTACTTCATGACCCAGTCAAGTTAACACAGAAAATTAACCATAGCAATATTCATATTTACTGATTACTGTATGACAGTTACTTTTCTTAGGATTTTACTTGCATTAATTTATTAAATACTCATAACAAATCTATGAGTTCATATTACTTTTTTTTTTTCTATTTTGGAAATGAGGAGCAGGTAAATAATTTGCCTCAGAGCAAAAACGCTGAAAAAAGATAGCATTAGAATTTCATTACAGTTTTCTGGTGACAAAAATGGCACTCCTTATCACAATTTAACACTGCCTCTTTAGATTGAACACTTTGGATTATAAATGCAGTTGTCAAGAATTATCATTTATATCTGGACACTTTCTAGAGTAAAAGGATATGCTAAAAATTATGCTAGGACAACAGGCATAAATTGAGACTATCACCCTCAAATAAATTTTCAGTGAAAGAGCTACTGTGTAACTATATAAGATTGCAGGCATATTTTCCCTCCCTTTTCCTACTACTGGTAAAAATTAAGAATAAAAACTCACATTTGGGGCTTCCCTGGTGGCACAATGGTTGAGAATCTGCCTGCCAATGCAGGGGACACGGGTTCGAGCCCTGGTCTGGGAAGATCCCACATGCCGCGGAGCGACTAGGCCCGTGAGCCACAATTGCTGAGCCTGCGCGTCTGGAGCCTGTGCTCCGCAACAAGAGAGGCCGCAATAGTGAGAGGCCCGCGCACCGCGATGAAGAGTGGCCCCCACTCTCCGCAACTAGAGAAAGCCCCCGCACAGAAACGAAGACCCAACACAGCCAAAAATCAATCAATCAATCAATAAATTTATTTAAAAGAACCTCACATTTGCCCCAGCATGCAGAGATGACACGGCTGACTTTTAGTATGAGTTCAAGATAAAAAAAAAAAAAAAAAAAAAAAAAAAGACAGACTGATTAGTTACAGAAGGAACTGCAGGGCCAAACAGATAACAGTCATTCCCAAGGTTAACAAGTAAAGCAGAAAGCTGGCATTTTGTAAAACACATTAGAAATAGACTCTGCATTGAATATCAACTGATAAAGATTCACTTCTTAAGTGGTACTTGCAGCATTGAGCATACAAAGGCTAAGAACTTAATAGTAAGGCCACTGTAACAAATAAGTGGAATTCTAATAGTGATGATATGAAGAAATAAAAGAATATTATATCCACTAAAGAGAATCAGCGGGCTTCCCTGGTGGCGCAGTGGTTGAGAATCTGCCTGCTAATGCAGGGGACACGGGTTCGAGCCCTGGTCTGGGAAGATCCCACATGCCATGGAGCAGCTGGGCCCGTGAGCCACAGTTGCTGAGCCTGCGCGTCTGGAGCCTGTGCCCCGCAACGGGAGGGGCCGCGATAGAGAAAGGCCCGCGCACCGCGATGAAGAGCGGTCCCCGCACCGCGATGAAGAGTGGCCCCCGCTTGCCGCAACTGGAGAAAGCCCTCGCACGAACCGAAGACCCAATACAGACAAAAATAATAAATAAATAAATAAATAAATAAAAAAGAAAATCCTTAAAAAAAAAAAAAAAAAAAAAAAGAGAATCAGCAAAAGTGAACAACATATATAATGCAAACCAGACCAGAAAAGATATCCTTCCCTTGAAAAGGCTGGTAGGTTTACTTTTCACTTGCTTTGTAGAAAACCTAAGATACTGCTATTAGAACCACAGTCTATATCTCTTACAATTCTGTTTATTCATTTTAGCAGTACTGTATTAGTTATATATTGTGCCACAAATTACTCCAAAATTTAGCAGTTTAAAACTGCAAATATTGGGGCTTCCCTGGTGGCGCAGTGGTTGAGAATCTGCCTGCTAATGCAGGGAACACGGGTTCGAGCCCTGGTCTGGGAGGATCCCACATGCCGCGGAGCGGCTGGGCCCGTGAGCCACAATTACTGAGCCTGCGTGTCTGGAGCCTGTGCTCCGCAACAAGAGAGGCCGCGATAGTGAGAGGCCCGCGCACAGCGATGAAGAGTGGCCCCCACTTGCCACAAGTAGTGAAAGCCCTCGTACAGAAACGAAGACCCAACATAGCCATAAACTAAAAATAAATAAATTAATTAATTAATTTAAAAAAAAAAAAAAACTGCAAATATTATAATTCTTGTGGGTCATGAGTTCAGGAGCAGCTTAAGTGGGTAACTCTGGCTCAAGGTTTCTCATTATTTCAGTCACACTCTGAGCTGGTCCTGCATTCTCATCTGAAGGCTTGACTAGAGTAGAATTTGTTTCCAAAGTCACTCAGAGATTTTTGGCAGACCTCAGTTCCTTGCGGGCTTTTGGACTGAGGGCATCAATTCATCCCTGGATGTTGGCCTCTGTATGTGGACCTTGCTATAGGAATCTCACATGGCTACTGGCTTCACCCAGAATAAGTGATCTTGGAAGAAGTAAGAATGCACCTCAGATATTTATAACCTAATCTCAGAAGTAAATTATCACTTAACCTTATGTATTAGATGTGAGTCACTAAATTTAGTCCACACACAAGGGGAAGGGGTCATGCAAAGACTGAATTCCAGGAGGTAAGATGATTTGTGCTCTCTTGGATGCTGGCTTCCATAATCTGCCCTTTGGGCCCCAATAGTTCACAGCCCTCCCACATATGAAATACACTCTCTTCCTCCCAAGAGTGCCCGAAGTCTCATCTCATAGCATCAGTTCAAAATCCATAGTCTTGTCCTTTAAATCAGGTCCCGGCATGGATGAGGCTCCTCAAGTGTAATTTCTTTACAGCTTTTTGAGCACACTTCCTTTTGATCTGTGAAACTAAACAGATGAGTTATCTGCTCCCCGTACACCTAACATACAACGGTGGGGCAGATATAGGATAGCCACTATAGACATTCCTGTTCAAAATGTGGGAAATGGGAGGCTAAAGTTGATCACTGGTCCATAGAATTTCTAAAGTCCATATTGAATAATGCTGGAAGTTTGAATTGTCTTAAGGCTTTGGAATAATTCTCCATGGCTTTGAGCTCCACCTTTTGGGCTCTTTTGAGTGAAGTTTCTTTCTCAGAAAATGTAGCACATGTTCACAACCCAGCGGTTCTCTCAGCCTAATTCAAGTTTCCCATATTGGAATCTGTCCTCTAACCCCATTACAATTGTCAGAATCTCATTCCTTCCCAATTAGTGTCCTAACTTTAACAAAAGAGACCCCACAAGTTTAGGAGTTCAATTTGCTTGTTTCAGTTTTCAGAAGTCTTGGCCCTGTAGCTACAGAAATAAGACTTTCTTCAGGAAAGTCATAGAGGCTTTCACATCCCTTACTTAAGGCCTTGAACTAGGAATTTAAAGGCCCGAGTGCATAATTGTCTTTTCTCAAACCCTCCAGCACAGTTGGAGCAAGCAACCACAGACAAGCAAGCAACCAACCATCTGCCCTATTCTGTTTATGTTCACTAAAATATTCTATGGGAGTGAATACATAATCACACAGAGCCTTGCCTTTCGACACTTGATTACAAGCATCTTAGCATGATAATTTGAGTAACTGTTTTCCTATGCATGTCATAGCTATCATGCCTCCTTTACCATTGGAAGCAGAGTCATTAATGCTTTTATATCTAATCAGATCAGAGAGCTCATTCCATAAATCTTAGAACAAATTCATAGAACTTATCCTTACGAGTCTGATCCTCTGGAACCACTCTCAATGTATGTGTCTGTCAAGGTTCAGTCAGAAAAGTGGAACCAACAGTAGGTAACAGAGGAGCCTCCTTGGACCACTAACATTCCCCAACCACAAGCTTCAAAGTCTATACATCATCTTTCCCAAATCAAATCATCTGTAAGAGGACCTCTGTGTCCTTTTGTTAAGGTCACAAAATTCTGACTCTCTCTTCTCTCATGGTCAGGCAGTTAATGTCATTTATGATGGTAAATAGCAATAAATGATCCCTTGATCAAAGATACTGAGATCCATCTGACAGATTTGCACAACTCTGAAGCCTAGGGAGAGGGAGACTGAGTGATTTGCTTCCTTGCTTAATCTTGCTACCAAGACTTCTAGTTTTCTTATACCCTGTATACATAGGTCCATCCTCTTCAGATTCCTGAATATTAATAACAAGGCATAGTGCAGTTATGCTGTATTGAGAGTTTTTCTTTTTGCACAAAGTGTTTATTTTATTTAAATTTGTGTAAACTAAGAGCTTCTCAAAGGTCTCTAAAGATTAAAGATCTGTTCCAATATGATCATCTTTTTCTGCTTATGTAGAGAAGTGGCTGGAGGCTTTACCAAACTGAGAAATAACAATGGACTTCATTACATTTAGTGCAGCAGGAAGAGAGGAAAACATTCGTCCTTCCATGGTCTTAATATTATCAAAACTTCCCCTAGTTCCTTCACAGTATTTGTATGATAGCTTTTGTTGTTGTTAGTGTTCTAGAAACAGGTTTTAGAATCACAATCTATATCACTTATTATTCTGGATATTTATTCTTCAGTTTAGTTATTATTAATAAATTCTGCCAATTTCATAAAACTTGAGTAAAAGTCTACATCAGATAATGGTATACAGAGAAATCTGTATCTGCCCAAACGCTAGAGCCCAGAATAAGTAAAACCAAATATGGAGACCTACTTCAATCGGGTGTCCAGAAAAACCTACAAGATCCATGGAGGGTCCTTCACTTTAAAAAAAATTTTTTTGACGATAGAATATATAATTTGATAATCCACATATATACATATATGTAATAAATATGTGGACATATACATGTGTATGTGCACATGTATGTGTCTCTGTGCACACATATATTTCCTTTGGAGAGTCAGTTCATACTTTTGTCACACTCTCAAAAGCATCCATGAGCCCCAAAATTATTAAAAACCACTGATTTAGAGAATTCTGTCTGGGTTGAGCTTATGTTACAACTACAAATAGGCAGTGTAAATTTCTGGATACTAATTAGATGACATGAAGACTGAATTATAAATGAGTGGTGGCAACAAATTAGAATATTGCAAATTAGAATATTACAGGGAGTTTGAAATTGTAGAACACAGGCAGTAAATAACGTGAAGGAGAGACAGGACCCACAAACGTTTGGTCTGATGCACCCTCCTCTGGGGTCAAGCTAAGGTTTTCCAACTTATATTTGAACTGATTTCTGTCTTTCACCTTAAAATACGAATATAATCTTAAATTTAGAGAAAAAGAAAAATGTTACATTAGGTTAGAGGGGAATTATTGGTTTGTAAACATGTTTTCAAAACTACTAAATAAAATGGAAAAGCGCAGCACAGGAATCTTACAGAAGAGATAGACATTATCTGCCTAGTAATTTTTATGTCATCATGAGTAAAAGAAATTTAAACAGTTGATAGATTGGAGCTCCAATTTAGCCTTTAGTTATAGTTATGGGCAAATTTCACTCTCAGGCAGCAAAGGCACAGATGCAGGCCACTGAGCTGCATGATTAGATCTTGATATATAAGACAGTAGGTTGCCTTTTGAAGCTGACTCTGAAAATGTCAAGCAAATATTGTACATTGATATTTTGTTTTCTTTTAATTTCTGTGAGAGATAGTAAACCAATATATTCAGTTATAAGAGGTTTTCTGTCTTTGTATTACTTACATATTTCCATCCAAACATTCAAATCATTCATGTTTTCTTTGACTAATGGAATTTTTCCTTCCTATTCTCCTCAGTTTTGAATTTATTGTCAGAGAACTTGAATTTTATGCTGAAACATCAGTTAGTTTACATACTAGTTTAAGACTACTAAAAACATAGTTTGAACTTTTATTGTATTTCTTTTCAAAGACATACATCCATAGATATGTATGTTCTTGTTTATCATTGAAGTATAATTAGCATGCAAGAAAATTTTAAAATTTTGATTGTATGTTTAACAAGCTTTGTCAAATCAAGATATACAACATTCCCATCATTTCAGAAATTTATGCTTCTCCCTTTTCTATCTAATCTCCCAAAACCACCCCAAAGCAATCACCATTCAGACTTTTAGCACCTTAGCACCTTGTTTGCTGGTTTTAGAAATTCATGTTAATGCAATTATACATCACGTGCTCTATTTCTGGATTCTTATACTCAACACAGTGTTTTTCAGATTTATCCAATTGTTGCATGAATCAGTACTTCATTCATTTTTATATCCTAGGAGTATTCCATTATATGAGTATACTCCAAATGTTTTATCCATTCTTTTGTTGATGGATATTTGGGTTGTTTTCAGATTTTTTAAATCAATTTTACCAAGGTAAAGTTTACATAAATTAAAATGAGCAGATTTGAAGACTACAATTTGTTGAGTTTTGACAAATTTATATACTTTTGGAACCACAATCTCAAGATAAAAATTACTTCTATAATCATTGAAAGGTCCTCCTGAACTTTTGCTTTCAATGCCCTGGCCTCTGGGTAACCGCTGATCTGATTTTTAACACTACAGCTTTGATTTTTCAGTTCTGGAACTACATATAAATTGTGTCGTAAAATTTTTTGATCTGGCTTCTTTCACACAGCAATGTTTTGGTTTTTAAAAAAAATTCATCCATGATATTTTTTTTTGAATTTTCTGTGGTGTTTCACAAATCAGTAGTTTATATCATTTATTACTGAGTACTATCACAATGTAAGAATATGCCAAAACTTTCAAATTTATTCTCTTGTCAATGGACTTTTGTGTTGTTTCCAGTTTTTAGCTATTATGAATAAAAATGTTATGAATATTAGTTTACAAATCTTTTATGAGTATATACATTATGTACTCTTGGGTATATATCCATGAGTTGCTATCTCTGGTACATGGAATGAATATATGTTTAATTGTATAAGGTTTTCCAAAGTAGTTGTAACATTTTACACTCTCATCTAAAATATATAAGAATTACAGTTGCTCCACATCCTTGTCACCACTAGGCATAGTCAATCCTTTTTATTTCAGCCATTTTATTGGGTATGAAGTGCTATCACACTGTGGTTTTTATTTGTATTTCCTTGATGACTAATGACAATTAGTGAACACATAAAGTGCCAGGCATTCTTCTAAGCAATTTGCTTATATCTTAAAAAAAAAAAAAAAAATTTGCTTATATATTATACTCAAAATAATTCTATAAAGTAGGTATTGAAAGGACTGATAATCAGAGAGAGCTACTTTGTTTTTTTTTAATTTTCATAAGATTGTGTATTAGCTGCAACTCTTCCCACAGTTTCCTTCACAAATAAACTGGGCATTTTTCAAGGCAAAGTGCCATATTTATTATAGTATTTATGTGTTTCTTAATCATTTAATGTATATAAAATTGTACTACTGTTTTATTAGAGTCCCATGTTGGTTTTTCTTTTTTAATGTGTCACTGACAAAGTTTTTGAATGTTGTGCCTACAGCCCTGTTGACCCATAATCCCTGTGGATTTTATTATGTCATTTTGCATAATACAATGATTTATAGGAACACATATGTCTCATTATAGCAGAACTATCTTTTTTGTCCTTGCTGCATTTAAAATCTTTTTCTTTTTTTTTTCCAGAAATTTTATTATGATGCCCTAAGTATGGTTTTTATCATGTTTTTCCTCTTTGGTGTTCCTAGTTCTTATAGAACATATAGGTTAATGTCTTTTATTGGTATTACAAATTCTTAACCAAAAACCTTCAATATTTCTTTTGCCCCATTATCTATCTCCTCTCCTTTTAGTGTTTTATTTATACTTTATGTTGTACTTTTCCACCATAGCCTGTGTATTTCTTAACATTTTTTTTCTGTAATTCTCTTTTTCTGCTCTGTGTTTTAGTTGGTATATTTGTTTGTGACCTCTCTGCTTGTTCACTAATTCTCTCTTTAGCTATGTCTCTTTTACTGTTAAACTATAAACTGTTTTCTTAATTTTAATATTTTCTTAATTCTAGAATTTTTCTATGTAGTCAGTCCTATGGCTACCCTCCCAAATGCAAACATGGTCATATTCATCACAAAGTATGCACACTCCTGTCTTAGTGTATCTTGAATGTTGATGCAGAGAAATTTTATACTAGCCATAGTCCTTTTTTCTAAAATATATGAGTTGATCTTTTGGCCTAATAACCAAAAATTATTATTTTATTTTAAAACTCTAAATATTTCTCTAACATTTGACTTGGTGTTCAACACTCTTGGTTAATTTTCTCTGTCACAAAAAGTGCCCTTTCAACGTCAGATTCTAGTCTATTATTATAGGAGTTTATTGAATTGTATTACTAAACATTTGTTCTCTCCAGTTGTTTTAATATTTTTCTTGGGAAACTCCAAGTATGCATACAGTGACTATCCTTTCCCTATTCAGTGATAGATTTCTTACGAGTAATTTTTAATGTTTATTTGTGTTTCAGTTTGCTCACTATTTTATTTCTGTCCTTTATGTTCTCTACTTAACTATTAACCAGGTCTGTCATCTCCTGTGTGCCTTAAAATTTTGACTTTGTTTCTGTAAATGTTTTATTTTTCTAAGAAACTGAGTTTTGCCTGTTTCTTAACAGTTAACTTAATCCTAGAATCTGCTTTGAAGTTTAATTTTTCTATACCAGCTTTTTGCATAAGGGGAAAAGGCAAGGAAGTCACCCCCGGGGAACTTTGTGGGGGCAGTTATTCTCTTTAAGTGCCATGCCAATTGGTAGCTAACCTGCTTCTGACTAACCTGACTTTTATGAACTCAGTCATGTTCTGGGGAGCTTCCAGTGCTCTCTAGTTCCTTCCCTGGCTGTTGTCTCCAAAATTCCTAGCCCCTCCTTGTAAGCTATGTTCCTCTGTTTTAGAAGATGTTTATTCCTCATACCTTATGAGGTCTGCCAACTCTGTGTCACTGGGTTATTTCTACACTTTCTCTCTATCCCTTCACATATGCTCACATCCTGTGCAAATGCAACATGAGGTGAAAGCTCACTTTTGCTTCTGATTTTGGGTATCTGCCATTCAACGCCTTTCTCTCTTTCCCCATTCTACTGTCACTCCCATTGCTGCTTCCTGATGTCTCCGAAGTTCTCTGTTGTTTCTGTTAGCATTTAGAATTTGAGGATTTCCTCTTAGCGTGTTCTAGTTTCAAGTGTGAGTGTTTTCATTCTTTGTTTTTTTTTTCCCCTGAGAAAGTGTTTTTTGTTTGTGTATGCTTGTGTGTTTGTTGTTAAGTGTGTTGTCCTATGCACTAAGAAAGAACATCAATATTTTGAATGGGAGATTTCAAAACAAAGCTGCTACTTTGTTTATATCAGTGACAATTTTTAAAACTTTGTCTATATTTAGGTCAAGAATTTGTGGGGGAAATTTGGGGAGAATGATAGGAATCATCTGAAAGTTTTAGTTAGGTTGTACTCTATAAGGATACTTTTTCACCACATCTACTGGGTCCTCTCCCTGGGGTAACATGTCTGCCCTCAGGTTTGGTGTCCCCTTTTTTTATCTGCAGGAGTTTTTGTTGCTTTCATAGTTCTCCCAAGTGGAAATTTATTTATCTGGTTTCAAGTGACTTGGGTCAGTAGTTACAAAGGTGCTTCTTTCTCAACCTTTTTTCTCCATTCTGCAACATCTTCAGTCCAGAGTTCTGGATTATACAACTAGGTCTCAGAAAATTAAGAAGCAGATATCCTACTTTATTTCTTCCTTCCTGACTACTGTACAGTCTATAATGAGAAACCTAGGGATGATTCACATCTCACCTGCAACAGGCCTGTTCTGAAACTTACATTTACTCCAAGATTTTGTTATTTGGATACCTAAGAGATGTGCCAGATTCTCTTAGAAAATTCTACACACTCCATGGGAATTGTAAATATATTTATATATCCAGTTCTGATATTTTCTACTAGTTGGTTTCAAAATAGTCTCTATTTGGCAGTTATTCATTTATTAACTCTCTGTTTCTCACTTTCTCTCTAATGGACTTTAGTGAGTAACATGATTATCTAGATATTTTTCGCTTTGAATTCATTTAATCTTTACTAAATGAATATACATTATTTATGGACTATAAAATTATTACAAAAAAGTTCTTGTTATATTTTCAGAATCATCATGATTTTTGAATGATTGTGATAACTTAAATAAACATGCCAGTCAAAATGTTGAACTACTTAATACAAAACAAAAGAAAATATGTGAAAGAGCGCTTTATTCTATATATATTTTACTTATTAATACAGTTCTTGGAAGCTTAATAAATTTACTTACTATCTGATCATGGGTTTCATTTCCCATTTTTTGAAAATAAAAGACTAAAAGGACTAAGATAGCAGGACAAAAAAGAAAAAGAAAGAAAGAAAAGCCACAAAAGGCAGATGCAATAGACAATAGAGAAACTGCAGTACGAAATTATGTCAAAAGTTTATCACAACATCCATCATGTTTTTCCTGTCTGAGCCAGTCATGCAGACTTTTTAATATTTCTTTGAATGTGTCATATGTTCTTGTCAGAGGGTCTTTGTCCACATTGTTTTCTCTGCCTAAAACATTTTCACTATTCTGTTGATCTTATCCTTCAAACCTCAACTCAATATCACATCCTTAAGGAAACATCTCCTAGAGGTTCTCCTGTTTTATGTGCTCTTCTTTTTTTGCACCATCATTTCATGGCAATATTGTAATGTGGGGTTCACCTCAGGGGGATATTCCACTTTGGATTTTTCCTCTTTGCAGAAAATAGAGCTTTGGAAATGAGAAAAAGAAATGATGAGTTCTTCTGTTCCTCACCAGTCTTAGGTGAATTCTAAGAGATGAGAAGCAAAATTTTATAGCTAAGAGAGAGCTATTTCTCTGGTAGGTAACATGCTTGATATCTGGAGCAGAACCAGGCATTTGAAAAATTTCAAGCATGCTCAAGTTGCTTTTCATAGCAACTAATTCAATAATCATTAGACTGTTTTGAATTCTATCCTTAGAATTAATAATTAGTGAGCATATGTGCCTTGATTATGACTACTAAGTAACGAAAACTCATTTTAAGGGGAATTATTTATAATAGAACGTGCCTTGCCCTTAAATTCAGAAGATATGGTTGGATCTAGACTTTACTATTTACTCGTTAAGTAGCCTTAAGAAAATCACTTAACCACTGAAGCCTGCAGTTCATCATCTATAATTAAGACTAAATGCTTATGTACTAACAGGGTCATTCATATGATAAAAAGTAGACTATAAACATAAACTACAAGCTCTAAAGTTATATTAGAAATATAAAGCAGTAAAAAAGTTAGTTTATGCTTCAGTTAAGTACTCCATTAGCTTAATAATAGAAATGGCCACAAATTAGCAACTATTTCTTTCTTTCTACATTAACTAGTTTTATATATATATATATATATATATATATACTCTTTATGTAAGTATTTTAAAGAATATAGGCTTCTCAGATGTTAAGTATGTAATAAACAACCCTCTAATATTTTTTCTGCTTTCATCATTTCACATTCTGAGCATTTATAACCTGGTATCAAATTATTAAAAACATGAAGGTCATAAAACCAAATTCATAATCCAAGAATTTGTGATGTCTAACTTTCTTTCTCTCTTTCCCTTTCTTTCTTTTTCTTGTTTCTTGCTTGCTTACTTGCTTTCTTCCTTTCTTACTCTTTCTGTCTTACTTTCTATACTCTATTCAATGGTCATTGGTATGAAATATTACACATTTTTCAGTAGAGGAAGGGAGTGAACTTGTTACCAAGTCCAAGCTCATACTGCTTGCCACACGACCGGCCAATAAATGGAGGGATGGGTCGTTGGGGCAAGAAATGACTTTATTCTGAAAGCCGACCGATGAAGAAGATAGTGGACTAGTGTCCCAAAGAACCATCTTGCCTGAGTTTGCATGCTAGTTTCTTTTATAGAACAAAGGCGGGGAGGTGAGTCAAAAAAGGTGATAAGTTGTTGCAGATATTTCCTGGTTCCCGCCAGACTCCAGAGGGGATGTGTTAATTTCTTCTTTCTTGCAGCCCTTCACAGGTAAGCCTGGTCAAGATGTTTCCTGTGAGCTAAACAAAGGTATTTTAGTTTAACCTCATTGTATGGGAGGCAGGGTTCCCAGGGATAGGCCATTATGTATACTTTAAGCTATAGGCAACATCTCTTTAGTGATTAACTTGTAGCAAAAACCATAGAAAATTAAAGAAACAGACCAATATGGAGTCAGAGTCGTCCTTCCCTATTGCAAACCTTTTTTTACTTTTAAGAACTGGTGTATATTGATAGTTCTGTAAATAAGAATATGACTACTTAAGTATAAAACACTTAAAAAGTATGAAAAAGGGAAAATAGGTTAATTCTATCATTTGTCTCATAGCAGCAGCCTTTGTGAGTCATTATTGACTATTTATGAATTTATTTTTTGCTAATTCTATACGTTTCTTTGTCTATAATATAAATACAGGGATTAAAATTAATAGTGTAGGATAGTGTATGCAATAAAGGTTACATAATTTTTTCTCTATTCCATAACTCATTTCTGGTCTTCAAATATATTCCTTCTTAGATTATCCTAGTAATAAGTATTTATTTAATAGGGAAATGTAGAGAAAAATTGATTTATCTTTTAGCTATATAATTCAAATGTACTGAAGTTTTCAAAATGGTTATTAACATTAAATGTCCAATTAACAGTGGTAGAATTACAACACATATTGGAAAATTCGGGAAACAAGTAAATAAATTATTACTTCAAACTAATTTGTCACACATTTTGAAAAACAAATTTCAGATCTGAATGATTAGGTTATTAAGATTGTGAGTTGGCATTTCTATTACCAGATCCAATTTTTGTTACACAAATCAGGCACAGCATCAACTGTGATTGTTTGCTTCAGGAAATGGTATCTGAGCTGTGATTTATGCAACACTATAGTAGAAAAGCACTGGACTTGAAATCAGAAAACCTATGGTCTAGTCCAAGTTTAGGCATTTTTTAGCTTAGCTGACTTGAACACATTAATTGCCTTTCTAAATCTAAGCTATTTTAAATACAAAACACAAAAAAATTAAAACTAAATTAGAGATATTTCTAAAAATTAAATTATGTAGTTATGTAAAAAGAAATTTAAGTATAAAGCAATGCAAGATTGCTTTCTTTCACCCAGTTGTCCTTTTCTTTGCTCATGTTACCATTCTAGCTAGCAATGCCTTCTCCGTTCTCTTTAAGTGTAAAATGTAAACACTATCTGTGTTGCTGACTTAAAGCACTATGTCTCCCCCTGTGTATTCCTTTAGTCTGCATTTAGTCATGAAGTCCCACTTCCCCAACTTTATTTGAAGCACCATGGGACCTGATACATGTACTCTACCATTATTTCTTTCTCATAATATCAAACTGTAAGGGTCATGATGGGAGGAGGCATACCCATTTTGATCACCATTGTTCGTACTTAGCCCAGTGGCTGGTAGATTCTTTAAAATGTTTTTTGATTGTATAATGAATATTCAGAACACAATTTAATTGATTGAAATAGAGAGTGTGATATTGTAGAGGGGGAAAAAACCTTTCTCAAGGGTAAGAGAATTGAACTTCTATTCCTGAATAGCTTTGTTTCTATCTATATAACCTTGGATATGTCACTTAAACTCTGGCTATCTGCTCCTCATCTGTAACACAAAGGGGTTAATCCACAAATTCTAAAATTGTGAATATGTACTTTTTTTAGAAATGTTTACATCCTTTAGAAATGACAGTAAATGATTCAGACAAATGCCTTTAAAATTTTCTTCTTTACTCCCAAACTCCCATAGATATAATTCTTCTCTTTTTTTGGTAAAAACTAACAATTTTTAAGGCTTCTTTAGTAGCTTTCCAGAAGCCCAACATTGTTTCCCTAGAGTGTTGAATTTTCATCTATCATTTGTCTAAACCTGCAGTTTTCCTGACTTCAAGCTCTCACTCCCACACAGCTTTCTCTCCTGTCCTCATTGCATGATAACCTAAGTCATTAACTGCAATGCAGTTTAACCTAAGTCCATTTTATTTTAGAGATGATATGTGCCAGTATATGTTCATGAGGGTTGTCCTTTTTGAGACATTGGATGGGAAGAAGCAGCCATGGCTCTCAGGATACCTGGGAACTCTATATATTGCCCATTGGTGAAGGTATGGCCTCCCTAATAATGAGTTTCATATTCCCTTAAATGAAAGAAATAAGCTTGTATATTCTCCCCAACCTCCACCCTCTGCTGGGATGGACACTTGAATTACTAAAGACCTAATGCCAGTAATTACTGACTTTCCTCAAATCTGGTTGGACTCTACCATGCTTGGGAAGGATTACCAGCAACTTTACATCTGTTAGGGAACTAAGGCCAGGAGAAGTCCCATCAGTCCTATCCTGTTTCTCTCTTAACTCTTCTTCAATGTTTCTGAATCCTTAATTATGGAAAGTAAAGAGTTGGCATGTGGTCGTCTCGCATTAACCCCAACTGTTACCCAAGCGAAAGAGTGCAGTCCATGTGGCATATTTGAGACACAGTGCTATAGACAGTGTGTGAGCAAAAAGGCAGTTTCTGAGCCTGGTCTTTCACTTGAATAATCCTCTCATTTTTTTCCAAGATTAGTTATGATGATTCCCCCAAATAATTTATTTCCTGTTAGCTTTCTTTCTCCATGTGGCTCAATTAGAGACTGAGATAGAATTTTGGTTCCTAACTATCCTTATTTACCTTTAAGTGGACACAAAGTGCTTATGCCTTTTGAGCTTTTGTTTCACTTTGTTTTTAAATAATTTTTATAATCAAGATATGTCAGAATGAAGAGAGAGTAGATCCCAAGATATAAAATTTCTCTTCAGGTGTTAAAGGAAAATAAGTTTCAAGCATCAAATATAATTTTTTCCTAAGCTTATGGTCTATTCCTTTCTGCATCATACCTTATGCACCAAGAACCTTTAATTCTTAGTCTCTCAAATTACTCTTAGGGATTTTAGTTTTAATTTCTAATTTCTAGCTAAGAACACAGACTGTAAACGAATACATAATATATAATGATGACAAATGTTAAATACTAGCCTCCCCAAAATACCACTGAAATAATTTGTTAATAAGACAAAGGTGAGTCCATTACTTTCTGTGATAAGAGTGAGCACTACCTAGATAGAGTCTTAGCATCTCCAAGGGGTGACACAGAGTTGTGAAATTTATGAACTTTTTGATATTATAGTCTGATTAGAATTGGGTAAAGATTATAATATGATAGTTTAGGCCTCATGGGTACAGCAAAGTGAGGGTTTTGAGGAAAGGGATTGAAAGAGTCTAGGAGATCATATGGTAGTTCTAATTATTCCACTTCTGGGTATTTATCCAAAGAAAACAAAAGAACTAATTTGAAAAGATATATGCACCCCTATTTCATTGCACTATTATTTATAATAGCCAAGATGTGGAGGCAACCTAAGTGTCCATTGATAGGTGAATGGATAAAGAAAATGTGGTGTTATGCTAAGTGAAATAAGTCAGATAGAGAAAGACAAATACCATATGATTTCACTCATATGTGGAATCTAAAAAACAAAACAAATGAACAACAACAACAAAAAAAAAACAAAATCAGACTCATAGATACAGAAGACAAATTGGTAGTTGCCAGAGAAGAGGGCAGTTGGGTGGTGGGCAAAATGGGTGAAGGGGATCAAGAGGTACAAAGTTCCAGTTATAAAATACATAAGTCATGGGGAAGTAATGTACAACATATGAGATATAGTCAGTAATACTCTGTTACTTTTGTATGGTGACAGATGGTAACTAGACATTGTGGTGATTAATTTGTAATATATATAAATGTCAAGTCACTATGTTGTACACCTGAAACTAATATAATATTGTATGTCAATTATACTTCAATCAAAATAAAACAAGAGTCTGGGAAAGAAAACAATAATTTGAGGTTATTGATTAAAATGCTCAGTAATCTGATGTTCAATGAAATAGGTCTCTCAGGAATTGTTCCTGAAATGAATTGTTCCTGAAATAAAATTATTTGTAACTTTTTTCTTCCTGGGCAAGAATTTCCTGGAAAACACAACAAAAAAAAGCTCAAAAGCCGTAACTACTTTATGACCACTTGGTTGTGCCGATGAAGATGGTGGAAAACTAGAAGTCATTTTAGTATAGATGGTAAGCTCTGTGCGTGTACTGGTAAATGGTTTCAATTCTCATACATCTTAAAAGTGAAAGAGGGAAATGTAAATAAATTATAGAGAAGTATTTTCTTGAAGTTAATGTGACTGTTCCGTGTGTCTGTGTGTGTCTGTGTGTCTGTGTGTGTGTGTGTGTGTGTGTATTGGTATGCTGGATGCCTATTGATGTTTATAGCAGAGGAAAGTATCTGTGAGGTCATCTGATATCTATTTGGGGTTGATAAGCACTTGAAAGCAGGAACAGTATTTTATTCATAGTCCATATTTTGTCTCTGAACTATAGGGACCAATTATCTTTTTCTGCAAGACATATACATGTGAATTACAGTAAAATAAACCAATAAATATCAAAACATAAAATAACACTATGAGAAAATATACAACACTACACAAGGAAGTATGCTTTGTCAGTATTTCCGACTGTACAGAATATGGGTTCTTGGCTCAAGTAGAGATGACTGAGTTTAAGCAGTTAGGACAGGTATCATGGTACAGATGGTGTCTGTTCTGGGACATGAAAGACCCATAGACTTTTAATAATTAAAATCACCAGAGGATGTCGTATTACACAAGAGATGAACAAGGGTGCTAAGGTGATACCTGGCACATAGTAGGTACTCAATGATTTGAGTTAAATTACAAGTGAGTTATGTGATGGTAAGTAGACTCTTGATCTTTAAATGCAAATATCCTGTAAGATTGTATTGGGAAATTCGATTGAAAAACTATTTGGGCAAGGTTATAAAAGACATTAAGTAAGATAATGAGTGTAGACATTTTTCTATAGGCAGTGGAGAACTGATGACTCTTGAACAGAGAAATCATTTGAGCGTGCTTTTGAAAGAATAAGCAAGCAGCACTATGCTGGGACAATTCAAAGGAGAGGAGCTGGTGGTGGAGAGTACAGTTAGAAAGAATGTCAATCTGAAATGGAACCAGAGAGTATAAAATGGAAAATGTCATGCATGTGCCCTAAGGAAAACAAAACTTAAGGACTGAGAGACTGATTTCCTATAAATGCCTGATTTACAGTTGACTGATATTGGAATTTTCTTAAATGATAGGGAGTTGGTTAAGGGTTGCCTCATATCAACTTTGGGAAAGTTTGCTTATGGTTTCCAGAGGCATGAACAAGAAATGAGCCAGGTGTCATTGGTCTTGAAAAATAAGCTGAATTGAGCTTTGTTTATATGTCTGGACTGGTTTTGTCTGCTCAGGGAATTTTCACACCTGGTCTCCATTTGTTTTTGATTTTAACAGACTCCAACTGCACTCTCCCTTCTTTATGCTCCCCGACCATATATAGAGCCCACCCTAAACCCTCAGCAGATTCGCCTGTTTGCATGTCTGGAATTGTAATTCCTCTGCTATTCCCAAATAAACTCATCTTTTTTTATAATTTTGAGCTTCATTTTACCTTAAAAATAACAGAAGGTTATTACAATATTCCACAAATGAGTACATGTTATCTTTGTCTTAAGAGAAATGACAATAAATGGGTATTTAATGAACATTTAAAATATGTGATTCATTATGTTGTATGTTTTTGGAAAATTGTGGTCATTTAACACACAGCACCCACCAGCTTATACTTGAATATGACAGAAGGGATATTACCTGGTAAGATTTTGACATCACTTTTAGGTTATTTACAGATAAGCTGAAATGCATATTAAAAACGTAATTTTTCTGGAAATAAAATTATAAACCTAATTCTAATTTATTAGTTATTTACCATTCTATTCTCATAACTGGACATGGGAAAAGGGTGAACATCTTTGCCAGGTTAAAAGGGACTATAAAATGTTTAATTAAATCTAAGCATTGCATTTGATAATTTTGTGGCTAACTCAAGATGCAGTGGTTGTTGTTGGCATTAAAGTCCTAATTAAAGAGAGGAGTACAGCCTTTTATAACATATTAAATAAATTTTCTCTAGTGTGGTCCATATGGTATATGGCTTAGGTAGATATTTTCATAATAAAATCATGAGGGAGAAAAGCCTTTACACTTTTAACAACAGTAATTAAAACACACAGATTTGTTAGCCAAAAAGCTATTGTAACCTAACCTATTTAGGTTAGGTTAAAGTTAAGTGGAAATAGATTCTTTGAAGCAGTTTTACAAACATGTTAGTAAGTTTGACTGCTACTATCATAAATGAAAACATAAAAATTATTGAATGTATCATTTATGCTGAATTCTCTGAAATAGGGAGAAGATAACACATACAAATTATGCTTTAAAACATACAAGGTGGGGGCTTCCCTGGTGGCGCAGTGGTTGAGAATCTGCCTGCCAATGCAGGGGACACGGGTTCAAGCCCTGGTCTCGGAAGATCCCACATGCCGTGGAGCAACTGGGCCCGTGAGCCACAACTACTGAGCCTGTGCATCTGGAGCCTGTGCTCCGCAACAAGAGAGGCCGCGATAGTGAGAGGCCCGCGCACCGCGATGAAGAGTGGCCCCCACTCGCTGCATCTAGAGAAAGCCCTCGCACAGAAATGAAGAACCAACACAGCCAAAAATAAATAAATTAAAAACAGAACAAAACAAAACATACAAGGTGGGAAAAATGATCAGTAATTTGAGTTATCTTAAAAAAATCTATCAAATTCTACTTGGAATTTTAGTTATTATCCATGCACATGTCAACTACTTGAAAATAGAGATTTTTGTCTTATTTACTTTTTATATTCCCAATAGTATTTTCTATATTTTAACTTATTAATTACTTAATTATTTTTGATAAATTCATATGGGGTATGGAGATTATTTTGATCAAAGCTATAGTAGCTAAGTAAAATGTATTTATCTTTATATTTTGTAGTAAAATTCATTAAAAATTATCTTAGAGCCTGCATTTTAGGCCCTGTATAAGAAATCCTTCCCACTCCATATATCATCTTAGCTTTATCTTCCAGGGATTTATAATTTTGCTTGTCATATCTGGGCATTTAATCCACCTGGGGCTTATTTTCATTTATGATGTGAGTTAATGATAACATATTTTTTTTCTTAAAGTGAGTTAAATTTCCCCAAATAATTTATTGGACATTCTATTATTTTCACATTTATTTGTGATGATACCTCTACATAAATCATACTTATTTCTGGATTCTATTTGGTCTGTTTGTCTATATCAGTTCCTTATTGTCTTAATTGCAATGGCTTCAGCTAGCTTAATAGCTGTTAGGGTGCATTTTCCTTGACTTCTCTTATGTGTGTTCTTTTTAATTGCTTTTGCTCACTGTGGGCATTTATTTTCTCATGTAAATTTTAGGACCCCTTTATGAAATTACATATTTTGTTCATATTTCTTTACATTTATAAATTAAATTTGTTTATTTAAATATATACTTAAATTATTTTGGAGAGAATGGCATGTTTACAGTATTGATATTTTTCATCACTATGAAAATGGTATATGTCTGCATTTATATAGGTATTTTTTTATGTTCTTTAATTGAATTTAAAAAATATGTATAAAGGTGTTATGTATTTTTTGTTAGGTGAATTAATTAATTAATTTATTTATGCCACTGTGTTATAATTGATTGTTTTTTATATTGAAAAATTTATAAACTCTTCTTGGATCCAACAACCTTTCCTCTTTCTATTAATAGTTATAGCAGTTTGTTTCCATTTGTATCACAGAATTTAAACATTTTAAGAACTTATCCATGTATAGCTTTAAGCTATATAATATTTTCATAAATAGCACAGTAGTCCCCGACTTCTCATTGATATGGGTCACCCATAAAGTTTCTTAAGAGCAAAACTTCAGTACTGAGCCTGTTGCTATTTTTTTCTATAAAAATGTTGCACTTTTCTTCTGTTTTGTTATATTCATTAGTTTATTTTCAACATTTCACATATAAGTGATAACATACAGTATTTGTCTTTGGCTGCCTTATTTCACTAAGCATAAGATTCTCTAGGTCCATCCTCATTGCTGCAAAAGGCAATATTTCATTCATTTTTATGGCTGAGTAATATTCCATTGCATATATATACCACACCTTCTTTATCCATTCTTCTGTTGATGGATTCTTTATGCTTCCCGTACCTGGATATCTGTTTCCTTCTTCAGGTTTGGGATGGAAAACATTGCATTTTTGTTCAGAGTAGAAATTCTTGTTATAGTGAAAAATGCAGAATTTGGCAAATGCTACTAGCTTCCATATCTTATCATCAAAAGTGCAAATATACAATATCATAGCAAGATATCAGAGAATTTTCCTCTTCCTATTGTGTAGCATCCTTCCCTTTGGGGAATTACTGTCTTACCTGTTATGTCATCCTGGTAAGGCACTTCCAGGCTTTAGGGGAATAATGATCCAGATCAGGCCAATTATGATTTCTCTTTCTTCAACAGTGTTTGTCAAAGAATTAGGCATGTAATCTAATCAGTGCCAATGAGATATAATCTCAAATATTAATTTTAAGAAACAAGGAAAGAGGGAAAAAAAAAACCCTCTAAACCTGCTAAACTATGAGATGTGATGTTGAGGCCTCTGATGGTCATCTCACCTA
Organism: Balaenoptera acutorostrata; assembly: GCF_949987535.1. Lineage (NCBI taxonomy): Eukaryota > Metazoa > Chordata > Mammalia > Artiodactyla > Balaenopteridae > Balaenoptera > Balaenoptera acutorostrata. Next base: position 45,963,120 of record NC_080071.1, on the reverse strand, counting down.
TTTGAATGGTGGAAGCCCATCTGTAGAGCTCACAAAAGGAGCCCTGCACAGAAGGAAGCAAAGCCAAGTCAATAGGAGAAGAGAGACCTGAATTCATTTTCCCCTTTCAAAGTCTCAATTTAGGCACTATATTTTCTTTTCTTAGAACTAGTCTGAGATGTATTGGCATCATTTGCAGTCAAAAGTTTCCTAATACTTATCTGATACTTGCAAGTAGGCTGTTACCTCTGACAAGCTCTAAAGTATGAAATTTTTGGAGTTGTCAGAACGATGGGAATATATTGGGTTAGTCAAAAAGTTCGTTCAGGTTTTTCCGTAAGATGTTATGTTTACATAACATAATGAACAAACTTTTTGACCAACACAATACATTCACTAACAAGTGGGAATTTGGCAATCCTTATTTGGTAATAAAGCACCTGGTTAAATTATCTCTTTGTGTGTGTGTGTGTGTGTGTGTGTGTGTGTGTGTGTGTTGGGGAAAGACATATATCATATGCCTACAGAGTTTGGATGTTTAGAGAACTAAGTAGAAAAATGTCAGACTGTAGAATTATGTTGACTCATTCTTGTGGCCTTTAATACTGTCTTGAGAGAAGCAGGGACAAAACTTTACTGAGAAGCACAGACCTTGGAGGGTCATTCAGACCATGTGAGAACTTTGGCTTTCGCTTTGAGTGAGATGGAGAGGCATTGAATGGTTTTGAAAAATAGGATAAGATGATCTGGATAATGACTCTAAGCCTCACTCTGGCTTTTGAGTAGAGAATAGACATAGAAATGTGAAGAAAGACCAGTTAAGAATCTATAATAATGACCCAGCTGGGAAATGGTGGTGGTTACTCACAGTGGATGCAGTAAGAAATGGTCAGTTTCAGATAATATGTGTCAGTCTAGATATGCTAACTATGAAAGATGATTAGCCAATGGGAAATCTCATATTGATCATCCAGAGAAACTGAGTGACAGATAACCCAACATACCTATAAACACTGACCCCTTCCAGCTCCCTAAAGACCCTTGCCTGACCTTTTCAGCTCACTCAGTGGGAACAGTGCCAGACTGAGATGTTTCAGAGCCTCTGCTCCCTAGACAGCAGAATACTTAAACATATTTCTCTAGGTTCCACTCAACATGATTTCCTGTTGTCATTCCAGCCAGTAAAGGTACAAGTGTTCAGTGATGCTGTTCTATTAAGGCTATATATTATAATTGTAGACCAAAAGAGCTGACAGATGTGTTGTGACTGTTTATAAATGTATCTACTTAAACCTAAAAAATGTTTGAAGTATATTGTCAAATTGGTATTCTATTACTTAAACAGAATTTAAATGTTTATAAGAACTGCATGTACTTTTCAGTCTATGAAAGAGGTAATCTATTTAGAGAAAATTTGCTTTTAGCCACACAGCACTATATATTTCTCTCTCTTGAGAATTGCATCACCAAACTCATTCAGTGGGGCATCTGAGAAGAATAAGAGTGCTATATGTTTATAATGAATATAATAATATATAAATAAAATGTGTTGATGTCTCATTAATGAATAATAAGAAAATTAAGAAGGGTTTACGCCACATCTTCTTTATCCATTCATCTGTCGATGGACACTTAGGTTGCTTCCATGTCCTGGCTATTGTAAATAGAGTTGCAATGAACATTGTGGTACATGACCCTTTTTGAATTATGGTTTTCTCAGGGTGTATGCCCAGTAGTGGGATTGCTGGGTCATATGGTGGCACATATATACAATGGAATATTACTCAGCCATAAAAAGAAACGAAATTGAGTTATTTGTAGTGAGGTGGATGGACCTAGAGTCTGTCATTCAGAGTCAAGTAAGTCAGAAAGAGAAAAACAAATACCGTATGCTAACACATATATATGGAATCTAAAAAAAAAAAAAAAGGTTCTGAAGAACCTAGGGGCAGGACAGGAATAAAGACGCAGACGTAGAGAATGGACTTGAGGACACGGGGAGGGGGAAGGGTAAGCTGGGATGAAGTGAGAGAGTGGCATGGCATGGACTTATATACACTACCAAATGTAAAATAGATAGCTAGTGGGAAGCAGCTGCATAGCACAGGGAGATCAGCTCAGTGCTTTGTGACCACCTAGAGGGGTGGGATAGGGAGGGTGGGAGGGAGATGCAAGAGGGAGGATATATGGGGATATATATGTATAGCTGATTCGCTTTGTGATACAGCAGAAACTAACACACCACTGTAAAGCAATTATACTCCAATAAAGATGTTAAAAAATAAAAAGTGTTTACGCTATGCTTATTATGGCAAGCATTGTTAATTTGCACTAACATTTTGATTTTCACCTGTAATCTAGTGAGGAAGACATCTTAATGATGTAAAGCTAGATACAAAAAGGGAGTTAGACAATATTGTATTTCTTTTATTTAAGAGTTATTGCTAGATTTATGTATTTTAATGAAGAAAATTATTAATTGATTAAAAACCTATTGGCCAAATGTTTTCCATATTACTATCTAACTAATCATTTGCATTTTCCTTGAGTAAGCACTTTTGAAAGCTATTTTCTTCTGTATACTACTAATTTTTAGCAAGCAACCATATGTAAAACATGTCACCATTAATTTCATCAAAACCTCACTGGGAGTTCTCAGAAATTGACAAGCTGATTCTCAAATTCATAAGAAAATATGAAGAACCTAGAAAAGCCAAAACATGGTTTGGAATCTACATATATTTTTAAGCATTAAAACTTTCTGTTTACATATATCCAAAACCATAAAAATAGTTTTTTATTCAGAAGGTAACTAGCAGGGGGTTATCATTTTGAGAAATGAATTAATTATTTTCTATGTAAAATTATCCCTTTTATTTTAAAATCTAAAGAGAATGAATTAGACTTTTTGTTTGCTTCACTTTGCAAATCCTATTACTGCTGGGTATACAGCTCAGGTGCTATTTTGCAAGGGCCATTCTCAACTAGTCGTTTCCAACTCCATGACTTAGTAATAAGCTTATTCAAAAGTTGCAGCGAAAACTCTGAAGTTCAGATTAGAAGATGCAAAGTCTAAAATAATCTTAAACCTGGCTGAAATAGGTGACAAGGTCTAGGGAAACCTATTATATAAGAATGTCCCATTCTTCACAATGTTCACTTTGAGGACTAAAAGTGACTCCTTAGAGATCTGGAGCTAATCTTCACCTAAGAAATGATGTGCTTTAAACACAAAGGAACAGATATGCTATATTGTTGCCAATTCTACAAGATTTCTTTATGTGAATATTTTATATTGCAATACCAAATGAAGCAATTCAATTTTTATAAGAATTTTGGTATTACTTATTATACCACATGTGTATTTAAAGCATTAGAATATATTAATATGGCAAGATTATTTTAGGATTGATATTATTCCAACAATATTTATAAGTCCATTCCAGTTATATTTAAATATGTATATGTAAATATGAGTTTATGTATGCTTTTGGATCAGTGGGTCTTATGCTTTTGGATATGGACCTGTATGGATGGTTTGAATATGATGTATGTGGGAATGAGAGAAGATGGGAGGTGTCTATAAGTGGATCCGTGTTTACATAGTTGATACAGTTATTTTAACACTGTCCCCTATGCCTATAATTATCCATATCTGCATGAGAGTGTTTGTATGTGTGCTTTTTAAAATCAAATTCTATAACGTTAATAGATTTAATGTTTGAATTTATAGAATTATAGATGAATAGATTTAAATTTAAATATAACATTAATTGGTTTAAGTTGTATTTAACAGGTGTAGTGACAAGTTTTAAAATCATTGTGCTTGTCTGTATGTTTATTTGAAACACTGAAGGAGATTGAAAAAAAGTCTGATTTATTAGATATAAAAGAGTTTTTCAAACATTTGGAAGTAGGTATTGCAAGTGGTTGAGAGAAATAGATTAAATTTTCAGATGTAGTTTGAAATATCTTAAGGAATTGATAAAATTAAGTTTGTAAACATTGCTAGATATTTAGGGAAATTTACTCATGGAAATGAAAATGAAAATTAATTGGGCATTAAATTTGATTCCACTTATCTAAGGTTTCTAAAATAGTCAGACTCATAGAAACAGAGAATAGAATAGTGGTTGCCAGGGGCTGGGGGGTTGAGGGAAATGGAGAGTTGTTGTTCAATGGATGCAAAGTTTCCGTTATGCTAGGTGAGTAAATTCTAGAAATCTGCTGTATAATAGTGACTATGGCTAACAATAAGGCATGGTGCACTCCAAAATTTGTTAGGAAGGTATACCTCATGTTAAGTGTTCTTACTAAAAAATTAAACAACAACAATAAAGGGACACAAGAAAACTTTGGGAGGTGTTGGATATGTCTACTACCTTGATTATACTGATGGCATCACAGATGTTTGCTGTGTCTAAACCCATCAAATGGCATATTTAAATATGTGTAGTTTTTTGTATACCTCAATAAAGTTGTTAAAAAAACAAATTTTCCAAATAAAGGTATTTAATGATAACCCACATTGCTATATTTATAATTGAATACACCAGATTATAAACCGTGTTTAGGAGTTTAAAAGGAAAACAGATTTTTAAATTTGTAAACTGAATAAATTGAGAACTAAAGAAAATACAAGCAACCATAAAAGTTCTTTACCAAATACAGAAACCACACCTCCTCCCCCCCCCCATACCATAATCTCAAATAATGAGTAGGTAGAAAGCCTGGGAAAATCCTCAAACAACCATAGCCGTGATCAGATGAAAGGTGATTTCTTTGTCTATAAATGGTTTCTTTTTCCTCACAGGCCCTCCCCAACCCCTATCCTGGATAGCAGGCAAAGGAAAATCAACAAAAGAGCTAGACTTAGTATAGAAAATAAGTGATTCAAGAATCTTTCAAGGAAACATTCAGTCTCTCTAGGTAAAATGCTTGGTCTCTCAGGCTTCTCAGACTTTGTCTACAAATGACGAGAGGTGTGTGGAGATACGGTTTATGGGATCTCTTATTAAGGTGAGGCACAGAACACGTCTGTCATTTGTATCCTCTGGTCACTGTTTGCCCAGATAGCCTTTGCAACAAAAGTCCATGCCAGAGTAACAAAGAACCTGATCTCTGCGTCTTAACAAGTGCCCACTGGCAGCTCTTGTCCCTCTCAGTCTTCCTTTCATTCTGAGTGGAAGAGGAGCCCTCTCTACTTCTCTGTCAGATTTTTCTTCAGGCACCTGCTTTTTGGGACCCTGCTATTTCAGGTCCCTGACTACAGACTTGACTCTGAACCAGTCATGTCCACATCACATGGGACTCATGGGAGGCTCTGTTATATAAACAAGGCAAAGATGGCCTCTGTCTATTGGCCCTATGTTGATTATTTCTTCATAGCAGACTGGGGCCCATTAGCTCCAAAGCCCACCGGCACCAAACTCAGATTTTTTAGATTAGGCCATTTAGAGACTGTTTGCTTTGCATACCCTGCAAAACTGCACTCAACACCTGCTAGCCATCTGTATGATAAACCTCAGTCTATAAAAGACCTCAGACTGCTGCTGTCCTTCAGAGTCTCTGACCCAGAGACTCTCCACTGTGCTGCTGAGCAAAATCACCTCCACTGACACAATTCTACTAGTTAAGTTAGAATTTAAAATATTCTTTTAGAGCCACATGATGTTTGGTCAATCAAATCATTTTTCCCTTTCTTTTCTTCAATAATAATAAGAAGAATAAGAACTCATATTTATTAAATGCTTGTTATATTGCAGGCATTTTCCTAAGCATTTTACATATATTAACCTAATTCTCAACAACAAAAAAATCAACTTTGCTATATAGGTCCTAGCAGTATTCCAATTTAAAGATGAAGAAACTGAATCACAGGGAGGTTAAGTAATTTGTCCAAGGTCAGAGAACCAAGATTCAAACTGAGGCATACTTATCTTAGATCCTTACAACCTTGCTTTCATTGAATTTCACTTTACCAGGCCCTCATCTTTTTTTTTTTTTTAATTGTTATTTATTTATTTATTTATTTATATTTGGCTGTGTTGGGTCTTCGTTTCTGTGCGAGGGCTTTCTCTAGTTGCGGCGAGCGGGGGCCACTCTTCATCGCGGGGCGCGGGCCTCTCACTGTAGCGGCCTCTCTTGTTGCGGAGCACAGGCTCCAGACGCGCGCAGGCTCAGTAATTGTGGCTCACGGGCCCAGCTGCTCCGCGGCACGTGGGATCCTCCCAGACCAGGGCTCGAAGCCATGTCCCCTGCATTAGCAGGCAGATTCTCAACCACTGCGCCACCAGGGAAGCCCCAGGCCCTCATCTTTTATTAAAATTATAGCAAGACAAACAGAAAACAAAAACCAAAGCAAAACAATACCCTCTATTTACTTATGTTTTAAAAATTCTCTCTAAAAGAGTTTTTGTTATATCACCTTAGATGAACAAGGCAAATATAATAGTTGGTCTTCTTTTATACATACAACATATGTATATTACATAATATACTCTAGATAGATAAATAAATGAATGCATGGATGATATATATGGGGGAAAGGTGAGGGAGGCATTGACAAAGATAATGATCTTTCTTCTGTCTTGCCTCCCTATAGTTCATGATGCTAAGAGTAGCCAGTATAATACTTTCAAAATAAAATCAAATCATTGCTCTGCTCAAAGCATGTCATGGTTTCCATTTCACCAATATGGCCTTGTTGTTTTTGGAACATGCTAAGAATGCATTGACATGTATGTGACACTCCACAAAGTTCCTTCTATCAAACACACTCTTCTAATTTCCCTGTGACTTTCCCCCTCTCTGTTTTCAGGTCTATGTTCAAAGGTTACTGTGTTGAAGAAGTTCTTGGACGATTCTATATATAGAGCACTTCTCTCTGCAGTATCGCTAACTCTTACTTTGCCCTAATCTTCTTTGTAGCATTTATATGGCTCCAGAATGCAACTATAAAACCAGGGACCGTGTCTATTTGGTTTACTGTTGTATCCCCAGTGTTTAAAATAGTGACTAGACAGTTTTCAGCACTCAATACTTATATTTCTTATGTGAGTAATATATTTATAGCTAACTTTGAAGAGATATTAAACAAGGTGCTAGGTGTTATGTTTAAGTGGTTTAAATATATGATACATAACCAAGACAAGAATTTCATGTTATAGAGAGAAACAGCCAGCTTATAAGTGGCAGAGATAGGACTTGATCTGAGGCAGTCTGATTTTAGAGACTACACTATTTATCATCATATCAAAGTACCAGACTATGAGAAATTTAGTGTTTAAAACATTATTCTCTTCTTTGAGGTTTTGGTATTGTTCATTCTTTCAATTAAAGAGAGCAAATGCAATTAACATTTATTTTTACCCTGGCTGAGAGACAGTTTAAAATTTGGTTTGTTCTCCAGTCATTAATTTTATCAATGCCTTGGAATATATGCCTGTCCTAAATACTACTCCAAGTTGTTTTTTTCTGGAAAAAAATGTGGTAAATTAAAAAATTATAATTTGCCTTTAGGATTTCTAATCTGCTGATCTTGTGTTATGCCTTATTTGTGACTTGCATTGCATTCACTGTCTTCTGGGAAACTCTGGGCTTTGGTTTTTCCTCCTCAGTATCTTATAGTACATTCATGGTTATTTCACTTAATTTTGTGCTTTGTGAACACTTATCCTACTTTACAATGTAATTTTAATTCTAATCACATATTTAATGTTAATGTTACTTTCAATTCCACGTATAAACTCCAGAAAAAAATGCAAAAGAATATATGTTACTTGGGCTTTATTCAGGAATTGACAGTATAAGTTGGTCATAAAATTCTGCACTAATTTTTTACTGCTTTCTCACTGAGAGATAGAATATATAAATGGACAATAGCCAAAGCGTTACCAACCTGGGTCCTTGGACTCTATAATCAAATAGAAATTGATAGAGGCCAGACGAGCAACTTAAGCAGGGCTTTACTGGGACTCATGCTTCAGCAAGAGGGAGTGAAAACAAGTAACAGGTGCCCTTGCTTGCTCCCCCAGGGTGGGGCGAGCTGGTTCCTTAAATGGTGTGAGGGTAGGGGCAGATGGGTGGGTCGGCCGGAAGGGCGGCTTAGGTGGTCTGCGTACCCCCGTGGTGGTGCTGTGTGCAGGCATCATGTGCAGTACCCTGCTTTTGCTCCCGGAACCTCAGACGTGTCAGTTGGTTTTTGGCCTTTTTATATCTTACTGTTCATAATTTGCCCCAACTGTGCATGCGTGCAGTTATTTTTAATCCTTATAGTTTCTTTGTATTCTGTTGTTCAAGAAGGAGACGTTTGTCCAGGTGCAAGCACTCCTGTAAAGGGTCCCGGTCCCAGCCTATCTCAAAACCATATATAAAAGTAGAATTCTGACCCTCAACCTGCAGCAACCCGTCCAGGAAGCTAAACAACAGCCTCAGTAGCCATTGGCCCAAAACAGCCAGGACTTGATCAGTAACTGAGGCTTCTCTAATTTTTGCCCCTGCTCCCAACTTAGGATCAACCAGAGAAAGCCAAGTGTGCTCCCCTAACCAATCGTATAGGATACCCCACTTCCAGTTAGTCTGCTTACGGCTTCTCCAGGGCAACAGCCTCCAATCACAGGATACTGAAGCCTTCCTTTTTTTTTTCTTTCCATATAAAGCTTTCCCATTCATCTGTCTGCCTTTGAGTCTCTGCCAACGAAAGGGTTGATGGCTGACTCCCTTGCTATAGCAAGCTCTGAATAAATCTCATTTGCTCATTCTTATTTGGGTAGTCTTAGTTTATTTCCACAGTTCCTTTATCAGTACCCTGACAAATTTATTTTAATTGCTTCTAGAGTATGTGTTCCTAATCTTATTTTTAAAATGTAGACTTCCACGTATTTATACACTGTATTCATGAACAACCATTTTTGAGACTGTAACTATGGAGAGAGTGGCAGTCAAGGACAAAGCCCCCCACTTCTGGGCGAGCCATGTTCATATGCATACCAGCATTCCTAAAGTAGGTGCCGCCATTCAGAGCCCACAGCTGAGGCACATTTTAGGCGCCTCAGCTGAAACCTTGTTAAGATATTTTCTCCACTCTGACTCAGCACTTTTTCACTCCTACCACATCTCCCTCCCCCTGCTCCTGGCCACCTGGGTCTATAAAAGGCAGGAGGGTGGTTTTTGTTTCTTCTTTTTCAGGATCCTCAGCCTTGAGATGATTTCCCCCACTGTGCTGCATATCATCTGACTGACCCTCTCCCAGTACCCTTCCATGGGGAAAAATGGAACTTTGGCTAGCTTTTTCTTTTCTTTTTCTTTGCTTCTTGCCTGCACTATCACAGTATCATGGGGAAAATTGTGTCCCCGAACAATTCATATGTTGAAGTCCTAACCTCCAGTGCCTCAGAATGTGACTGTATTTGGAAATACGGACTTAAAGAGGTAATAAGTTTAAATGAGGTCATTGGCATGGACTCTAATCCAGTATGACTGGTGTCCTTATAAGAAGAGAATTTTAGGACAAAGACACACGGAGGGAAGATCACGTGAAGACAGGGAGAAGATGGTTATCTACAAGCCCAGGAGAGAGGCCTCAGAAGAAACAACCCTGCTGACATCTTGACCTCTAGCCTCTAGAACTGTAAGTTTAAACCACCCAGTCTGTGGTACCCTGTTATGGCAGTCCTACAAACAAACAAATACAAACAGTAAGTGAACAAAGCCTTGATTGTTACTTTTGGTTTGGCTCATTGTCCTAATCTACCACCTTGATACCTGGCAGCTCAACAGTTTTTCTCTTCATTGTATAAATAATGTCTTTTGAAGAACACTTTAAAAAAAATATATTTATTTGGCTGCGCCGGGTCTCAGTTGCGGTATGTGGGATCTTTTTTTTTTTTTTTTTTTTTTTTAAAGATTTATTTTTTTATTGATTAATTGATTGATTGATTGATTGCTATGTTGGGTCTTCGTTTCTGTGCTAGGGCCTTCTCTAGTTGTGGCAAGCGGGGGCCACTCCTCATCACGGTGCGCGGGCCTCTCACCATCGCGGCCCCTCCTGTTGCGGAGCACAGCTCCAGACGCGCAGGCTCAGTAATTGTGGCTCACGGGCCCAGCCGCTCTGCGGCATGTGGGATCTTCCCAGACCAGGGCTCGAACCCGCATCCCCTGCATTAGCAGGCAGACTCCCAACCACTGCGCCACCAGGGAAGCCCATGTGGGATCTTTTAATTGAGGCATGTGGGATCCATTTCCCTGACCAGGGATGAAACCGGGTCCCCTGCATTGGGAGTGCGGAGTCTTAACCACTGGACAACCAGGGAAGTCCTTGAAGAACACTTTTTTTAATGAAGTCTCAGTTTACAGTTTTTTCTTTTATGTTCCATGTTTTGTTTAATTTATCTAAAACATCTTTGTTAGATTACAAATAAACTTTTGTTTTCTTTAAGAAATTTTATCATTTTTAGTTGAATATTTAGGTAGGCTTTTCATTTTGAGGTCATTTTTTCTGCATGGCATGAGAAAAGGGAGAATGCTCAATCTTTATGCATACAGATTAAATTTAATTGCTTTGGCATCTTTGTCAGAAACAAATTGGCCCTATATATGTGGCCTATTTCTGGATGTTCCATTTTGTTACATTGATGTATATATCTATCTTTTCACTAATACCGAACAGTTTTGATTTTGTAGCTTTATTCTCAAAATTAGGTGGAATAAGGTTTCCAGATTTTTCTTTTTATTCAAAATCATTTTTGAATCAGCTTGTCGACTCGTATAATTGGAATTGTATTTAATGCATAGTTGAAATGGGGGGAGTTACTATCTTAAAAATACTAAGTGTTTCAGTCCATGAGTATTGAATATTTCTCCATCTAGTAGTCTTTTTTATTTTCTATCATTAACGATATGTAATTTACATTGTTGAGAAATAGTGCATCTTTTGTTAGACTTTTTCATGAATATTTTATTTTGTGTATAGTGAATGGAAATTTAAATATTTTATTTTTTTAATTGTTGCCACTAGTTAGAAAAAGTACAACTGATTTTGGTATTTTAATCTTTTATCCTTGAATTTTGCCATATTAATTCATAAATTTTAGTAGTTTTTTTTGTGGATTCCATGGAATTTTCTATTTAAACAATCATACTATCTGCAAAAGGTTTACTTCTTACTTTCCTGGCTTTATCTTTTATTGATTTTTTTTGCCTTATTGCAATGGCTAGGGCCTTCAGAACAATGTTGAACAGGAGTGTTGAAAGTGGGAATCATTACCCTTTTCCTGATTACACAGGGAAAATATTCAGGTTTCCTTCATTATTGAAGATCTAGGCTGTAGATTTTCTTTTAGATTCATTTGATCAGATTGAGGAAGTTTCCTATTTTTTAACAGCCTTGTTGAGTTATCATTTATATGTATGCTGTATGTATTTAATGTGTACAGTTTGATGAATTGGGACATATGCAAACACCTTTGATACCATCACCACAATCAAGGTAATATACATAGCAATACCTTCCAGAGTTTTCTTGTTTATTTATTTATTGTGGTGAGAACTTAACATGAGATCTACCCTCTTAAATTTTTAAGAGCACAATACTGTATTGTAAACTATATGTACTATGTTGTACAGCATATATTCTAGAATTTATTCATCCAGTGTAACTGAAATTTTATACCCATTAAGTAACAATTCCCCATTTTCTCCATCCGCCCCAGCCCCTGGCAAACACTGTTGTATTCTTTGCTTTTGAGAATTTGACTCTGTGTGTGTGTGTGTGTGTGTGTGTGTGTGTGTGTATGCTATCAATATGACACCTCTCTCTCCCTTTTTTTTTTTTTACCAAGCATGAACAAGTGTCTCAATTTTATTTAACATTTTTAATTGACTATACAACTTTCTATAATGCACAGTACAAAAAAAGTGCAAAATATTTACCATAAGCATGTGGTTATGAAAGTGAATACCCACAGCGGTTGCATCATCAACCCAACTAAGCACTTTTACTCATTTAAAGAAGCCACAGCGTTTTCTGAAAGTTTGTTGGACGTTAACAGCTGCTCTACCTCTTCTCCCACTACCGTCTTCAGAACTGGTTCATATTGCTCAGCACATACCCACTGGGGGTTAAGAAGGCGGTAAAAAGCACCACGAGGGCAATAGCCACCTCTACGGTCGACGCGGGGCGCTGGCGCGGAGGCTCCGAGTGGGCCAGGCGCTGACCAGGCTGCAGGACCAGCAGGGTCACGCGGCGGCTGGGAAGTAGGCAGAGAACCGGCAGGCGCGGCATGACTCGTTGGCTGAGGCGCAGCAAAGCGAAGACGCGAGGCGAGGTGAGGTGAAGCGAAGTGACGCGAGGCGAGGTTTTATGATATAAGATCTAAGATCTGTAGTTAGCAAACTGGAGATGTAGGAGAGCCAGCCAGTGGTGTAAGTTCCAGACTGAGCTTGAATGCAGGAGAATACTGATGTCCCAGCTTGAAGACAGTCAAGCAGTTAGAAATAATTTTTCTTATTCAGTCTTTTAGTCTGTTCATTCCTTCAGTGGGTTGGTTGAGGCCCATTCGCATTGGGGAGGAAGATCTGCTTTACTTGCTTTTAACAATTCAAATGTTAATCTCATCTAGAAACACCCTCACAGACCCATAAATATGTTTGACCAAATATCTGGGCACCCCGTGGCCCAGTCAAGTTGACATAAAACTAACCACATCAGGAGCTCAGATGATTGATTTGAGGCAGTTGCTTCTTCATACCTGCAAGGGAATCACAGTGTTGATATTTTAATAGATTGTTTTACATAGTGAAGAAAATGTTTCAATGCATGATTTTATTTTCTTTGCTATGGGGACCTATCTATCCTTACAACTAAATGAGTAGAAGAGCACTGGTTATTGTTAGAGAAGTATCCTTTATTATTAGCATGGTTTGCTTAAACTCTTTCCCAAGGCAAGACAACTAGGATTAGCTAGTTTAACTAGATTGCTAGATTTTCAGTGTGTGAGCTCTAGTAATAATTCCAAACTAGTACAATTGCAGTTGTATATACAATTAGTTTCATAAATTAGGATGTTTATTTAACTATTGAAGCATAAGCAGGTGGTTAGGTTAATAAAGTAGTGTAGCCAAAAAACTTTAATTTAGGCAATGGTGATAAATTTAGTTTTACTATTATGATCCATGATAAAAAAATATATAATATATAATTTTCTTCCAATAAGAATAAAACAGTTGAATATGGACCAAGAGTGGGTGCTGAAACAAAGTAAACCAAGATAGAATAAAGGTTAACTTTTAGACCAAGACAGGCAGAACTAGCATAACTCAGATCAAGCTAGTTTTTTTAGATTCCCTTGGAAGAATAATAAAACAAACCAAATATTCAATTAAATTTAATAATGAAATGAACCTCCAAAGTTCATACAAAATGACCAACCATCATAGTATTGTATCAGAACTTCAGGACCCACAGTAGACTGATAGAACCCCGTAGTCTAGTTCAGGTCTTCCCAGCTTCTACATAGATTAAGATTTTGTCTTCACACCCTTTTATACCTATATTTATATCTATATGTGTATGTGTGTGTATATTTATATATGTGTGTATATATATATATATATATATATATCAATAAAACTTAACAAATAATATACATATATACTTTTCATACCAAGAGACTGGAAATTTTTTAACATCTAAGCCTGAGACATCCATCTTAACTTCGTGTTCCAGTTTTACTCACAATTTGTGACATATAATATGTGTTAAATCAGTTTTCTAAGTGAAAATGTAATGTCATATATCCATACTCTAGAAATTGTAAAAGACAGAATTATGGAATTATTCAGGTAATCTAAAATATGCCAATCTACATCCCATAGTATACTTTCAAATTATTTTAGTTTTAACTTTAGCATTCTCATTTTATAGGTTGTTTCTAATTTCTGATTATTTTAAATATTTTGTGTTATAAGGGAGGACAATTACATTCATTGAAAAAAAATTTTCTAATACTCATGTGCTTTTGAGTGGTTCTCAAAATTTGCAGTCAGGAACCTTTTAGATCTATTGTTTTGAACACCAAAGAAGAGAGTGCTATTACTGAAGTCATTTAACATGATCCACTTTTTTTTTAAACTTTTTGGGTTTATTTATTGATTGATTGATTGATTGCTGTGTTGGGTCTTCGTTTCTGTGCGAGGGCTTTCTCCAGCTGCGGCAAGTGGGGGCCACTCTTCATCGCGGTGCGCGGGCCTCTCACTATCGCGGCCTCTCTTGTTGCGGAGCACAGGCTCCAGACGCGCAGGCTCAGTAATTGTGGCTCACGGGCCTAGTCGCTCCGCGGTATGTGGGATCTTCCCAGACCAGGGCTCGAACCCGTGTCCCCTGCATTGGCAGGCAGATTCTCAACCACTGTGCCACCAGGGAAGCCCACATGATCCACTTTGACCATTGCCAGAATACTGTTTACATGTTTTCTCTCTGCTTCAAAATATACTACTCCTTATACAGATAAGTTTTATAGACACTCACCAATATAATAATAAACTGTCATGACTATGAAGAGGAAAATTCTTTACCTATAATGATAAACTATCAAATTAAATAACTAATTTTGACCCACATCCTTAATATGAATTTTTATTTCATTTACCTATGCTTAATGATGATTTACGAGTATTTAAAAAATATTCCATAGAAAATATTCATTCTAAAATTTTAAATTAGTAGACCAGACAAAAAGAACTCATTATATTATATGTAGCACAAGCAGAACTCTTTGCCCATTTGAAAAGATGAATAAATTAGTTATGTACCTGGTGTAACACACTCTAAAACATAATTTAAGGGAGTGGCTCTCAAAATTTGCTCTCAGAAACTTATAAAATTCTTAAAAATTGTGGAGACCCTTAATGTGGGTAAACTCTATCTATATTTTTCATATTAGAAATTTAAATGGAGAACTTTTAGAATATTTATTTAAAATAGGTATTGTATATAATATAAAACAATATAATTAAAACAAATATATTATGAAATATTTATAAAATATTCTATATATTTATATAAATATAAAAATAACTTTAAAACACAAAAATAGCAAAAAGAGTGGCATCTTATCATTTTAGAAATCTCTTTCATGTTTGGTTCAATAGAAGAGAGCTTATTCATTCAGTTGTAATATACATCATGTGGTCTGGAATACTTAAGAAAGTCACATGAAAAAGGCAAACTTGTTCTTCTCTTCCCCCTCCCCCTTCCCTTCCTCTTCTTCTTCTTCCTCCTCTTCTTCTGCTTCATATTACTGTTATTATTATTGAGAAAATAATTTTTACTTCATTGACCATTTTATGAAATATAGAAAACCAAGAAGTGGCCTTTTAAGTTACCCATTAGTTTTCTATAATCATGTTGTACTATTCGACAGCTATGGAAAAATTCTCCAATTTGTCCTCAGTGTCAGACCTTTGGGGTATAAAAATTCTTATCAGTATGTACCTGCTGGGCATTTAGTAGCTCAAGCAAGTTGACAAGATTGTCAGCACTCTCAGAATACAGAATTTCTCCACAAATAATATATAATGTGGTTTTATATGCAGAAATCTATTTCAGGTGATACAGTAAAAAGATATAGGATAAAATACTGATGAAAACATGCAAGTTAACAGAAATTCCTTTGTAATCATCTCCTTTCTCCATTAATTATCTATTATAAGCTTTTTTTACCCTATCATTAACTTATTTCCCAAACTTGGTGTATTAGTATAATGATAATGACTTTGACAGTTATTCTGTGGAATTTTCCCTTTTCACAGTCTAGCAAACAGATTGCAAATGATTAGCTATGTAGCATTAGGCTATTATTTAACCTTCTGAAATTCATGGTCTCATATCAAGTGGGGCAATAATTCCTTTTTTACTGAGTCCAAGATCATACTGCTCGCCTCATGACAGGCCAATAAATGAGAGACAAGTTGTTGCAGCAAGGACTAGTGTCTTTATTCGGAAAGCCAGCAGACTGAACCAAAAAGATGGTGGACTAGTGTCCAAAAGAACCATCTTACCCGAGTTAGAATTCAGGCTTCTTTTATACTAAAAGGTTGCAGACTTCTTGGTGAAGAAAGCCTTTGTTCTTGCAGCTGTCCATATAGGACTCGTCACAATGTTCTTGTAAACCTCCAAGAAGGCAAATGTTATTCTCTGTTCTGCAACTTTTTATCTCTATATAAATGGAAAAGTGTTATACCTTTAAAGGTCAGAGCCCATCATGTATATTTCAGGCTAAAGGTAACATTCTTTTAGAAAGGCGCACAGCCAGCATGACTAAGCACAGGCAACAGAGCACAAGGGTTAGAGCTAAAGGAATAGATCCAGTGTGGAGTCAGGTTTGTTTTTCTCTGTTACACTCTCATATCCATCTTACATAGTTATTAAATATATTAACATACAAAAAATATAATGTAAACTATAAGGTGATATCCAAATATAAGCTATGGTTATTTCAATGAAATATGAACACAGTGCAAGTTCTTAGTCGTTGACATATGTTAATCAAGACACATACCTGGATCCATGAATAGATGATGCCTTGATCTCTAATATCCAAATATTAGTGTGAAAATATGATTCCAGGTCGATGGTTGAAAAATAACTGTTGGGTAGTTGCCTGGTTTCTCTAATGAAAATGACATTAGAAAATTCAGTCTAACCATAGATCGTTATAGATTAGTGGTTGCTCGAAAATACAACTAGTTCTGAAGCCCCTTTGGGAAGTTTTAATTTTGTCATAGTAGTCTAATTTCTGATAGTTGATAACTGGGGAAGTGTGTGTGTGTGTGTGTGTGTGTAAAATGATGAATTACCTGAAAGCTTCATATTGAAACATACTCTATTTCCACAGCCCCTAGCTGTTCTAGAAACATGGCAACCTCTGGAGATGCAATATAATTTTATTTTTTTGCATCAATTTTATGACTTTAGTACATTTCTTATTTATCATTAAAGGACACTCTGGACTCTGCCTACAATGGGAAGTGGAAGTTAACTGCTTTGTGGTAGCAGCAATGGACTGCATTCTGTCACTCAATTGTTATCAGTGACCTAAGTGAAATAAGATAGTTTCTTGGTAGTGAATTCAAAAGGAAAGCACTTAAATGTTTTCCACAGGAATCTTAGTATGCCTTTGTGAGCATAATATAGCTGATATAGTGGCAACCTAATTTCCCTGTGAGTATTCACTTTAGCCATACCAGCTGCTAGTCTCTACCACTAGCAACAGCTTTGATATTAAATAGAGATAGTCATTTTTGTAAAGAAGTAAATTGCTTTATTTATTACTGATGTTGCTTGCCTCATATATTGAAACACTTTGTCACAGCTGGAGAATGCAGCTGCTTTCTTTTTCCTTATACTGCAATAAAAAATAGATCATAAGTGAAATACGTTAGTAAAATAGTTTATTCAGTGTTTAAAATAGGCTGTCAGCAAGTTAGAAATATAAAATTTTCAGAAAATGAGTATATAATTTATAGCAAAACATTGATAATGATCAATTATCTGATTGTGTTATAGTATTATTTTGAGACTCTTATTTCTTAGTTAAGACAATACCCTATTTCAAACTTTTAAAGAAATTGAAGCTTGTGAATTTTGGAATCTTTTGTGCAATCATCGATAAAAGATGATCAGATGTAAAATTTCTATAAATATATAATATCAGAGCCTGGCACATATTAGCAACGGGAGTCTTAAACACAAAATATAATTGTTCTGAATGATGTGATGAAACTGTTTAGAACGTCAAAATGTGATTTATCGAAACCACACTTCTCAAGTCAATAAAAAGCTAAACTCATACACTCTTAGTTGTTCTCTAAGGTCAGGGATATTTAGACCTGGTGTTCTAAGCTCAGAGGAAATTCATGTGCTCCACAAGGAATGTATATAAAACTGTCTTGATCATTAACTGAACTGATTAAACTCTAGTGTATAAAATCTTTTAGTTGATCTGGTAGGAAGTTTCCAACTAAAACTACCTAATAGTTTTCTAATAAAATAATTTTAAAATAAGAGTAAAAATAAAATAATAACTTCCCTTTCCATCTATGACAGAGTAATGAACTGGATTTACCCTTTCTCCTTCAGCAAAAACAAAATCTAAAGGCAGACAAAAAATATGAAATAATTGTTTTTGGACATTGGACAAAATGCAGTGTAAGTCTGTGATCCTTTGAGAAGAGAAAAGCGAACAACATGATCCTGTGAGTTTTTCCAAATTATTAGCTGGAAATAGTTTTCTCACTGAAAGGCAAAAAGGGCTTCTAGGTGTGGAGTGGGGCTAGGTGAAATTTTTACCTTTTCCTCATGTTTTTATAGAGTATGGAGCATCTGCACAAGACTCAATAGTGGAGTGAATATTTCTGGCCTCTGAAGGAATATTAGGGCATTGAGGATATTTGATCTGAATGAAAATTATCTGTGAATTATACAATTCATTAATTTTAGAAAAAAATTGAGGTAATGGTAAATTTAACTAAAATTCATCAACATACAGCAAAGTAGCTGTTATTTAGAATAAACAGTTGTAAATCTGGTTTTAAATTTTATGATCTATGACCTTGGGTAAGTCTATTAACTTTTTTCGATCTCAGTTTTCTCATCTGTAAAGTGAAATTGCTAAACAAAGTCAGTAGTTGATAATAATTGAGAGTAATAACAGTTATTGAGCATCATCTACATGCCTCAATAATTCTTCACAACATCTCTGTGAAATGGGAATTCTTAGTATCCCATTTTACAGCAAGGATAAGTAACCTGTCCCAGGTAGTGGGTGACAGAGAGAAAATATGCACCCAGGTGTGTTTGTTTCTCAACTCTCTGTTATTATTCACCACATTATAATATTTAAATATGGATTAACCAAAACCCATGTGTTTTGACATGTACTCCATAATAGATAATGTAATAACAGAAGTAGGAGATAATTAACATAATAGCAGAAAGGAAGATCACTTATTAATAAGTGATTCACTTATTAATAAGATTCACTTATTAATTTTAACCCCAAGAATATTTTATAAAAGAAAAAAATAAATGCTCCTCAGAGCTAAAACAACTGTTTCAATTTCCCATATCACTTTCCAGACTTCTACTTATATACATGCATATTTAGAAATGTTTCTTTACATGTTTTTATATCTGACTTCCAGATTCTTTTCTATGATGGTGATATAATACAGTTCTTTATATTGCTTATATTTCCATCAGTTGTACAGTTATCTTTTTTTTGTTACAGAAGACATATTTGTATTTCCATTTTCTACAAATTTATTTATGTAATTACTATGGAACTGAAAGTTCAGTGATTTAAAAATTATGCTATTTGGTACATTTAGATATGTTTTTCATTTATCTTTCATGTTTTGTTTATATTAGCCATACTACCTATTTTACGTTATTGTGATTATCAGTTAATATATATTCCTTGTATACTATACTGAGCCAGAGGCTGCAAACTGTTTTACTTATTTCTGTATTACCCAATGTGAGCAGTGCCTGAGACGTAGTAGAAGCTCAGTAAATATTTGAAGCCATCCCTCTTCGTGGCATTCAAGAGCATCAGGATATATATCTAAAATCCTGTGTGCAATTTAATTTAGCTTTTGAGATCATCAACATAGCACTTGTAGTTTGCATATATTGAGGTGAAAAGTCATAACTACCTCTTGTCTCTCTTAACTCAGATCTTTCTGGATGCAAGTGGCAATATTCTCTAAGGAAGCCACTGTGCCCACTGGGAGCAATTTTTCTGACCAACATAACATCTTTACATGTTTATTGGGGTAAAAAGAGCTAGTTAACTCTTACAAGAACCAAATTTAACTGATATGAGCACTTCCTAAGTATATTTATTATTATTTTTTATCCCTAGAACTCTTAGCACATTTCCAAATCTAAGATTTTACCTCACGTGAAAGTACCACAAGACTTCCTTGCCATAGGTCCCTCGGCTGTCACCAACTGCCTTTGAACAAATTGTATAACTCTTAACTCTGCTTTTGGTCTAAAGTAAACTAGGTGCCTTTCAATATGATTTCCTGGATTGTTTTAATTCTCCAGGGAAGAAATTAGGAATGAGAGGTTAGTTGGGAATATATGTTAATTACTTCATTTGAGCACTCTTAAATTTACTTTGTGTCAGGCTGTTCTAAGAGCTTTATACATTGCAAATCATTTAATTCTCATAACTCTTCCATTTTCATCATATCACCTCTCTAGTACAACTTTCTTGGAATTTCAGTCAGTAAGAATTTTTGAAATAAGATTTTTCTTAGAAATTCCAAAGGTGATTTTATTCCATCAAAATAAAGACTTAAGTTATATGTACTATCAATAATAATCTCCTTCACAAAAGTATATTTCACTATGCTTTTCAACTTTTGAAATGCTTTAAATAGCATTATTAAATTAAACGGCATTCTTATAAGTGCTATAGCATAGAAATGTTTGAGAGCACATTTTTTCTTTGTGATACTGGAAATTTTATAATTGAGTGTTACTTTTGAAAACATGATCAATTTGTAATAACATGATTAATTTGTAATTTAGCTGTATTTGTTCCAGTTTTTTTTTTTTTTTTTTTGCCAGTAAAAGCACTGACATTAAAGTGATAACAAATGATCTATGAAATTTGGGAAGATTAGTAGTTTTGTTCTCTAATATCCTTTTAAGTTAGTAATTACTTTGAACATCAATTGTCTAAATTTACCAATTAAAAGACGAGTTGTCAGATGGGTAAAAAAAATAGACTAAATATATGTTGTCTACAAGAAATTGCATTGATATGAAGACATATATAGGTTAAAGGTAAATGGATGGAGAAAAATATAATATGCTAATACTAATCAAAAGAAGACAGGAGTAGTTATATTAATTTTAGACAGCGAGGACTTCAAAGCAAGGAAAGATATCAGAGATAAATAAGGGCATTACATAATAATAGGATAAGTTATCCAAGAAGTATAACAATCCTTAACATGTATGCACTGAATAAGAGAATGACAAACTACATGAGGCAAAAACTAATAAAGTTGCAAAGAGAAATAGATGAACCAATTATCACTGGAGACTTCAACATCCCCATATTATAAATGGGCAGATTCAGTAGGCCGAAAATCAATAAGGACAATCAACTGGATATAACTGACATCTATAACCACTTTCTCCAACAACAGCAGCATATACATTCTTTTCAAGCACACATAATATATTCATCAAGGTTGACTACATTCTGAGCCATAAAACACACCTTAATGAATTTAAAAGAATGGAAATCATATAGTGACTGCTCTCAGAACACAATGGGATTAAACTAGAAATAACAGAAAAATAACTAGAAAATCCCCTTTACTGAGTCATTTTTATCCTATTTTAATTCTTTAAACATATATATTTGTAAAATAGTTGAAGCATTTATCTACTAGATCCAACATCTAGGCCCTCTGAAAGTCCATTTATAGTGCCTGCTTTTCTTCCAGAGTATGGATCATGGTTTCCTTATTCTTTCATATTTCCTAATTTTATTGACAAAATTGTGCATTTTAGGTAATATGTTGTAGCAAGTCTAAATTCTGCTTTATTTTTTGTAACTTTCCTGCATCTCAAAGAATATATCTGGTTATATCTCTTCTCATATTTTTTATTCTAATTATTTTTTAGCCTGGTGTCTAAGAGGCTAAGACTGCAAAGCTGTCAGCCAGTGATAGGGGAAAAGCATGTGCTCCTACAACTCAAGTCCTTAAGAATTTAAACCTTAGCCTACTTACCTGCATGTATGTTGAAATGCATTCAAAATACAGCCAGTCTTCCAGTCTTTCTAGGCTTCCACTTCTCAGATATCTGAAATATCTCAGGGATGAGAGACCTCAGGATCTCTCAAGTATCCCTTATGCATGTACATAATTTCTGTGTCAGCCAGGAATGTGTCAGCCAGGACAGCTTATCTCACCATTACATAGTTCTCCAGTATCCAGCCTCTCTGGCTAGGGCACTCTGTACCAACTAGGACTACAAACTATTCCTAGCAGAGTTACAGGTTTTGCCCTTTATTTCCCACTCAGTTCCCTACTATTAATGAAAAAAAATCACCACAAGTTTTTAGCTTTCACCCCAAATCAAGTGTGCCTTTCTGGAAGCAAAGCTTCTGGTTATGGTGGTCAGCCATGCTCTGTGAAAACTGTCCTAGCTGATCAAAATGGGAAGAGAGAAGGAAGGGAGCAGCCCCACACCGCTCCCCCCACCACCCATGCAAAAAACAGACTCTGTTCTTACCTGAAATTATGAATAATCCCTTCCCAATTTTTTTTTGCCATTGGTCTATTTCCAGATTCCTAATATGGTTTGTTTTGATAATTCTGTCTAATTTTATACATATTTTTGAGGAGGAGGATTCATTAAACTCCTGAAAGCCATAGCCAAAAGTCCCAGCCACAACTTTTGCACATTAACCCAGACAATACTTTGGTATTCAGAGAAAACTGTTTCTTCATCTTTCTCTAAGTGTTCTAATATTCCTTCCCTTCACCTTCCATGGGTCTCACTCTGCTAATGGAAAAATAAACTTCTTACTTGACAACATCCTGTTATTCTTGTTTAAATAATCTCTTTTGGTTACATGTTCAGTTATTTAAGCAGTATCAGAGGACAAATAGTCTTTTAGGGATGACTGCTTCAATTGAGCAAATATTGACAGTTGGGTTTCCTCTCTGATCATTGCTCTTAGCCTTAGAGTGGTGAGTTGATCCTGGTAATCTTCAGTCGTTTCAGGCCCTCTAATGACACCCACCAATGAAATTCATCACCCCAAACTTTATTTTTGGTCACAAAGCTTAAAGCTGCCTTACAATTATAATAATGTTTAAATATTCATATATGTGTGTTAGTGTACTTGAATGGGTGCATGTTTATAAAAAATCCATAGCATTGCTAATTTATTTGATGTATTTAAGAATCGTAGTGACAAATTTTATAATCACTATGCTTTTCTTCATGCTTTGTTTGAAATACTTGTTTGCTTTTTTAAATTTAAAAGTCTGATTTATTAAATTTAAAAGTTTTATAAGTGGTAGGAAGCCTTTGTTGTCTAGATTGAGATGTAGATATTTTGAATGCTTGAGAAAAATAGACTAATTTTTTCATATAGCTTGAAGCATCTTAAGGAATTTACCTAATGAAGTTTGTAAACTGGTAAATATTTAAGGTAATTCTCCACTGTCAAAATGATAAACTAAGTATTATTTGAACAAAGGACACAAGTAAAAGTTAGTGCCTTTAATTTTAACACAAATTTACTATATTTACAAGTGACTATTACAAGTGACAGGTTGTGTTACAAGTTTAAGGAGACTTAGATTTACAAATTGAATAATTGAATACTAAAAACAAAAATGCAAGCTTTGAATCAGTGAATTTTTGGGCCTATAGTACAGGCACTGTATTACTGTTAACTCAGTGCCTGTGTCCCAATTAAATAATCTAACACATTCCAAAAATTTGATCCATTGCATCACTGTACAACAAAGATGGTCTCAAGAAAAAGAAATAGAAATCAGGGAAACAGGAGTAGGGAAGCAGATGGAAAAGGGAGGTCTAAGAACTGACCATAGAAGATAGGGAATGGAGGAATGGTCAAGAAGTCAACAAAGATTGAGGGCTGATCACTGTTTTCCTCAAAGTTTTATCAAGGGCTCCATCTTGCCATATGCTTAATTTACATCTCAGATTTGTAGTTTTTAGTTGCTTTAATTGAATGTAAGCAGCAAATGAAATTAGGTCCTCTTGGATATAGGAGGGTGAACTCATAATTCTATGTATGAAGTAATGTGTTAGTTCAGTAATTGGTCTCCTTTCTTCTTTAGGAAAAAATGCAAGTCCGGTATTAGAGTTTGGTATAAATTAAGGAAAAAAGCCACAAAATTTCCTTAGAAATGCTATAGGCCAGCATTTCTGACCATGCTGCAGTGGGAAACTGCACATTGCATTTGGTCATGATATCTCTGTTTTCCAAAAAAATAGAGTATGAGATAAAACTACTGACCTGATAAGCTCCTTATTGAAACTGCTGCATAAGATTAGCAACATTGGGATAGCAAGCTTTAGGACAAGGTAAAAGAGGGAAGAAGTTAGTTTTATTATGAGGATGTGAAAATATATGAGAAAGGTTTATATAATGCAAATATAAGAAAAAGTGAGGGAAACCTAGTATTTAAAGTCTAATTAATATTGTTAAAATAAGAACAGTGCTACTGTGGAACACTAGTTTGAGGATTTAAAACTATAGTAGAGGTTAGTTTTCCATTATTCTATTTATTGGCCCTTTTGCATCACTACAGTGTATGATAAAGAATATCCATAATAAAGAATTGCAGAAACTGTAAAAGATTGCATTTCTTCTGAATGATCAATGAGGATTACAATTTCAGCCAGTCAGTTTTACTGCATTTCCATTCCCAGAGTCCAGTTTAAGAGGGTAACAGAAGAACTGTGTCTCACTGCCCACTCATTTCTTCTCATCATTGCCTTTTTCACTTACCTTTAAAAACGTTACATCCAGTTGTCTAGGTTTATCTAATGAAATAGGTCTTCCTGTTTTCTGCATTAGATGTGCCTAGTAAGTAACTCTTTTCATTTATTGATGCTTTTCTTGGTTCAGTTATTCTATGTCCAGTTCTAGTTAGATATAACATCTTCAGTTTCTCTAGAAGGGTGAGGGTTTTAAATTTCTTTTATTGTGATAGAACATACAATGTTTTTCATTTTAAACATTTTTAAGTGTAAAATTCAGTGGCATTACATTCACAGTGTTGAGGAATCATCACCACTATTTCCAAAAATTTCTCAGTACTCCAAGTAGAAACTGCAACAATTAAGTTGCAGTAATTGTAAGCAGTAATCTCCATTCCTACCTTCAACCCCTGTTCCTGGTAACCTTTAATCTACTTTTTAGGTCTATGCATTTGCCTATTGTATACAATAGATAATTTAAGTAGAATAAATATTTGTCCTGTGTCTGGATTATTTCACTTATTTAGTATAATGTTTTAGAGGTTCATTTCTGTTATAGCATGAGTAAGGGCTTCATTCTTTGATGGCTGAATAATATTCCACTATATGTGTATATCACATTGTTTTTGTCCATTCATCTGTTGACAATAGTTGTTTCCACCTTTTGGCAAATAATACAGCAATGAATGTTAGTATAAGTATTTGAATTCCTGTTTTCAGAGTGGAATTTCTAAGTCATATGGTAATTCTATGTTTAGCTTTTTGAGGAAGCACCAAACTTTTTCCACAGCAGCTGCAATTCCCAACAGCAATTTAAGAGTATTCTAATTTCTCTATGTCCTGGCCAACCCTGTCATTTTCCTTAAAAAAAAAAGTCATCCTAGTATGTATGAAACAGTAATTCATTCTGGTTTTGATTTCAATTTCCTAATGGTTAATGATACTGCATGTCTACAAAAGCTTATTGGCCATTTTTACATCTTGTTTGGAGAAATGTCTATTCAAGTCTTTGCCCATATTTTAATTGTTTTTTATTTTGAGTTGCATGAGTTCTTTATATATTCTGGATGTTACACCTTTATCAGATATATGATTTGAAAATATTTAAATATTTTCATCCATTCTACAAGTTGTCTCTTCACTTTCATGATAATATCCTTTGATGCACAAAAGTTTTTAATTTTGATGGAGTCCAGATATGTTGCTCACACTTTTGGTGTCATATCTAATAATCCATTGCCAAAAATATAAGAACATGAAGGTCTTTTCCATTTATTTAGTCCTTTTAAAATTTCTTTCAGAAACGTTATGAACTTTTTATTGTATAAGTCTTTCACCTCCTTGATTGATTGATTGATTATTATTATTTTATTTAGGTATGCTATTGTAGTGGGAATTGCTCTTAATTTGGGGGGTATTATTTATTTTAGGTGTATAGAATTACAATTGACTTTTTCTGTTTATATTCTGTCCTGTAACCTTGCTGAGTTCACTTATTAGTTCTAGTAGCCTTCTTGTGGATTTGCATATTTGGGGATGTCTATTCACATCTGCAAATAGAAATAGTTTTACTTCTTTCTATCCCACTTGGATGCCTTTTATGTCTTTTTATTGTCTAATTGCTCTGGTAAAAAAAAAAAAGTTCTATTATGATGTTGAATAGTAGTGATGAAACAGGGCACTAAAAATCTCCCAACAATGAAAAATCCAGGACCAGATGGCTTCAGTAGTGAATTATACTGAACACTTAAATGAGAATTAGCACTAGTATTTCTCAAACTTTTCCAAAAATGGAAGAGGAAGGAACATTTCCTAACCTGTACTATGAGGCCAGCATTACCCTGACACCAAAGCCATGTAAGGACATCACAAGAAAAGAAAATTAAATACTTATTAGTATTTTTATTAGTATTTTAGTATTTTAGTATTTTAGTATTAGTATTAGTATTTAGTATTTTAGTATTATTAGTATTTTTTATGAATATAAATGCAAAAATTCTCAACAAAAAACTAGCACACTGAACTTAATAGCATATTAAAAGGATTAGACATCATGACTCAATAGGATTTATCCCAGAATGCAAGGAAGGTTCAACATGAGAAAACTAACCAATATGATACACTGTGTTATGGTTTGAATTGTGCCCCCTCCAAATTCATATATTGATTTTCTAACCTCTCTACCAAATAAAGTCACTTTATTTGGAAATAGGGTCATTGAGGATGTAATTATTTGTTGAGATGAAGTTGTAGTGGAGTATGGTGGGACCCTAATTCAATATGACTAATGTTATTGTAGAAGGAACATCATGTAAAAACCCAGACATACACAGGGAAAATCCAATGTGAAGACTGGAGTTATACTGCCCAAAGCCAAGGAACTACAAAAACCTAGAAGACAGGCTTAGAACAGATCCTGTTCTAGTGCTTTCAGAGGAAGGATGGCCCTGCAAACTCTGATCTCAGAATTCTAGCTTCTAGAACTGTGAGACATTTCTGTTGTTTAAGCCATTCAGTTTGTGGTGCTTTGTAACAGTAGCCCTAAGTAACTAATTGGGACTACATTAATAGATTGAAGAAGAAAAGTGACATGATCATCTCAATGAACAGAGAAAAGGCATTTGACAAGATCCACCATTCCTTCTTGATAAAAACATTCAGAAAACTAGGAATAGAAGGGAACTTCCTCAACATGATAAAGGGGATTTATTAAAAACCCACAGCTAATAACATCATACTCAATGGTGAAAAGTGGAAAGTTTCCTATTTTTTGGTCAATCTAGCTAAAAGTTTGTAAATTTTCATTTTTTCAAAAACACAAACGTATGGCTTCATAGATTCTATTGTTTTTCTAGTGCGTATTTTATTTTTCTTCATTCTAATCTTTATTATTTCATTTTCTCTGCTAGCTTTGGGTTTATTTTGCTCCTCTTTCTAGTTCCTCAAGGTGTGAAGTTAAGGTTATTGACTTGAGATCTTTCTTCTTTTTTTAATGTGGATGTTTACAGCTATAAATTTCCCTCTGAGCGCTGCCTTTGCTGCATCCCATAAGTTTTGTTATGTTGCATCATTATTTTAATTTATTTTTAAGTATTTTCTAAACTCTTGAGATTTCTTCTTTGACCCATTGGTTAAGAGTATGTCGTTTAATTTCCACATATTTGTGAATTTTCCAGTGTTCCTTATTGCTATCTAGCATTACTCCATTGTGGTCAGAAAAGATACTTTGTTTGACTCAGTCTTTTAGAATTTATTGTGATTTGTTTTGTGGCCTAACATGGTCTATTCTGAAGAATATTCTGTGTGCCCTTGTGGATTCTCTTTCTGGGTGGAGTGCTCTATATGTCTGTTAGGTCTAATCAATTTATAGTTTTATTTTAGTCTTCTATAATACTTATTGATATTCTATATAGAAGTTCTATTCATTATTGGAAGTGGTATATTGAAAAACTGTTTCTCCTTTGAATTCTGTCATTATTTGCTTTATTTATTTTGGGGGCTCTGCTGTTTGGTGCAGATATGTTTATAATTGTTTTATTAATGAATAGACCCTTTTATCAATATATAATGCCATTTTTTGTCTCGTAACATTGACATAGTCTATTTTGTCTGATATTAATATAGCACCCCAGGCCTCTTTTGGTTACTATTGGCATGGAGTATCTTTTTCCATCCTTTAAATCTGTTTGTTTCTGTGGATCTAAAATGCATCTCCTATAGGCAGTATATAGTAGTATTATTATTTTTTTTATTCTATATGCCTCTGCCTTTTGATTAGAGAATTTATTCCATTTACATGTAAAGTAATTACAGATAGGGAAGGATTTTTCCATTTAACTATTTTCTGTGTGCTTACAGCTATTTTTGTCCTTCACTTTCTTCATCACTGCCTTCTTTTGTGTGTTGTTGCTTTTTTTGTGGTGAACCATTTGACTATCTTTTTATTTTCTGTATATTTTTAGATGTTTTATTAACATCTAAAATGTTAATAAAATAACATTATTTTATTACCATACCATGGAGAGAATACATTTACAAATTTATAACATAATTTGAATTGATGTCAACATAACTTTAATGGCATGGAAAATCACTTTTCTTATACAGCTTTATCTCCTCTTCTCCCCTGTACTTATTGTATGTAGAATACAATAAGTATTATAAAAAATATATACATGATGTGGCCAATACCATTGAATTATAATTTTAATGTATTTGTCTTTTAAATCCTATAGGAAAATATGGAGTTACAAACCAAAAATTAATAACGTTGTCTTTTATATTTGCCTATGTATTTACCTTTACCAGAGAACTTTACTTTTTCACAAAGCTTTGAGTTACTGTCTAGCATCTTTTCATTTCAGTCTGAAGGATTCTTTTTATAAATCCTTGTAGGGCAGGTCTAGTGATAACACACTCCCTCAGCTTTTACCGGGAATGTCTTAATTTCTCCCTATTTTAAGGACGGTTTTGTTTGACACAGAATTCTTAGTTGATAGTTTTTTTCTTTCAGGTCATCCTACTGTCTTCTGCCACACATAGTTTGATGAGAAATTACCTGTTAATCTTATTGAGGTTCCTTGTAAATGAATGTGAGGTGTCACTTCTCTCACTGTTTTCATGATAGCTTGTCTTTTGACAGGTTGATTATAATGTTTCTTGGTGTGAGTCTATCGAATTTTGAAACTTAGGTTTGTAGATTCATGAGTTTTGATAAATTTGGGATGTTTTGGCCATTATTTCTTCACATATTCTTTCTGTCCTTTTTCTCTTTTCCTCCTGGGATTCACATAATGCATATTTTGGTCTGCTGGACAGTATCACATAGGTCCTTATCTCATATACGTTCTTTAGGCTCTGTTTATTTTTTTTTCATTTTTTTTTCTGCTTCTCAGACTAAATAATTTCAATTTTTCTATCTTCAAGTTCACTTATTATTTCTTCTGTGTGTTTAAATCTTCTGTTGAATCCCTCTAGTGAATTTTCTATTTCAGTTATTGTACTTTTCATCTCCAGAATCTGTGTGGTTCCATTTTTTACAAGTTATTTATTATTATTATTATAAGAATACATAACAAAATTTACCCTTTTAACCATTTTTAAGTGTGTAATTCAGTACCATTAAGTACATTTACAATGTTCTGCAAACATTACCACTATCCATTTCCAGAACTTTTTCATCATCCCCCAAAGAAACTCTGTACCCATTAATCAATAACTTCCCAATCCACACTCTCTCCAGTTCCTGTTAACATCTATTCGACTTTTCTCTGTGAATTTTCCGGTTCTGTGTAGCTAAAATAAGTGAAATCATATATTAACCTTTTTTGTGTCTGGTTTATTTCACTTAGTGTAATGTTTTCAAGGTTCATCCATGTTGTAGTGTATATCAGAATTTTATTCCTTTTTAAGGCTGAATAATATTTTATTGTACATTTATACTATATCTTGTTTATCCATTCACCTATTGATGAACATTTGGGTTGTTTCTACCTTTGGCTATTGTGAATAGTGCTGCTATGAATATTGGTGTACAAGTATCTGAATCCCTGCTTTCAGTTCTTTTGGGTATATACCTAGAAGTGGAATTAATGAAATATGTAGCAATACTATGCTTAACTTCTTGAGGGACTGTCAAAATTTTCCATGGTAGCTGTTTGGTTCCCTTTTATAATTTCTACTTCTTTATTGATATTCTCATTTAGTTCACATATTATTTTCCTGATTTCCTTCGGTCTATGTCTATGTTTTCCTTTGGCTTTTTGAGGATATTTAATATAATTGTTCTATGGTCTTTGTATAATTACTCCAAAGTCTGGACTCCCTCAGGGAGGGTTTCTTAATGTTTATTTTGTTCCTCTAAAAGGGCTATATTTTTCCTGTTTCTTTGTATTCCTTGTGGGGTTTTTTGGATTGTTTTTGTTGTTGAAAACTGGACATTTGCATATTATAATGTGGTAACTTGGAAATCAGATCTCCCTCTTTTCCATCTTTTTTGTTTTTTTTATGTTTTTGATTTTTGAAGGCTATAGTAGCCCATTTGTTTAGTGACTTCCCCAAACTATATTTTCAGAGGATGTGTTCCTCATCTTCTGTGGTCACTGAAGTCTCTGTTCCTTGTGTTAAGCTAGAGGTTTCATAGAGATTCCCTTGAACACCAGGAGCTAAAAAACATACACACCCTAGTCTGTGAAGATTGGATCTATGAAGGGAACTGCTCGAATACTTAGGTAGGCTTACACTGAGCCTAAGGATTGGTTTGAGGTGAAAATTTAGGGTGTTTCATATCTTTTCTGAGCATGAGTTTTGTTCTGGGCATGTCCATGGCTTTCTAAATTCCTCTCATGGGTGCTTTTGAATGCCTTAATTTCTTAATGAAACTCCCTAACTTTTGTTCCAGGGCTTTTGGCATCTGTTTTATGTTTCCATCACATTTTTTTCCCCTAAGCATCTGTGAGTTGTTAATTTGGCTTGCAGTTTTTTTGAGCTATGCCTACTGCTTTTCTGGTCTGAGTTCCCAGTTAAGCTGAACAGGGACAAGTGCTTTTCTACATTTCAGGCAGCTCCCAGTTTGTAACAGACAAACACAATAATTTTCCAATGAAGTCTGCTCTGCTTCCTTCAAAAGCAGGGACCAAGGACTTACACAAGGAATGCAAGTTTCTTTCTTTAAGACGGATACTGTGCTGGGGAGGGGGTGGGGCAAGGGCAAGTAAAAACATCATAAATCTTTGCTACCATTTGAAAGTTACCTTTTTCTTGATTCAATGTTTGGTTAGTTACTGTAAACCTTTAACTGTTTTCCAGAGTTCTGAAAAGTTGGGTTTGACAGTTTTTGCTTGTCAGTGTTTCTGTGGGGGGATGGGAACTTCGAGGTGTATACTCCATTTTGCTGCAATCTAGACTAATGGTGAGGTTTTCACAAATGTGACTACCACGTGTTCTGAAAATATGTCTGGATCCATTTTGATTGGCTATTTCTAAGGTAATAAACAATTTTTACTGGAAATTCAACCTCACATTAAGTCTTGATCTAACTTTCTTTTTCCAACTTTCTTTTTCTAACTCAAGGTATATTTTAGCAGAATGCTCATGTGCCTTCTCAGCAATGTATTCAATAACCAAATTACTAAAAAGATGAACATTTGAACCTTATGTATTAATTTTTTGTAATAAAATTTGAAACTTCCCTAGTAAAATTCATTGCTTTTGTTTGGTTGGCCTCACTGTACGGATTGTGGGATTTTAGTTCCCTGACCTCAGCAATGAAAGCTCCAAGTCCTAACCACTGGACTGCCAGGGAACACCCAAAGTTCATTGTTTTTAGAAATATATGTGCCTTTAATATCAAACTCAGTTAGTTTATGGGTCCCAAATTTTCATAGTACATGAGTCAGGAAACTACCACCCATGGGGTAAACCTGGCCTGTCATCTATTTTTGACAAGCCTGCAAAGTAAGAATGGTTTTATAAGTTTTTAATCACTGGAAAAAAATGATGTTTTGGGGTATAAAAATGTAAAAAAACCTCAAATTTTACTTTTCATAAATATTCATTGAATTCCACCCACATTCACTTGTTCATATATTGTCTATGGTTGCTTTTGTGCTAGCAAGGCATAATGAAATAGTTTTGACAGAGACCATTATGCCCTGCAAAAGTATGATGTTTACTATCTAGCCCTTCACATAAAAGGTTTGCCAGCCTCTGTACAACAGAAACAGAGTCAACAACCTGAGAACTCATTCCCATGCCTTATTGATTAAGAGGTATTCTTTAGAATCAAAAGCTCGTTACTTATAGAAATTTAAGCTACTACAGATTTTATCAGGTAATATGCATTTTTTCCCACTAAGTTATCTAAACAGTCACAAAGTTTCGTTTAACACATGACATATAACAGAAGCTTTTCGGGATTAAGGTTTTTCCTAGAACTTAAATTTATCAATAATTTAAACCACTTTTTCCATAATTTTGACAGCTTCAAGAATTCTGAACTTTATGCTTCTTTCTAGAGTTGGAGAAAATTGGAAATCTCCTTTATCATTAAAAACCTTCTATCAGAGAGTACATTAACTCTTATATGCTAAATCTTTAATTAGAGACGTATGTGAACCAGCATGCCTTAAAATCAGAATGCATTTCAGCTGCTAAAGATTTGCTTATTTCCTTATCAACTTTTGAAAACATGGATGAGAACTTTGATAAAAAATTTTACACTAAAATCTTCTGTTATGTTAAAAGGCAACCTAAAAGTATGTGATTTCTGAAGCTGGGGAGCATCAGTGGTTTGTTTGGACGACATCTGTAAGAATACTTTCAATACCACTGTCAATTTATGCACACTGGAAGAATTAGTTCTCCTGAAAATTGTTTTGATCTGGACCGCCAGTCATTTCTCATCAACTATCATTTTTGAAAAGGTCTACATCTATAGGGTACATCATTTTGTATGATCTTTGAGATCAAATAATTTATAAGAGATTATTATAAATAGACTACATTACTAACTGAGTAGCTTCATCATCACTGGAATGTAAAAATTCTTTATAATTACAGTTTTTCCCTCTGGAGCTATCTGTCATAACCTCACTGACTAACTTTATTAAAGGAAATCCAATTTGGTAAAACAATTTTCTCAGATATTTCTGCTTTAGCGCTGGCTACTGTCAAGAAGATTATAGATAAAAGGTACCACATTCTCTAAAAATGTATGAGTCAGCATTAGGGTAGATAGTGATGATGACTGAAATTCTTTACTGTTTGGTCCACCTTTTTTATCTTTTAAACAAGACTTTTAGAATCCAGAGGCAAACATGCTGAACGAAGTTGGATCCATGTCACAAAGTAGCAAGTTAACTGATTTTGAAAAAATAGATAGCACTAGCTATCCATCTTGTTAAGTTTTCCTCAGTGCTTTTCATGTTCTTACAAATAGAATCTTTATATCTATATTCATATAAGATATCTATATAAAGGATTTAATAACTTTATTGACCAACAATTTGTGTATTGATGGTATTTTATCCACAGAAGGTACCTTGTCAGAAAAGGGTTTTTTAGTCATGGGGTCATTTTATGTATATATAATATTTTATGCACAATAATTCTTTACTTCTTGATGGTGCTTTATCCATAGTTGGATCTTTTTGGGACGTGTTTTATAAACTGATGAAATTTTATCTGCAGGTGGTATAGATACTTTTATTTGAACATCCAAATACACCTTTTATAGTGAACCAATCAGTTTCATAGCTGTGTCATAGAATTAAGCTTGAGTTTCATCTGAGTTTGCTAACTATTCTGGTGAACATACCCTCTAAAAATTTAACAGGAAAAATTCAAGTTCATTTTCTGATGGGTAATGAGGGCTAACTGGTTTACTAGGTACACTTTTTGTCTCTTTATCTTCATGGCATGTATGTATTGAATAATACTAGCACTCAGCATCTTCTTATACCAAAATGCTTATCAAAAGCATTATCAAAACTTTCTCTCAACCAGGTCTCTAATATACTTCTCTTGCTTTTAATATTTTGCTCAGCATTACAAGAATCATCTTACAGGACACTATGTTATGTTTTAAAAAACATTTTATTTTCTAGGGAAGTAAGCATAGTTACATCAGGTATAGAAACTTCAGTGCTTGTCCTGGTGAGGTGGTGAGGAAGATTTGGAAATATTGGTGTTAGTTCGAGAAAACACCTTTGACAGAGCTGAAGATACCTTTGCCAGCATTTTAGATCCTTGTTTAGGAATACTAGGCTTGGGAGTTTCTGTGGACAAAGCAAAAAAAGTAGTATAGATATTTATTAGACATTCTAGTTGAGGCAGCCATACTATACAATTGATGATTTAGAATTCAAAAACTGACATTTATAGAATAATTTATGGGATTAAAAAAGAAAGATTCTTTTGATTTGATTCTTCCAACACTCCTGTGAAGGAAACAGGAAAAATATCTCCATTTTTGTATATGAATCTTGGCGAGGTCAGAAACCTTGCCTAAGGTCACATGAGGAGTGGCCAAGCTTGGACAGGGAACAGCTTTCTGACTCTCATGGCATTATTATATGCTGCACTCTGATACTTCGTTAATCAGGTGTACAAAGAATACCTTTCTTTTTCTAGCAGAAACACCTCTGAAAAAGTCTGATGAGCTAAACTCACATGGGAAAGTAACTTTCAGTGCTATACAGTGAGGGTGTCTATTTCAGAGTGCTCACTTGAAAACAGAAGTGCATTAAAACTGCTATAATTTCTCACCACTTTGGGTAAATTTTTAGTTGACTAACTTCAAGTGTTTTTTTTTTTTGTCATGTGACAGAAGACTGTATAGATAATAAAAATTTCCATTTGGATTCATTTTTCTATACCACTTCTTCAGGGCATGGACTCTCAGAATATCATATTATAATTTAACAAAATGAATATTTTACATGTAAAGACAAGTAAATATGTACTTTTCTGAAACTTTATGATAGGATGTGATAGGATATGAAAACACACATGATAGTAAAAGCCCATCTTTTCTTAATTCCAGTACATGCCAAAGTTCATGACTATACCTCTTGCAGTTACCTAGATTTGTCTTTTCTAGCAAGGTAATCTTCTATTGTTAAAGCTAAGATAGCCAACAGCAGATTTAAAACTAAGAAAGCCAACAGAATAAAGAATAAAAATGTATGTTTAGGTTTTTACTGTGCTATAAAAAGGAAAAAGCCAAAATCTGCAGCAGACAAGACAAAAGCATGAATGAAAGAGAAAGATGTGTATTCTGAAAAGGCAAGATAAAAATGTTACTAACACGACTGAGGCATTGATACAAGGCTTCTGAAATTCTCATTGGAGAGGTAAGAGTTAATGTTATGAAAACTTGGTGGCCTTGTTAAAAATGCAGATTCCTGGGCATCATTACTCCAAGATGCTAACTTAGCCAGCTAGAGAGGGTCCATTGTACTCACATGCAGTTCCCCCCAACCCCTGTGCCCCTGAGGCACACACAGACTGCCCTGAGGGACCAGGCTTGTTGCTACAATGGGTGCTCTCTCTCAGCAGTGAGCACTGCCTGATGCTGATCAAAGACACCCTCTACTCAAGGCTCTGTTGTGACCTAAAGGGGAAGGAAATCCAAAAAAGGAGGGGATATATGTATATGTATAACTGATTCGCTTTGCTGTGCAGCAGAAACTAACACAACATTGGAAAGCAACTATACTGCAATTAAAAAAAAAAAAGACAAAAAAAAAAAAAAAGTATTCTGGGTGGTTCCAGTATAAAGCAGTTCCTAGAAACACAATGAAGACACTGCCCAAATCCACATTCACTATTAGATGACTGGTGGGTTGCTGGTGTCCTAGGTTAATAGCCTCATCCCCAGAGAGAATAGTGAACCCTTGTGTTTATCAGTTAATAGCTCTTTTCACAGTAAAACTTTAAGCTATCTTTGTCATTGAGGACATAATTCTGGGATGCAATGGCAACTGTATGGAACCACAATGTAGAGGGAAGAAAGAATGTTGGGTCAGAGTCAGAAGATATGTTTTTGAGCCCTAAAAGGTCTCCATTTGTTGGCTGTATAACCTCAGACAGTTATTTACCTCCGTTTTCTCATTTGTAAATTAGGGCTGTAAGACTTGCAGAGGGAATATAATACGGTGTAGGAGATATGAACAAGTTTGGTTTGGTCCATAGTGTTTTGCATTACTTGATAAAACCTGAAAGTCAGGAATTTTCACATAGAACTTCCATTTCCAGTTTCTTTTGAAAAATGCTAGAACCTGAATTAGAAGGCCTGGCAACAATCCAGCATGCCAATGACTGGACCTGAGTAACAGCTCCCTTCTTTAAATGGGGCATGCCATCTCCAGTGGACCACGGACCCCTGCTCAACATACTGCTCTTGTTTGTTACCTATCTAGCTCCTGTGAACTGTGGTCATGTTGAATGAGCTTAGGCTTTGAAGTCGGGCAGATCTGTATTTGAATCCCAGCTCTGCAGCTTACTAGCTTGGGGTGACCTTGAGTAACCTACTCTCACTTTCTCTTTAGTAAAATGAAGATAGCTGATACCTATTCAACGTTAGTTCCGTTATCTATTACTCCTTTGGTTTAAGAATTGCATAGTAAACTGCAAATGGAAATAATATCTTACTATTTATATTTTTATATATAGCAATCTCATATTGATAATACATGTCAATACTGCAAGGGAGAAACTACCCATTCTAGGAGTAATGTTAAAAAGATAGTATATTTTGTACCTGAAATAACTTCTTTTGAGGAATTCACACTACCAAGAATATTCTTGTTTCCTTCAAATATGGTGATAAACTGCCAAGACAAAACAAAGTATTGACTGGACCTTTTGTTGGATACTACACACTAGAGATACCTAGAAATCCTCAAGAGATGTAGCATAATCATTACAGCATTTTATATAATTTCTGTGTTCTGCAGTCACAAATAATTATTCTCTGAGACTTAGACTCCTACTTTTTGCCAATTATGATGGCTAGGATTGACCCTTATCATAGATATGGGCCTTGGCTACCAAATGATGATTAAAGGTTCAGGCATGTTAAAAGTGACAAAAAATGTCAGCTCTGTCTCTCCCCCCTCCCCTTTTGGATGAATTGGAGTGAGAAGTAAGTTATAAATTCTTTTCTGATAATAGAGATAAGAGAAGGAAAATGGATGTTTACTATATAAGCCCAATTTCCTTTTATGGAAATTTTAGCGATTTTGGAATCTAGAGAAGTAAAGTGGGTGTGTGGAGCTAGGGCAGGGAACATGGCTCAGGTACTGGTTTTACTCTGTAGGTCTTTATTATATATTTGAATGCAAAGGGAGCAATTTTCCCAGAAAGGCATAAAATAGCCTGGGACAGGTACCTGGGCTTCACTGTAACTATTCTATAATGCTAGCAATTTAAAAAGTAAAAAAGTCAATGAAGTAAGGCTAAATACATGTAACATAAAATGTACTGTATATAGATTATGTAAAGACTACCAGATATTAATGAGATTTACCACAATTCCTCCAAAAGGACTTGAGGTAGTTTATGTATTGAAATATTTTGAACAGGATGCCTAAAGAATAAAATGGAGCAGAGACTACCTAAAGAATTTATTCTCAGCATTGGCTTCACAGTAGAGTTATCTGTGGAAAATTTTTTAAAAATATGAATACCTGGGTCCCATACCACCACTGGAATTGAAATCCTTGAGGGTGGGGCAGATATTGATATTAAAAAAAATCATGGCTCTAATTTGTGAGAATTAGAGTTGATAATCCCTAATCTATAAGTAGGGAGCAGATGCTCCCTACTTATGAGATGAGTAATATATTTAAGTTCTGCTAAGAACTTCTAGCATTGCATTAGATTCAGAAGTATTTGCTATTACTTCGTGGAACATTGTTAAAATTACTTAAGGTTTTTGTCTGAAAATTTCAAAATCTTGGCTATGTTGGAGTTGGCATCTCTTGTCCTTTCCCTTGAAAGTGGTAGACATTGTCTTAGTTCTTTGTATGTTAAGTAATATTGGATTGTATCCTGAGCATTTTAAACAATTTATGTGATTCTAAGAACTGTTAAAATCCTTTGTAGAAGGTTGATTTTTTTAAAGTATGTAATTAACCCATTAAGTTTCAGACCACACATCCTACTCTGCCTTCTATGGCTGTGGTTCCAGTGTAAGTTCAGTTTTCAAAGTCTCGGTGGTAATTTTTAGTGCATACCACTATTAAGACTGTAGTTCAAGTTCTCATAGCCTTTTGTCTATAGAACTTCAGGTCAGTTCCTGGCAAGCACATCTCAGGAGACAATTTATAAACAGATTTGGAGGGATTCCTTTTTTGATATCCCTCCTCTCTTTGATTCCTTTTAGTGTCTCTGACTCTCAGCAGTCCCCTTTTCTGGTTCTATGCTTAGAATGCTGTGTGCTTCTAGCCTTCCTGTGTGCTGTCTCACACATCCAATGACTGTATCCATGTCTGGGGTAAATTAACAAGAGAAAGCAGAGAAAAAAGTAGCACGTTTCCCCCTAATGTTCTTCAGGTTACTGGAGCCTTTTTCCTAATTCCTCTGGTCAGAAGGATTTTCTTTCAGTCTTAAGTGCCTCACAGCCTTTGCTGCCATTGTTGTGTAGCTTCATGGCTGAAACTTACCTTGTGGCAGGGGCAGAAGAGGGGGAAAAAGTGGGCTTCCCTATTTTCCATTTCATAGGAACTTCTTCCTAATTCTGGTAAGAGAGCAGTGGATTCTCTTGGAGCTTTCTTAATTTATCCATTCCCTCTATATAATTACAGGATTTGAACTGCCCTGGGTCTATGCTAGGAGATGTGAGAGGAAAAAACCCAGGAAACTCATAATGGTATTATTTTTTGAGTTTTGATTTCTCTCCTCAAACTCCTGATATTATGTACTTTTCAGAACCCTCAGTAGTTGTCCAAAGTTTTTAGTTTTAATCAGTGAGAGATACAGGTGGAATGTGCTTACTCCACCTTACTCAGAACTGGACTGAATAACAACTTTAGTTATAGTTTTACCATGGAAAAAGCAGTAAGCAAGGAAAAGGGCAAGAACCAAAAGGGTCCAGATTAGCCTGCAATTCACTTTGGCACAAGGAATGGCCTGTCATCAGACTAGAGATTCATTGTCTCCCCTTTAGTGCCATATGATTTTACTTGGAAAATATGGCCTAAGTGCAGCCTGAGGTTGTCAAATAGACGTTTATGTTCAAAAATGAAGATTAGGTTGAGTGAGGAACTAACCCAGCATCTTTAGATATGTGGCAAAAGTTATCTTAAGTATGAGTTGTAAGATATGGCTCTGAAAATTACTCTGATAATGAGAAGTGACTGGATAATCGATGGACTGTAATATCATGGGGTTGGGGAGATTTGCTTAAAAATGGGATTAAATTGAGCCAAGAAACAAAACAAAACAGAAGAGGATTTGTAGCTTGAGCACTCATTGGAAGCTTTCTAAAAAGATTTAGCAAAGAGGACACTTTCTCAGTTTACACTGGAGAACAGCTGGGCCTTTTTGGAAAACTGCCTTTAGACAGTCAGTCCTTTGGAATACAGAGAAATAGATGGAATCAGCAATTATTTCTTATAAACTGCTCTCTTCCATTTTGCTTTTATTTCCTCCCTGCCTCCACCAAGTCCCTCACTTGGGTCTACCTGCCCTAGGCAGGGCCAAGTGACTCACTCCCTCTAGGATTTCCTCCAGAGACTGCAGTAACAGAGTTAAGGAATGGAATTGCAGTTAGGTGCTAGGGAGGAACAGTGGCTTATCCTGTGCAATTAAGCAAGGAATGATAACTTAACCCTAAGGTGACAATTAATGGATTTCTTGGGTACCACCGACAAGTCTCAGCCAGGAGGAGAGATCTGAGCATGAAGAAATTGCAAATAGGGGAATGCTTCCTGATGCCTCTCAAATAGCACCACATAGTCCCTGGTTTGACCTTGAAAATTGGGCTGTGTTCACCTAGACTCCATGTATTCTAATTAGAGGATATTGAAAAATATTTACCTTAACATTGTTTGAATTTTCTGGCCTTCGTTCCTGAGAACTTGCTGTAGAGGGGGGAAAAATAGTATTTTTTCTGAGGCATAGTGTTGACACAAATCTGATCTTATTGTTTTTCACCAAAAAGTCATAGAATTTAGGCTGATAGAAGAAATTATTATTATTTTTAGTGTACAGACAATGTGAACAAAACTGAAATAGGTGAGATCTCTAGAATTCTGTGGCATATCTTAGCCCTTCTTTTAGAAATTATGAAAGATGAAGTGTGATGTAGTAGGAAAGGCAGATTCTGTAAACTTAGTAGGTATACATCTATGCACGGCCACTCAATCCCTACAGGCCTATTTATTTTACATGTAAAATGAGAAGTTACCCTGTAGGTGATTCCTAAGGGCCTTTCTAGCTTTAACACTCTTTGATTCTACATAGCTAATTAAAAGCAGATAATTGGAACAAAGAGGAAGGTGCTAGTCTTATGAAATACTCTGAGTGCAAATCAGGAGAATTTTGAGGCAATACCAAGAAGAAACCTTGTGGAGTTGCACAGAGCTAAAAGTTACCTAAATTTCAGGGGAGGTCAAGACACCAGTAGAAGAATTCAACCCAAGGAGGTAGAAATGGTACTGTGAGATAAGTTTCATAAAGACCCCAGCTAACGTGTTAGGGAGTCAGAAAACCCGAGTTTGAGTCTTGGCTTCACTACTTAGAGCTGTGTGAATATTGGCAAATTTAATCTAACTTCTCTCCCAGTTTCCTCCTATGTAGAATGTGAATAAGACTATCTTCCTGCCTGTCTCTAAAGAGGACTCGAGATATCTCATACGTAAAAAGTATGCATTTTATAGACATGTGATCATCAAGAGTCAACACATGTGATTACTCTCTGAATTACCCTTTGGGTCAATGTAGGTTCTGGAAAAAAATAGTAAAACCTCAATTAACTCAAATATGATAAAAGCTGATTATCTGACTTATCTGAGAAAATTGGTAAAATTTCATTGTTGGTTGATAATATTTCTAAAGTATCTGACTCTATATCGCATATAGCTGAACTGACTTTTGCTTTTAAGTGACTGAGGACATTTGGGTTTACTACCAGGACTATTATTCCAAACACCAGTTTTTATGTTTCCAGGTTAGATGGCTATCAACTTTCCAGGATATACTAGGAATTGGTTTTGATTAAGAGTCACAGAAAAATTCCTGCTAATTCAGGATCTAACATACTCAGATTTATTTGAGATTTTCTCCCATATTCTATATAAAACTATAAACTAAAATTAGGAATGTATGTGTTCAACCCTAAGCTTGTCACTGAACTCCAGACTGAAATATCCTATTGCTTATGTGACACCTCAACTTAAATGTCTAATATCTAATACCTTAACATAACCAAAACAGAATTCTTGTGCACCCTCCCTCGATTCCCATAGTCTCTCCTATTTTACTAACTGCCTCCTCCTACTGTATGCCTGTTTTAGGCTCTTGGAAATATAGCTGTGATCTTCATGGAGCTTACATTCTAGAGGGAGGTAGTGAAAAAACAATTAATTAAAACATACAGTCTGGCATATAGTAATAAATGCTAGGGAGAAAAATAGCAAAGAAGTGGAATATATAGTGCCATCTTGAGAATGAGGTTACAATTTCAAAGAGTGTGGTCAAAGAAGATGTCACTGAGAAGGTGACATTGGAGCAAAGTTCTGAAGGTGAGGAGTGAGCAATGTAGATACAGAGGGAAGAGCACTACATGAGGATCAGCAAGTGCAAAGACCCTGAATTCCTGGAATATTTGAGGAACAGCAAGAAGGTCAGTGAGGCCTGAGCAGGGTGAGCCAGAAAGAGAAACAGAGGAGGAGGTTAGAGAGGTAATAGGGGTTTGGAGTGATGTCCAGATGATGTAAGGTTTTGCAAGCCATTGTAAGTTCCTTGGCTTTTGTCCCAGATGAGATGGGAAATATTTATACCTGGAATTATCTTTGATGCCCTGCCTCAAGTTACAATGTAAATTCTTTGAGATCAAGGACTTTGTCAGTTTTGTTCACACATGGGATTTTAGAACACAAAGGAGGTGCTCAGTAAAATCTTTGAATGAATGAATGAATAAACGATTGAATTGGACAGCTGCAATGTTACTGAAGGATATAAGAATTAAGCTGGATCATTGCAACAAGGTTGGAAAAAACAAAACACTGAATTTAGGGTCAGGAGCATTGGGATCTAGACTGTTCTGCTTCTGACTCAAAGTAATCTTGGACATTTTCTCACCTTGAGCTTGAGTTTCCTCATGTAAACAATGAGGGGCGTTATAGTAAGTATTTCTGTCCAACTCTAGCAGCCTAGGATTCCATAATACAGGAATCATACAGTGATTATTTTGACCCCTGGTTATGGTACATTTATAGAATTTTGGCATGCTTACTGTTACTCTATGAATCCCATCTTAATAAAAATGATTTCCACTTCCACGTTGAGAGAATATGTTTCTTAAGTAACAGCCTGAGTGAGTTGTATGTTTGAAATAGCCAGGGTAAACCTGTGGTTCAAATTTCAAGGCCACTTTATAGTAAACATGACACTTAACCTCTTGGACATGCTACCATTGTTAGAACCATGTTAATCATCTGAGGTTTCAACAGAGTGCCAAACAGTCCTCACACAAATGTTCTAAGCAGTCAGTACAATTATAGATTAAAAAAACAACAACAAAGTGAGGTCCATACTAGCCATATTTAAATGTAAGCAAATAAATTTAGCTTTAAAAGCCTTTTTTGGGGTACATTTTGATAGGGTTAAGCACAAATGAAGGATAACTTCTCAAAGAAATTGTTAAATCCTAGTATCATGGGTTCTGGTTCAGCTAGAAACTATCATATGATATACCCTGATTTTGTGAATATTTCTCACAGGAGCATGGTAAATATAAATTCATATTATCATACCATATTCTTGACCAAAATCATTAATAAGACAAACTAGCTGACTTATTTTAACACCTGCATGATGTAGTATTGGATCATTTCTAAAAGTAGATAAGCTCATAGGAAAAAAAAAATGTATCAACTTCAGGTTTGATAACTAAAAAAACTGATCAAAGCAGTAGAGTGTCCTTTTGAATACTTTCTACTTTAAATCAAGAAATACAAAAATCCAACCTTCCATAATTTTAGGACTTTTATCTGCCATACAGTCTTCAGTCTCACTAAAACAAAAGAAAAAAAATATTTAATTTTTTTGTGTATTTAATGAATCAAGAAATTACTGGTTAAGTAAAAGAACAATCTGTCAGTCATTCTTCATATGGAAGTAAACCTGGAAGAGTGTATCACTGAGTTTCCAAATTGAATGCAAATTATTTCTAAATTCACTCTTTTTTCCCAACTTTTAAAATTTTGGTTAAATATACATAACATAAAATTTACCATCTTAACCATTTTTAAGTGTACAGTTCTATGCTTGAGTACATTCACATTATTGTGCAACCATCACCACCATTCATCTATAGAACTTTTTCATTTTCCCCAATTGAAACTCTGTACTCCTAAATACTAACACCACATATTCCTCTCTCTCCATCCCTTGGAACCAATCTTCTACCTTCTGCCTCTGTGATTTGACTACTTAGGTATCTCATATAAGTGGAATCATGTAGTATTTGTCATTTTGAGACTGACTTATTCACTTACCATAATGTCTTCAAGGTGACATATAGCATGTGTCAGGATGTCCTTCCTTTCTAAAACTGAA
The DNA here is from genome assembly GCF_949987535.1 of Balaenoptera acutorostrata. NCBI lineage: Eukaryota > Metazoa > Chordata > Mammalia > Artiodactyla > Balaenopteridae > Balaenoptera > Balaenoptera acutorostrata. The sequence goes on along the minus strand of NC_080071.1, from coordinate 45,919,298 downwards.
TAATATTCTACTGAATGTATGTACCATATTTTGTTTTTCCATTCATTCATCAATGGACTCTTGTGCTGCTTCCATGATTTGGCTATTGTGAATAATGATGCTATGAATATGAGTGTAAAATTATCTGCTTAAGTCCCCGTTTTCAATTCTTTGGGGTATATACCCAGAAGTAGAATTGCTGGATCATATGGTTACTCTATATATTTAACTTTTTAGAGAAACTCTCACACTGTTTTCCATAGTGACTGCACCATTTTAAATTCCCAGCAGCATTGTACAAGGGTTCCAGTTTCTTCACGTTCTTGCCAACGTGTTATTTTCTGAAAATTTTTTTGATAATAGCTATCCTGATGGGTGTGCAATGGCATCTCATTATGGTTTTGACTTGCATTTCCCTAATGATTAGTGATGTTGAGGATCTTTTCACGTGCTTATTGCCCATTTGTACATCCTCTTTGTAGAAGTATCTATTCAAGTCCCTTACCCAATTTTTAATCAGGTTGTTTGGTTTTTTGCTGTTGTTGAGTTATAGGAGTTCTTTATATATTCTGGATAGTAATCCCTTATCAGACATATGACTTGCAAATATTTTCTCCCATTCTATGTGCTGACTTTTCACTCTGTCCTTTGAAGCACAAAAGTTTTTAATTTTGGTAAAGTCAAACTTATCTAATTTTTCTTTTACTGCTTGTGCTTTTAGTATCATATCCAAGAAACTATTATCAAATCCAGTGTCACGGGGCTTTCCCCCTGTGTTTTCTTATAAGAGTTCTATAGTTTTATGTAGGTCTTTGATCCATTTTGAATTAGTTTTTATACACAGTATAAGGTAAGGGTCTAACTTCATTTTTGTTTGTGTGTGGTTATCTAGTTTTCCCAACACTATTTGTTGAAAAGACTGTTTTTTCTCCATTGGATGGTCTTGGCATGCTTATCAAAAATTATTTGACCATATATTAAGGATTTGTTTCTGGGCTCTTTATTCTATTCCATTGGTCTACATAACTGTCTTCATGTCAGCACCACACTGTTTTGATTACCATAGCTCTGTAGTAAGTTTTGAAATTAGGAAGTCCAAGTATGTTCTTCCTTTTCAAGATTGTTTTGGCTGTTAGGAGTCCTTTGAGATACTATATAATTCTAGAATGAATTTTTTCTTTTCCTGCAGAAAAAGGTCATTAAGTATTTTTATAAGGATTCATTTAATCTGTAGAATCCTTTGGGTAATATTGAAATCTTAACGAACTATTTCCATTAACCTGTGTCTCCTTTAATTTCCTTTAGGCATGTTTTGTAGTTTTCGGTGTACAAATCTTTTGCCGCTTGGTAAGTCTATTCCTAAATATTTTATTCTGTTTGATACTAGTGCGGATTGAATTTTTCTTAACTTCGTTTTTGGATTGTGCATTGTTAGTGTATAGAAATGCAATTGTCTTCTTCTTTGTTGATTCTATATCCAGCAACTTTGATGAATTCATTTATTTGTTCTAAAAGTTTTCTTTCTTTTTTGTATGGAATCTTTAGGGTTTTCTACATATAAGATAATGCCATCTTTGAACAGAGCTCACTTTACTTCTCATCCAATTTAGATGCCTTTTATTTCTTGCCTAATTGCTCTGGCTAGGACGTCTGGTAATATACTCAACAGAAGTGATAAGAGTGGGCACCCTTGTCTTTTTCCTGAGCTTAGAGGAAAATCCTTCAGGATTTCACCCTGAGTATAATAATGTTAGTTGTAGTTTTTCCATATATGGCTTTTATTATTTCAAGGTAATTTCCTCTTATTTCTAGTTTGTTAAGTGTCATTATCATGAAAAGGTGTTGAATTTGGTTAAATGGTTTTTCCTCCATTAGTTTAGATAAGAATGTGTTTCTTTTTCCTTCATCCTGTTAATGTCTTGTGTTACACTGACTGATTCTCATATGTTGAACTTCCCTTGTATTCTTGGGATAAATCAACCTTAGTCATAGTGTATAATCATTTTTTTTAAAGTGTTTATTTATTTATTTATTTATGGCTGTGTTGGGTCTTCATTTCTGTGCGAGGGCTTTCTCTAGTTGTGGCAAGTGGGGGCCACTCCTCATCGCGATGCGTGGGCCTCTCACTATCGTGGCTTCTTTTGTTGCGGAGCACAGGCTCCAGACGCGCAGGCTCAGTAGCTGTGGCTCACGGGCCTAGTTGCTCCGCGGCATGTGGGATCTTCCCAGACCAGGGCTTGAACCCGTGTCCCCTGCATTGGCAGGCAGATTCTCAACCACTGTGCCACCAGGAAAGCCCAGTGTATAATCATTTTAATCTGCTATTGAATTCTGTTTACTAGTATTTTGTTGAAGATTTTTGTATCAATAGTTTGAAGAGGTTTGTTCTTGTTTTGTTTGGAGGAAGTTTACTTTACATCAATAGCTTGAGGAGGATTGGTTTTAATTCTCCTTTAAATGTTTGCTACAATTCACCAATGAAATCATCTGGTCCTGAGTTTTTCTTTGTTAGGAGCGTCTTAATTACTGATTCAATTTCTTTACTAGTTATAGGTTTCTTCAGATTTTTCCATTTTTTCATGAATCAATCTTGGTAGGTCATGTTTTTAGGAATTTGTCTATTTCATTTAGATTATCCAATTTGTTGGCATACAATTGTTAATAGTACTCTTATAATTCTTTTTATTTCTGTAAAATCATAGTACTCTTATAATTCTTTTTATTTCTGTAAAATCAGTTATAATGTCTCTTCTTTCACTTATGATTTTAGCTATTTGAGTCTTCTCTTTTTTTTCCTTAGGCAGTGTAGCTAAAATTTGTCAATTTTATCAACGTTTTGAAGAACCAACTCTTGGTTTCACTGATTTTATTTTTCTATTCTCTTATTTTGTTTATCTCTACTTTAATCTTTATTATTTCCTCCCATCTAATAGTTTTGAGTTTAGCTTATTTTTCTTTTTCTAGGTAGGTATTTAAGATGTAATGTTAGGTTGTTATTATAAGATCTTTTTTCTTTTTTATTGGAGTATAGTTGCTTTACAATGTTGTGTTAGCTTCTGCTGTACAGCAAAGTGAGTCAGTTATATGTATACATATATCCACTCTTTTTAGATTTCCTTCCCATTTAGGTCACCACAGATCATGGAGTAGAGTTCCCTGTGCTAAACAGTACGTTCTCAATAGTTATCTATTTTATACATAGTAGTGTATATATGTCAATCCCAATCTCCCAATTCATCCCATCCCACCCTTCTCCCCTTGGTAACCATAAATTTGTTCTCTACTTACGTGACTCTATTTCTGCTTTGCCTGTAAGTTCATCTGTACATTTTTATAGATTCCACATATAAGTGATATTATACTATATTTGTTTTTCTCTTTCTGACTTACTTCACTCTGTATGACCATCTCTAGGTCCTTCCATGTCTCTGCAAATGGCACTACTTTGTTCCTTTTTATGGCTGAGTAATATTCCATTGTATATATGTACCACAACTTCTTTATCCATTCCTCTGTCGATGGACTTTTAGGTTGCTTCCATGTCTTGGCTATTGTAAACAGTGATGCAGTGAACATTGGGGTGCATGTATCCTTTTGGACCATGTTTTTCTCCAGATATATGCCCAGGAGTGAGATTGCAGGATCATATGGTAGCTTTAGTTTTAGTTTCTTAAGGATCCTCCATACTGTTCTCCACAGTGGCTATACCAATTTACATTCCCACCAACAGTGCAGGGGGGTTCCCTTCTCTTCACACTCTCTCCAGCATTTATTGTTTGTGGATTTTTTTGATGATAGCTATTTTGACTGGTGTGAGGTGATATCTCCTTGTAGTTTTGATTTGCACATCTCTAATTAGCAATGTTGAATATCTTTTCATGTGCTTCTTGGTCATCTGTATGTCTTCTTTGGAGAAATGTCTATTTAGGTCGTCTGCCCATTTTTTGATTGGGTTGTTTATTTTTATAATAGTAAGCCACATGAGCTGTTTGTAAATTTTGGAGACTAATCACTTGTCTGTCACATCGTTTGGAAATATTTTCTCCCATTCTGTGCATTTCCTTTTCATTTTGTTTATGATTTCCTTTTCTGTGCAAAAGCTTTTGAGTTTAATTAGGTCCCATTTGTTTACTTTTGTTTTTATTTCCATTACCCTGGGAGATGGATCGAAAAAGATATTGCTGCAATTTATGTCAGAGAGTGTTCTGCCTATGTTTTCCTCTAAGAGTTTTATAGTGCCCAGTCTCACATTTAGGTCTTTAATCCATTTTCAGTTTATTTTTGTGTATGGTGTAAAAGAGTGTTCTAATTTCATTTTTTTTTTTTTTTTTTTTTACATGTAGCTGTCCAGTTTACCCAGCACCACTTATTGAAGAGGCTGTCTTTTCGCCATTGTATATTCTTGTTTCCTTTGTCATAGATTAGGTGACCACAGGTGTGTGGGTTTATCTCTGGGCTTTCTATCCTGTTCCATTGATCTATATTTCTGTTTTTGTGCCAGTATCATACTGTCTTGATTACTGTAGCTTTGTAGTATAGTCTGAAGTGAGGGAGCCTGATTCCTCCAGCTCCCTTTTACTCTCTCAAGTTGCTTTGTTTATCCGGGGTCTTTTGTGTCTCCATACAGATTTTTTTGTTCTACTTCTGTGAATAATGCCGTTGGTAATTTGATAGGGATTGCATTGAATCTGTAGATTGCCTTAGGTAGCATAGTCATTTTGAGAATATTGATTCTTCCAATCCAAGAACCTGGTATATCTTCTGTTTCCGTCATCTTTGATTTCTTTCATCAGTGTTGTATAGTTTTTGGAGTACAGGTCTTTTGTCTCCTTAGGTAGGTTTATTCCTAGGTATTTTATTCTTTTTGCTGCAATGGTAAATGGGATTGTTTCTTTAATTTCTTATTCTGATCTTTTGTTGTTAGTGTATAGAAATGCAAGATATTTTTGTGTATTAATTTTGTAACCTGCAACTTTAGCAAATTCATTGACGAGCTCTAGTAGTTTTCTGGTAGTGTCTTTAGGATTTTCTATGTATAATATCATGTCATCTGCAAACAGTGACAGTTTAACTTCTTCTTTTCCAATTTGAATTCCTTTTATTTCTTTTTCTTCTCTGATTGTCATAGCTAGGACTTCCAAAACTATGTTGAATAAAAGTGCAAAACTGGACATCCTTGTCTTGCTCCTGATCTTAGAGGAAATGTTTTCAGCTTTTCACCACTGAGTATAATGTTAGGTTTGTCATATATGGCCTTTAGTATATTGAGGTATGTAATCCCTCATTTCCTCCACTACTGCCTTCCTTTGTGTCACTTGAGGTTTGGCAGAGATGCATTATGATTACCTTTTTATTTCCTTTCATTTATATCCTATAGATATTTTCTTTGTTATCACACAGATTCCATATAATGTCCTAAAGTTATGACAGTCTATCTTTTTTTTTTTTTTTTTTTTTTTAAAGGATTTTCTTATTTATTTATTTATTTATTTATTTATTTTTGGCTGTGTTGGGTCTTCGGTTCGTGCGAGGGCTTTCTCCAGTTGCGGCAAGCGGGGGCCACTCTTCATCGCGGTGCGGGGACCGCTCTTCATCGCGGTGCGCGGGCCTTTCTCTATCGCGGCCCCTCCCGTCGCGGGGCACAGGCTCCAGACGCGCAGGCTCAGCAATTGTGGCTCACGGGCCCAGCTGCTCCGCGGCATGTGGGATCTTCCCAGACCAGGGCTCGAACCCGTGTCCCCTGCATTAGCAGGCAGATTCTCAACCACTGCGCCACCAGGGAAGCCCATGACAGTCTATCTTAAAATTGATACCAGTTTAACCTCAACATCATACAAAGACTCTACTCCTTTATAGATCAACCCCCATCCCTTTGTTATTACTGTCCCAAATTATGGCTTTATATATTCCATGCCCATCAGCATAAATTTATAATTATTTTTTATGCATTTATTTTTTAAATCCTGTAGAAAATGAAAGTGGAATTATGAACTAAAATTATTATAATACTGGTTTTTATATTTGTCCCTGTGTTTACCTTTACTAGAGAGTTTTATATTTTCATATGGTTTTGAGTTACTGTCTAGCATCTTTTACTTTCAATTTGAAGAACTTCTTTTAGCATTTCTTGCAGTCATGTCTAATGGTAATGAACTTTCTCAGCTTTTTGTTTTATTTTTTGTCTTAGAATGTTCTGATTTCTTTCTCATTTTTGAAGGGTATTTTTGCTGGTTATAGAGTTCTCAATAGTTTTCTTTATTTTAGCCCTTTAAGTATATAATCTACTGCCTTCCATCCTGCAAGATTTCTTCTGAAAATTTTACTGATAATTTTATGGAGATCTCTTGTACAAGTCATTTCTGTCTTGTCACTTTCAAGATTCTCTTTTTGTCTTTGGCTTTTGATGACTGTGATTATAAGATGTCTCAGGTAGTCTCTGTGTGCTTATGCTACTTAGAATTCATTGAACTTATTGTATTTGTATATTCATGCTTTTTCAAATTTGAGGAGGTTTTAGCCATTATTTCCTCAAATAATCTCCCTGCCCCTTTCTCTCTCTCTTCTCTGGAACTCACCATGGTGTGTGTGTGTGTGTGTGTGTGTGTGTGTGTGTGTGTGTGTGTGTGTGTGTGTGTGTGTGTGTGTGTGTGTGTATGTATGTGTATATATATATATATATATATATATATATATATATATACTTATATATGTATATATCACTGCTTGATGGTGTCCATTAAGTGCCACAGAATCTGTTCACTCTTTTTTCAGTCTTTTCTTTTTGCTGCTCAGACTCAATAATTTCAAATGACTTGTGTTCAAGTTCACTGATTCTTTCTTCCACTTGATTGAGTCTGCTCTTGAACCCATCTAGTGAATTTCTGAGCTCCAGAATTTCTGTTATTTCTGTCTGGTTCCTTTTTAGTTTCTGTCTCTTTGTTTTTATTTATATGTATTTTATTCATATACTTTTCCCCTGATTTCCTTTAGTTCTTTGTGTTTTTCTGTAGCTTTTGAACATATTTAAGACAGTTATTTTAAAATCTTTGTCATGTATGTCTAATTCGTGTGCTTCTCCATGGACATTTTCTGGGAATTTATTTGGTTTCTTAAAATGTGCCCTAATTTCATTAATATGCATTGTGATCTTATGTCGAAATTTGAACATTTAAAGAAATAGCTACCTCTTCCAGTTTTTGGAAATTGTTGTAGAAGCCCTTCACTAATTAGTAGGACTCTGAGCCTTGGGAACAGTCTGAGGTAAAGCCTTCAGATCTGACTTTTGTTCTGGGTATATGTCCTTCTGGGCCTACGTATGTACTTTTTTTTTTCCTTCTTCCATTTTCCTGACCTGCTTTTAAATGTTTTATTTGCTAAGAGTCTCATCATGTTTCTTCTCAGGGCCTTAGCTATCCTATTGTTTTCCCCTGCCTGTAATCTCTTTCCCTCAGGTGTTTGTGCATCTGCAGTCCCTTGTGATTTTCATGCACCATGGCATCCATCTACTGACTTCTGTGGCTTCTAGGCTTAGACCCAAACAATGCCAGCATTCCCAATTTGAGCTCCTATTCAGGTGAGACAGAAAACATTCCCTCAGGCAGCCCACAGATAGGCCCAAACATTACAAACAAGTTCCAATCTGCTCTTTCCACCTCAAAAGAGAAAACTGAGAATTGGCCCCTTTCTTCCCAACTGTGCCACATCATGTTGCAGAAGGGGGTTGGGCAAAAACAAGTAAAAGTGTGTGGAATTTCCTGCCACTTTGAATGTGGCTTTTCTTTGATTGGGCATTCCCTTGGTTGCTGCAGTTATCTGACTGGTTTCCAGAGCTCCTATTAAGTTGTTTTAGCAGTCTGTAGTTGTTTATTTTTTGTTCCTACAAGAAAATAAGGGTGTGCAGTTTCTTGGTCTGCTATCTTGCTCTAAATTGTCTTTTATTTGGTATTATCTGTGCCCTCTGTCTTCACTAATATAAACAATAGAGAGGTACCTGCATTACTAATTTTGTATGTTAATATAATCATTATGCAGGAAAAAAGAGGCAATGATTGGCCAGGAAAATATGTCCCAAAATAGTGTCAGTGTCAAAAAGAAACAATTCCATCATGCTGAGTGGGAAAAAATTATAACCAGGTAGATTTTTCTCCTATTTATACCTATTGCTTCTCCCACAATAGAAATGCTACCTCTTCTAGGTTATGAATATTCTTATAAACTTAAGAATAATTTTAGACAAGTTCTAACTGTTTTAGATAGTTATTGTTTTAGATATAGTTATTAATTAGATTTCAAGTCTACAGTGTACTTTTTCTCTCTGTCCTCTATAAATGCCATATAGTTCAGACTTTGCTCCTATAGTCATCCGAACTTGGGTTGCCTTCTCCTCATGTAAATGCTGTCCATCTTTACAGGCCCACATCAAACTCCATTGCTTTCTAGAATTCATCCCTGAATGCTTCAGCTTACACTGCTCCCTCTCTTATTTGGATTCTTCTTAGAGGCAGTTATACACACTGGAACATTTAGTTACTTAGAGTTGAGCACAAACCCTTTGGGCTGAAAGGCACTGGGTCACAATAGAATCTGCACTATCTTCCAGGTAAGGAAAACAAAAAACAAAAACAAAACACACTAGCAAATTCTTCATCCAAGACACTGCTATACTAGGAAGAACATAGAGGCCAGGTAACTAGAAATGCGGAATCAGATAGAAAGGAGAGGGTTTAGGGAACGTCCACAGTAGGGAGCCAAGGGAGAAAAGGATAAGGAGTGAGGGAAGGTCTAGGGCTGAATACTTGCCCAATCGTAGTTTTACCAGAGACCTCATTCTTCCCATAAGCATTACTTTCATCTCATATTTCTATTTTTATATTGCTTTAATCTCATGTACCCAGCAGATGAAATCAGATCTTCTTGGTTGTATGAAGATGAACTCATAATTCTGTGTATGAAGTAATGTGTCGGCTCAGTAATAAGGTTTCTTTCTTCTTTCTGGAAAAGTGCAAACCATATGTTACATAAAGTAGCGTTTGATACGCACTTTCTCATATACTTGGCATATTCTGCCCTCTAATCTACACTATTATTAGAAGAAGTTTCAGAGATTACATTAAAAATGGATGAACACTGTAATTCTAATTAAAATGTCTCTTTCCAATATAATTCTTTGGAAATGGCTAGTAAAGATGATCTATATTATAATATTGAAGTCTGAATAAACATTAAAGATTAACCTAGCACAAACTTTGAAGAATATAGTTTTCCATTTCTGTACTTAACAAATATTTTAATGAAAACTTAGTTCAAAAAGAAAAAGAACAGAGATATAATTCTGGTCAGTTCAGAAGTTTGTCAAGTCAGTTATCTTAACCGTACTCTGATCTGTTTGTTGGGAAGTCATGTGTGATTTTATGGCTATAACTTTTGTAAGAATACCTTAACTGTTATGTCTATTAGAATCTTGAAAAAACAGACTACTATTATTGGGATTATTGTATATGAACAATAATCCATTATATGAAATCCATTTTGACTTTTGGTATTGTTATAACAATTCTTTAGTTATCTATGAAGCCAGCATTTCTGAGTATGAGGCTCAAGAAAACTATTCTGCAGACTGCATTTGGTCATGTAATCACACATAGATTCCCAACAAATAGGTCAGAGTATGTGTTAAGATGATTTACCTGGGAAACTTCTGAATTGAAGAGCTGTATCTCTGTTCTTTTTCTCTGGTTCATCTCAGCTTTTGTGTTAACCTAGGAATAATGTCAAATGGATAATCAATAGAATTGTCTCATCAGGAAATCCTGTATCATATACACTTTTCCAAGACATGTTTTGGTGTGGATTTTTTAGACAGGAACCACCCAAAGGGTCACTGAAGTCTAGACCATTATGTTATGTGAGGGGTATGGTATTAGGGACAAGAGCTGTTCCCCATGACGAGAGTGGAGTTTATGGGCTGATTGCAAGGGTGATATTTAAAATATTTTGATTAACTTGTTAACTTTGGGCAAGTTGGCTAAGTAACTTGTAAGAAAAAAGTTGGCTATGTAACTGCCCAAAAGATATATATATCTATTAAAGTGAGAGTCAAGATTCAAACTCAGACAATCTGAATTCGTGTGGATTCTTTTTTACCTCTTCCTACCTTGGCCTATTTTCTGGTCCCGCCCTACCTGCTCAAAAGGTATTTATCAGCCAAAATACAAAAGGGCCGGAATCTATTAAAAGACAGATGTAAATAATTAGCTTGCATTTCTCTTAAATAGCTTCCATTTTCTGTTATCCCTGGACTCCTAACTAATATATGTCTCTTTGCATTACCTGCTTTCCCTCAATTGTGTTTTATGGCTTCATCTGTTAGTTATTTCTCTCATACTGTAAATGTTGCCAGACTAAGGAAGAGACTATCTGGAACCATTTTAGTATATTTTTCTGCCCAATTAAGGTACATTCTTGGACAGAATTTCTGAAGATCTCTACTCTTTCCATAGATATCTGGTTATTGACAGTCATATTTCTCACTCACCTTCCTCTGTGGCTTTTCCTCCCAAATAGAATCTGTTTCAGTCAAGGTTCTTGAGCAGGTGGCCATGTCAAGTTTAGCAACAGTTCTTTTAACTTGTCCCTCCTTCGGTTCTATTACATGATTTGAGGTTGCTTCAGTATTTTCAACATTTGCATTGGATGTGGGCTGACAACATTTGCTTAGTGAAAAATTCTTGTTCAGGCTACTTGTGCTTCGTGTTGGCTTGGGAGAAACAACTTTGGTTTCTACTGGCTTTGTGGCTTCTTTCACTTGATCTTCAACTTTTTCTCCTAAGTGTTCTTCTTGTACAATCTCTCTTAAAACAACTTCATCTTCATCAGACATTAGTTCCTCTTCTATGGTACTTTCTGAAACTTCTTGATCAATATCATGAGCTACTAACCGAAGGATAAGTTCTTTTTTGTTCTGAACATCTTTTAAAAGCTCCACCTTGGTGATATCTGGCTTTCTTATATTCTGAAATGAATTTCTGCAAACAGCCTGGAATTGAAGGTATAATGAATATCAAAAACAAATGCCTCAATCACTTTTCCTGTGATTCTATTATAATACAGCTATTTTAGTATGGTTTCTAGTTTCAATGTTAAAGTAGTATTATCTTCAGATGCCATGCTTACATTAGCAATATTTTAAAAAACAAACATGAAATTTGTAAGAAATATTTGTTGGTATCTATCATTTCTTTTACCTTCAGAGGTTATTTTATTAATCTACCATAATTTACTCCAGAGTTTAAAGGAAGGGCTAAAATAGGCTCTTTTTCTTCTTTTTTTGGTTAAACTTCATATTTTGTTGCATCATATTTACTTTTTTGTTTTTCGGTTACTTTGAAAGTTTGTGACAGAAGTAGACATGATAATATATTTTTCTAAAATTGTAGATGAGTTATCATAGAGAAACTGAAATGTACATATTTTCAACAAGAAAGCAAGGTATTATCTGATCTTGACTTTTAAAAATGATGAATAACCAAGATTGTGAAGGTCTTTGACTCTTTAATCCCTATCATGCCACCCCTGATCCTTTGGATATATTTTCCAAAAGAATCTTGAAAACATAAATCTTCATTTTTTTCTCACCTCCCTAGTCAAATCTCACTTTCCATTTTCAATGTCTTAAGACAGATAAAAGACAGTTACAATTAAATAACAGAACTTCCACATTTCAGTAGCCTTTGATGATGCCACAGAACCTCCAAATTGTTTTGAGTTAATAATTCTAGACCTCAACATCCCTGTGTAACACTGTAAGCCAGTTTTTCAGATATTGGTGCCCTAAAAGAATATCTTCTGTGGAAACAAAATATAGAAACAGCCTCCTTAAGAATTTAAAACCAATCAGTTTTGATTTTCTGTGTTAGTGGAGGGGACCAGTGGTTTATAAAATCCAAAATCGTTCTATATGGCTTTGGAATTTGTGACTATATATGGTTTTCATATGTACATGTGTAGTGTGTTGGGAATTTATGGTATCTCAAAACAGAAAATAAAGCCCTTGGGTGAGGCCAACAAGTGTCTAGGTTCGCTGATCTAATCTACTGTTCTTTAGCTTCTTCTCTTGTCCCTATGCAGGAGATTGATACTCAGATTGGTACAAATCATATGTCTTATCAGAGTTGTCTAGGTCTGCTTCTTTGTGTTTTATTTTGAGGATGGATTTTCTTCCCCTTAAGAGGACAGTGGTAATTATTTTGGTTTAAATATTCCCATCCTGCTTTCCTGTGGTCTATAAATGACTTAATGAAAGAGAACTGGTATCTACGAGTAAGATTTGTGACAGACAATTCTACAGGTAATTAAAAACTGCTTTTGACTAATGTTATTCTGTAGTCTGTTCAACAAATTTTACTCCTAAGGGGTTACTTATGTATGAATGAAGACTACCAAATAATATGCTAATGCAAACGATGAGAATCCATGTGGAAGGATAAATTTTAGAGTTTGAAAGGACTGTCATCTGGTTCAAAAAATTTAGGGAAAAGAAGATTAAATTAGTATGTCAGCCCATAATAATCTCAGTATTTGAGTATGAAAACACAAAGTGCCAATTAACATATTTAACAGCCCTGAGACCTAGTTCAATGGGTTGCAGGATAGTGCTGGAGAAAATTTACTTCAAGTTTATACTCCAGGGAGAATGGTTCTATAAAACTTTGCTCATTGTCCAGGCCACAGATTATACCCCTAAGCACACTCAGTCCTCTTATGAGTGAATACCATCAGTAGTAGAAGGGGCTCTGATAAAAATCAAAATGTGTAGTAGATCAGTGTAACTATTGGCCAGACCACCCTTTGTCCTCAGCTGTATAGTTTCCTTGTAACAAGGACATCATTTTGTCATTTTAAAGTCTCAATTAGTTTAATATATTTGGGGCCTAAGTATGGAGCTGCAGGGCAGAGCTAGGGACTAAAGCACGAGGAAACAGGTTCATAAATAGGGCAGCAATAAAGCAGCTAAATCTAGAACAAGGATAGAAGAAGAAAGAAACTTGACACTTCTTGAGAGTATAGAAGAACTTGAGAAAGGCTAATATAATTAAAGTGAAATAATAAGAAACAAGTATAACCTAAGAGTTTATAGAGTAGTAGTAATCAGAGTAGTCTGATGTGTGTTGATGAATGTTGTTAAAAGTAAAAAGAGTAGTATTACCGCTGTAGAGCCTTAGGTTTGAGAAATCTATTTTAGATAGTTTTATCATTATAATTTCAGTTAGCCTGATTTTACTGTTAAGGGTATGTCCCTATATTCCCATTATTTTTTTAAAGCCCATTTAAACTGATTGTCTTAGGAAAACTAGCCTGAGACCTTTAGAGTGAGCCACAGAGCTGATATGGCAAGTCCCAGTAAGTCATATAACTATACGAATGAACTTGTGCAACCAATTTTCCTATTGGGCTAGGCAATAACAACAACAACAAAAAATACATTCCCATATACCTATTTGAGGAAGGGAATCACAGAACAATCATGGCTCACTTTTTTTTTTCTATTGCTTTTTCACTTACCTCAAAGGGTTTTACATCGAGTCGTCCCGTCTTATTCAGTGAGGTACGTCTTTCTCTCTTTAACTGTCCTACAGTAGATGTGTCTGAGGAATAACTTCTTCTACTTATTGATGCTCTTCTCAGTTCTGCTATGTTATGTCCAGTGTTTTTTAAACATTCCACCTTAAGTTTCTCAAGAGGTTGAGTTTTTACAGAAATTACTGCTAAATGTTCTGAGATAATGTTTGGATCTATTTTGAGTGGTTTATTCCCAATATGTGGAACTATTTTAATTGTAGAGTCCTCTACAATTGAATCTTTATTTGACTCTTCTTTATCTAAGTCAGGGATCACTTTAGCATGCTTTTGTGCCTTTTGAACAATTCTGTTAATGTCTAGATCTCCGAAGAGACCAGCATTTGAATACTTTGGACTAACTGTATCTAAGGGAAAATTTGAAACTTCATTAATAATTAAACTGGCCACTTTTTTAGGGAAAACTCCATTTGTACTTTTTATATCATAATAAAGATCTTTATGGGTTCCAGGTTGTTGTAGTACATTACTATAAATAGAATCAATAACCTGAGAAATCATTTCTATACTTTCTGGATTTAAAAAGTGTTCTTCAGAATCAGCAGCAACAAGATTAATATTACTCTTAGAAATTTCAGCCGTCACAGATTTTGTCAATTGAGATGCAATTTTATTTAACTCGGGCTTTGGTAAGTTTTTTGCATGTTTGCTTGAGGCACTTGGCAACCTTACTATTCTGGCCAAGAACAAAGCCAATGCTTCCTCTAAAAACGTGGCATCTAACACAGAACGTTTTTTGGATGAAGACTTTTCCTGGGACTTAAATTCATCAACCATTTTGACCACTTTTTCCATAATTTTGACAGCTTCCAGAGCTAATTCTGAACTTGATAATTCTTCCTCTACTTGAGGTTGAAATTTAGAATTGGAAATTTCTTTCACCAATAAAAAACCTATTATATCAGAGAGAACATTACTCTTACCCATTAAATCTTTAAATATAGAAATGTGTGAGCCAGAGTGCTTTAAAATACTGGTATAAACAGAATTAACTACTTTTTCAACGGTTTCATTGTCAGCTAAAGGTACAGTAGGCAATTCCTTTGCTGGTGATACAACTTTAATCTTACTTTTGGAGATAAATTCTTGTATTGAATTTAATATTTTTGAGATAATTTTTTGAATTTCAGTTTCTAGGGATTTGGGTCTTTCATTATCTGCTTTCGGAAACATAGATAAAAGCTTCGATAAAAATTTTACAGCAATTTCTTCTATTATGTTATAAGGCAGTATACGAGCATGTGATGGTTGAGGCTGGGGAACATCAGCAGTTTGGATAACATCTTTAAGAATATTTTCAACAACATTGTCAACTTCTGCACACTGATATGGAGTTAGCTCTCCAGAAAAGTAGTTCTGCAACTGATTGCCAGTCACTTCTCGTAGAATTAAGTCAACCATGGTTTTTGAAAGAATTCTACATCCACTGGCTGCACAATTTTGTATAATCTCTTGTGATCCAAACTGTGACAAGAGATTATTATAGAGCGACTGAACCACTAATTGAATAATTTCATCATCATTGGGATGTAAGGATTCCACATACTGTATAATCATATCTTCATTTTTGGAGATCTCTGTTGTAACTGTACTTAATAACTTCATTTGAAGGAAATCTAGTTCTGTGAACCAGTTGCCCTCAAATGTTTCTGCTTCAGTGTTGGATACTGTTGAGAAAATTTTAGATGAAAGAGCATAAATCACATTCTCTAAGAATTCATGAGGCAGCATGATGGTATATGGCGATGATGTTTGACATTCTTTGCTGGCTGTTTGAACCACCTTTTGGACCTTTTTAACAACATCCTTAGTTTCCAGAGGCAAACATGATGAAGGTGGAAACTCATCACATGATATCAAATTTAGCTTATATTGAAAAATTTCACTTATCACTGCACTAGTTAGTTGTCTTGCTAAATTTCCCCCATTACTCTTTATATTCTTACAAATGGAGTCTTGAGATTTATATTCCTTCAAAATATTGCACACAGAGGAGTGAACAACTTTGTTGATCAATGTTTTATCAATTGATATTTTATCTAGGAAAAGTATCTTATTCAAAGAGGGTTTTTCAGTCATTTTATGCATATTATCCACAGTTATTTTCTTGATGTTGGATGGTGCTTTATCTATATTTGATTCTTTATGCCTGGGAGGCTCTTTAGGAACTGATGACACTTTATCTACAGGTGGAAAAAACTGATTTTCCTTATCTGACCTAAATACCTTAATTTGAGCATCTGAAAACTCCTTCAACAGTGAATCAATAAGTCTCAGAGCTGTGTCATAGAGTTCAGCTTGATTTTCATCATCACTTACATTTTGACATCTATCATATGTTTGTGTTTCTGGTGAGGAAGAAAAGACCAATTTGTTAACCATTTCAGTGATAACATCTTCTAAAAATTTAGCAGGAAAAATTCCAGGTTCACTTTTTGGTGGGTACTGAGGACTGTCAGATTTACTAGGTTCCTTTTTAATATCCTTAACTTTTATTTTCTCTTTTTCTCTTTTTTCCCCTCTCTCTTTCTCTTTCTCCCTCTCTTTTTCTATTTCTCTTGCTTTCTCTTTTTCTTCTTTTTTCTCTTTGGCAGGGAGATTTTTGTTAATTGACAGGTATAAATCCTTTGTTGAAATGGACTGTGCAAAATCCTCGCCAACCTCTTGAACTAGAGGCAGTGATATATAACTTGGGAGACTTTGTCGTTTTGAATAATCTGCTGATTCTTGAGAATGATATATTCCTAAGATATTATCATAAATATTTTCAGTGACATTTTGAACACATTCATAATCTGAGCACTGTCCTTCCTTTATATCTATTTGAGCTGGAGAGTCTTTCCTCTCCTCATCGTTTGGCTTTTGGGCAACTGTTTTCTCTATTGTGGTCTTTGCATTTCTTGCTTTGGTTGTCAAAGAAGATAACTGAAAGGGCTTGTCTTTTTTTAATGAATTTTCTCTTGTTTTGTCAATCTTCTTCTCAATGTCTATTGCAAAATCTGGTCCAAGTATTTCCTTTTCACATTCTGTACCATCAGTAGCTACTAGAAATTGTGTGTGTACCTCCTTACCTTGCCCCTCCTTATTTGAAGGTGATATGCTTTTCTTCTCAATTTCACTATTTTTAAGTGTTCCCTTCAAATACGGCTCCTGTTTATCTTTACTTCTCACACTAGTAGTTGGAGAAGTAACTTCTGATACATTATACTTTTGAATTGGAATTCCCATTTTATTTTCATTCTCTTTCTTTTTATTTGCCACATCTGCAGCTGACCCTGATAACAGGTTAACCATGTTGCTTTTCATAATTCTAGTTACAGAGGTAACTTTTGGATCTTGGATGTCACCTTTTTTCATTGATGCCTCCTTAGTTTTGAAACTTTTCTTTTTACTCATTGCACCTCTATCTATTTCCAAAGTATCCAACACATTTTTCTGGTCTGAGATTAGAGATGTGTGTTTATATGATTGTTCTGGTAAAGTAAGTTGGTTCCCTTTTAAGCATCTGTTTATCTGTGTAGAGGTTTTCTGTGGAAGGTGTTTAACCCTTTGGGTGATGTTATCTGGATTTAGAAATGAATAGAAGGTGGAAGACCAGTCTCCTGAAAAAAGTGGTTGAATCTTGAAAGCAGAGATGGCCTTCTGGGCTGAAGCAGCAATCATTTCTGTAACAATGTTATTTTTATCATCCATCTGAATAGCATTAGATCCATACTTTCCTATGAACTGATCATACACAAAATTGGATATCTTATCAACTGTCTCTTTATCAATTGGTGGAAAAGAAAAAATTTCTTCAGCATTTGGTAGAACTTTAATTTCACTTTTCCTAAATTCTCCTATCAGAGAGTTTGCAAATTTTATAGCCAAGCTCACAATGTCTGGCTCTGGTGTTTCTTTTTTCTTAGAATCTTCAGTAATACTTGAAAGAGAGTAAAACTTGTGAACAAGGTCAACAATTACATCTTCCAAAAATGTAGCTGAATATAGAGAAGGCTGTCTCTTTTCTTTACCAGGTTTAGTATGTACAGAGACATGGTCATAATTAGATAAGTTATTGGAAGATGATTCTTCACCATGTAAAAATGGCCTCAGATGATGATCCATGATTTCCTTCATAATGAAACCAGCTATTTTACTGAGGAATAAGCCTCCTTTTTTGTCTGCATCTTTCTGAACTTCAGCTTGAAATTCAGATTTTTTCAAAATATTATTACATATAGAGTCAACCAAATTCTCAATCACTTCTAATTGCATACTCTCTGTGTTCTCCTCTGCCGTAGCAAGACGGATCTCATGTTCAGAAATTTCTTTGATAATTTCGTCAGTTAATTTTGATGCTGCATCCACAAACTCATAATCTGGTGAAACCTCTTGCTCTTGTAGTTCACTTTCAGTGTCAGTTGAAGGGAAGATATGCCCTAGAAGCTTGTAAATCATGTCTTGTAAAAGAGAACGTGACAGCACAGTAATACATAATGGCAAGGCATGGCTATCTCTCATGATGACATTGAGCACATTTCTGATGATTTTATCAGCTTGAGGGGAAGAGTAGGAAGAAGATACTAATTCTCCTGAAACTAATGACTGCACCTGATAATCATAAATTTCTTCCAAAAGCAAATTATATATTTTTCTTCCAAAACAAGCTGTGTCACTTTGTATAGCCCTATATATTTGAATCAGAGATTTATATTCATCTAATATTTTTTCATAAATTAGGTTGACTGTTTTTTGAACCATTTCTTTATATCCTTCTGAAAAACACATATCATCATCAAAGTTTTCTGAAACTAAAATCTCCGATGTGGTGAACTCCAGAACAATTGATTTTACTAATGTTGTAACAATGCCAGTAATTTTGTCTTTTACTGTATCTGGGTTTTCAGCAGCCAAGACATTATGTGAGAATGCATAAAGAAGTTTACATAAAAGTTCAGAAATTACTTCCTCCAAAAAGACAGCTGAATTCACAATGAAAGACAACTCTTTTTGTTTAGGATCTCCTACTTTCTGTTTATAAGTTTGATCAACTGCGGCTGAAAGGAGAGTTTTATCTCCAGATAAAAATAACTGAAGATGATGGTTAAAGATTTCTTTTATTATAAAACTTGCTATTTTTGAAACAGGTATATTACTTATACCTTTTTTATCTTTTGTAAGAGACTGGTATATATTTGAATAGGAAAGATCAGCATAAATGGAATCAACCATGGATTGGATATCTTTTTCTGAAATCATACTATGTTTTTCATTCCCATGTTTAATAATACATATTGAATGTTTTGAAATTATTGACATGATTTCATTTATCAGTTTTATTACTGTATTACTTAAGTCTGATTGAGAAGTATTTGGGTGTTCTGTACTGGAGGCCAATGGACTCATCTGAGATATAAGCTGAGACACAATTTTTTCCAAATGAGTATGTGATAACATAGTAGTATATATTGTTGAAGCCTGTCTTTGGAATCTTGATTTAGTAATGTCACATTGAACTTTCTTTATCAAAATATCAGTACTAAGTTTGGATTGTGATCCAAATGGAAACTTTTCTATAAGATTTGGATGAATTTGGAAATCAAAGGTTTCGGCTAGGATGGTTTTAGTTATCCTTGCAGCCAGTGTCTTTGTGTCATTTAGAAAATCTTTATCAGGCATCATATCCATTTCATATTCTTGCACAACTTTGCTGTACACCATGTCAATAATGTTTTTGACTACATCTCTCTCCACTGGAGGCAAACATGAATTTTCCTCAGCATTCTCTAAAATGCTAACTTGGGCTTTTGAGAATTCCTCTGTTATGAACTGTATGAGTTTTTCAGCTTTATCAAACAGTTCATCTTCTGAATCTGTTACTGATTTTGTTTGTACAATGCCTAACACCCTGTGGAATATCTTGCTTAAAACCCCAGAAATCACATCGTCCAAAAAAGTTGAGGAATAAACACTGGCATAAAACCACTGCCTTTTCTCATCACCAAAATATGTATATGATGAAGAAGGTAATGACTTTCTGTCCACAAATGGCTGAAGATGTTGTTGACAGATATGTTTAATGATAAAACCTGCTATTCTGTCAATAAAAACATCATTACTGCTTGTGATATTTTGCTCAACTGATTCTTGAGACTCAGAGTTTGAAATATTTTTGAATACTGAGTCCACAAGATGCTGAACATTGTCTTCTGAATAAACAAACTTGGTTTCTTCATCTTTTGAAAATCGAATTTCATGTTGGGAAATTTTCATCCTAATATCACTGATTATATTTGAAGCAATTTCATTGAAATTAACTTTTGATCTATCTTTTGGAGTTTCTCTGTTTGCAACAATGCTAGATGCAGAAGGGAAAATTCTAGATAATAGTATTCTGATCATGTCTTCTAAAAATGTGTATGGCAGCAAGGTGTTATATGGAGATAAACTCTGACTTGGCTTGGTAGACCTACTGATGTTACTAAGAACATCTTGAATGATATTCTCAGTTTTTGAAATAAAATATGAAGAAGATGACAAATCCCCAGAAAACAATGGATGAAGAAGGTAATCTGAAATAGCTGCTACAACTAAGTTGGTAATTTTTTCCACAAAAATATCACTGTCTTCAGACTCTTTATCAACCTCAGGGTCTAATCCATGCTGTTTTAAAACATTTCTATAAACTGAGGTGACGAGTTCATCCACAATATCTGTATCTACAGAGGGGTAAGACTGTTCTTTGTCATCATATAGAATGTGAACTTTAGCTTTGTCAAAATGGTTATTTACTGAGTTTACTATTTTTTGGGTCAAGTTTTCCAGCTCAATTTCAGTGTTATGCTTTGGACTGAAAATTTTTGATAAAAGTCTGGCAACAATTTCCCCTACAAATGTCTTAGGGTAAATACCTGAGGGTGATGGCATCTGGGGTCTGTGTGACTCTATGACTTCACTGAGAACCTGTTTAACCATACTCGATATTGTATCCGATGGAGTCTTTGGATGAGGTAAACCTTCTCCACACAAAAATGGTTGAAGATGATTTTCAATAATCTCTTGGATAATAAAACTGGCTATTTGGTCAACCATAATTGGGCTTCGGCTGACTATACTTTTCTGTATTGAAAGAAGAGAGTCAGTTGTTTGCATAATATTTCTATAAACAGAATCCACCATCTTCTGGAGGTTTTTTCCTGTACATAGATATTGATTATCATATATAGTGAACCAAATTTTATGTTTTGAAATGGCTGATATAACCTTATTTATTATACAGGTAGATATTTCATTAAAATCTGAACTCATGAAATATTTTTTTCCCAAAGAGGACACCTTACAGTAGGGTGGAGGAATGAGTTGAGATAAAAGTCTTCTGATGATATCTTCTAAAAATGAGTGTGATAACATGGTGCTATAGCCTGCTGAAGACCTAGCTTGGGAAGTAAATTCTCTCAGGTTGTTTTGAAGTTTCTGTAATATAATTTCAGCGTTGAGAGGGTAGTATGAATTATGTAAGAGCTTTCCCCTGAAGCAAGATGGGAGTTGGTAGTCCAAAATCTCTAACAATATGCTTTTCGTTATTTGTTCTGCTATTGAAGTACTGTCACATGCCAGATTACCACCACAGGTCACTTTCAACTTATATTGCTGTGAAACATCATAATAAACTGAGTCAACGATCCTACTAAAAGTTTCTTTATGGATTGGTGGAAAACACAGCCTTTCTTCAGAATTCCGTAAAACAGTGACCCTTGCCTTATTAAACTCATTCACTACATTGTTGACAAATAATGCATTCATCTCATTGAGCTGGGCTTCAGTGATGTTTTCATTTTTGCCCCACAGTGAAATAGAGAGGTTAAAAAACAGTTCTGAAATTATGTCCTCTAAAAATGTGGCTGAATAAACACCCGTATTCACATCTCCTGGATATAGCTTATTATGGATGGCTGTTGTATCCATATCCTTTGTTCCCTGTCTTTTAAGAGGTGACACATTAGCAAAGTTTACTGAATACTTCTTGCCAAATGGTGCTTGTATTTTGGAGTTAACTACGCTGAGATTATTCAGGGGTCCTGTCAAAGCATTGCCATCATAACTCGCGAGTCCTAAAGAACCTTTACCTTGTCCTAATTCTGTTAACTCTGGCCTTTTTGTTTTTATGAAACTAGACTGTATTTCTCTCGTTCCATACTTCAAATGCTTGTTTGCAAAAGGTGGACTTTGGGGGAGTTGTATACTGTGACATAATTTATCCA
Source organism: Balaenoptera acutorostrata (assembly GCF_949987535.1). Classification (NCBI taxonomy): domain Eukaryota; kingdom Metazoa; phylum Chordata; class Mammalia; order Artiodactyla; family Balaenopteridae; genus Balaenoptera; species Balaenoptera acutorostrata. The sequence goes on along the minus strand of NC_080071.1, from coordinate 45,897,441 downwards.
TCAATGATTTAACCAAGCTGTGGGAAAGAACAGTAAGAATAGAGTCTGATGACAGTAAATCTTGATCCATTTCTGCCAGATTTTCCAAAACGTCTGACATATAATCCTCTTGAAATTGTTCACAGTCCATCGTTCTCTTACAATAATCAAATTCTTCATCTTGTACACTTTGAAGTATTTTAAAAAGTTGACATTCTTCTGCTGATATCTCTTCAGAAAGAGGGCTATTATCAAGAAAGACAGAGTTTGTGCATTTTTCTAAAAGTGTTCTAATAAGTTTCTCACACACAACATTGAGAAGGAAAACTGATTTGGGGGTGAGCCCTAAGTTATTTCCAAGTATGTTATTACATTGCCAATCATTTGATGATGAGAAAAATATTCTTGCTTTTTTATCAGCATCCATAGCCTCATCTGGCTGTTCATCTGGTAAAAATAAATCCAAAACAATACTGAAAACTTTGTTGACTACTTCTTTGGATTCATGAGTTTTTAAGCTACCAGCCAGACTATCTAACTTATGGGCCAGATAACTTAATTTATTTTTTTGAATGATATGATCAGTTTTGTGAGTAGATAATTCCCAGTCTCTGGAAGTTTTCTGTCTTTGCATGGTATTTTTTTTGTTGCAAATGGGCACACTATTGCTTCTAAGCATGGAAAATGGTCTATTTCTTCCACTGTTTTCCAGGTGATGATTTAACCCTATTTCTTTGGACAGTACATGAATCACACCTATTAAGAGATCCTGAAAGAGATCATCAAAGTCAGCAGCAGCTACTCCTGGGCAGCAAATATACTTTCTTTTTAACGAAAACATTTGCTGTGCAGTGTCATTCTCTATGATGTTACTATTTAAAAGGATTTCAGCAATGATTTCAGAAATACTTAAAGCAAGTTCTCCAACAGAAATTGACCTACTCTCAAACACTTGAGAATCAATTGAAATAATTGTGTTAAATACTGCATGGGAAGCTTTCTCCTTTTCTCTGCTGTCTGTGGTGCTATCAGAAATGCTTGAAATTAAATGGCAAATGACAGACTCAGTGAGATGTTCACAAAATTGATAAAGCGAAGAATCATTGTATATGCTTCTTAGAGGCTGTTTCGATTCATATTTTTTTCTTGACAGTGTGGAAACAATAGACACCTCCTCACTGGAAACTTAAAAAAGAAAACATTACCATTTTAGCATGCATTAAGGGACATATGGAAAATTCTATATATTGGTAGTTATTTACATATGAATTTCACCTTTGGAACACCTCACTAAAGAAAAAGAAAAATCTAGTCAAGAAAGATATTGGGTTTTCTTCAGATACTTATTTTCCCACCTGTGGAATCTTAGTTTTAGCCATAAAGTTGAGAAAATAACCCTGAAGAATTCAAATCTCTAAGTCTAGTGCTGATACCTGTCTTACTTAGATGGGTTAAGGTGCTCGAAGAAGCTGGAAATCCTGGGGCAGAGAAATGATTTCCAAGTGTGGTGTTACATCTTAACATGTCTGCAGTGATCTCTAGAGACTTCATATGATTATTTAAAAAATACTTTTAGTCAAACATATAATGTTTTGTATTACTTTTAGGAAGCTAAAGAGTTGTGTTGCAATAACAACTTGACTGAAATAAAAGTGTGCTCACTTCAGAAAGGTTAGGGATGGACTGTAACATCAGCAGGACTTTAACCCCTAGATTAGTTTGTCACAAAGATGATGGGCCAACCCAGCCAGGCACAGGACTATATTCTGCTATTCAACAGAGTACTGCAAATCATATACCTACTTGGTATGGTTGATTTCTTGGAGTGGTAGCCAGAGCTACATACTCTTTTTTTCACAAAACTTTCTCAGAATGTAATAACCTATTATACCTCTGCATGTGGAATCAGACAAGACTCAGTGGAGAGGGGAGGCTTTAAGCTGAACTTTGACAGCTAGACAGGTTTTGGCCATGTTGAGATGAAGGGAGGGAGGAAAGAGTGCTCCATGTGGAAGGAACATGAGTGAAATTGCTGGAAGGCCCCGGACATGTCTGGGAATAGAGAAGAGATGTGATAGAAAGAGCCAAATACCAATGGGAGGGAATCATGGATCTTCTCTTGTTCGCTTTGTTTTTCTTATTCTCTAAGTTCAATTAGGCTGTGCTTAAAGAAATTCTACTTATAAGCTTGCAATTTCAGACACACAACTGTCCACCTTGAATCATACCAGTTTTAAGTATAGGAAATGGCCTCATTGTGCAGGTAGGTAGGACTGATAGTATGTGTTCTGCAATTTGAATGATGGGCAAGTGATGTATCTGGACTGGTAACGTAGCAACTAATTATTGGCAACTAGAATTACTGATCCAGCTCAAGGCTATAATAGATTATTAGATTGAATTTTATGAACTTTCCAATAATAGGTTTTCACATATGAAAATAGCTATCACATATGGTTCAACCTCTAACATATACAGATAAGCATTTTTTAAAAGGGAATGAAAATATATATTTAAATATATGTTTAGAGTATTACACCTAAAAGGAATTTAATAACACTGGAATACAAGCAAAATAAGATGTTTAACACTACTGTTCTTATACACTGTGACTAATAATAGCAGCGACTTCAACTGTACACGTTAAAGTTGAATCACAACCTTCCATCAGTTACCTGTACATTTGGTATGATTATAAAGAAGTCATGCATGAGAACTTTAAAAGATCTTTGGAACTCGTACCTCATGTTCAACCAAAATTCCCTGCTTTAAAAAAGTCACATTTTCTCTCATCTGCAGATATGGAAAATTGAGAGACAGACCTTTTCAGATTCAAACCATATTTTTTTTTTTTTTTTTTTAGTATCTTGATATATTAAGAAGTAATTAAATACCCTCCTAAGGCTATTTCCAGAAAAACAGTAAATGAAGCTTCTTGGACAGGAGATCTTTTAAATATATCTATTTTTTCTAAATTATGCCCACTTTTAAATATATCTGTTTTTTTCTAAATTATGCCCATTCTTGCTTACCTCTAGTTTCAAAGTTCTTGAAATATGTGACCACAGATGTGGTGACATGTCTTGCTACCAAATGAATTTCATTTGGACCCAGTTCATGATCAGCAAAAGCAATGACTTCAACTTCCTTCAGAGTCTTTATCTTCAGGTAACTCTTATTTTCCCATTTTTGCATTAAAGAAAAATCTCCCCTGCTGGCTTCAGGTTTTTTGTTTTCTTCTTCAGGTATACAACTGATTCTTTTATCCCACATTCTAAGCAAACTTTTCTCCTCATTCTTTTGACCATATATTACAGACAAAGGGTTTTGCTTTGATATGAAAAATGGTTTCATTGTTTCTGTGCTTTCATTAATGTGTGGTTGACTTGGAAAGCCGTAGCTTGACAGCACAGTACTGACAATATTTTCTGCGGCTAAACAAATTTTGAGTGGAGAGACAGTTGTCTGAATTTGGTTTGGCTCAACAACTGGTTTGGAGATCTCATAATGAAACACTCTTGGATTTTCACCTTTTCTCATTTCTGTGAATGACATGACTTGCTGTAATGCTGTTTCTGTGGATTCATTTGCTTTCTTTAACAGTTTTTGTAAGACACTCCCTTCCGGGAGGGAGCCATTTCCTTTCATAGCTTGATCAAAATAGCCCAAGTCAGATTCCTTTGGGCTAAAGTCTTGTACTTTGTTTCTAGAGCATGATGGTATGTTTTCTGAATCAGGCCTTTCCATTGGCTCTGAGCTTCTAATTGTGTCTTCTACAGAGGCTCTGGAATATAAGGGTAAATTTGATGAAGACTTATACCTTTTTTTCTTATCTTCCTCTGAATAAAACCCTGAACCTGGTACACTGCTTTGTGGAGGATGATTCCCGAATCTTACTGCCTTTAACTTTGACATGGGCATTTTCGTATTAGTTGCTAATTCAACCTGATTAACAATGTAGGTATTTTCTACTCCTTGGAACAAACTTTCCTTTGGAAGGTTTTTGATCAGAGACTCATTGAAATGAGTACACTGGTCCATCAGTGTACCAATTATCTCACTTGCTGCAAAATTTTCTTTCAATATGCTAATTGAAGATGGTTCTGCTTGGCTTATTTCTTTGTCCAGCTTGCTCTTAATTATACCAAGCATGTCGCTGACAATGTTAATGGCATATGTAAGTAACTCGGAATGGAACGAATGAAACTGTAGAAGGGTATTCTGTACATTTTCCTTGGAAATAACAGTACTTAACTTGGATTCATCAGAAAACTTTTTTAGTGGTTGTAATTTTGGCAACATCTTTTTGCTTAATAGTCTCTGTTGGACAGGAAAAAGGTTTTCTACAGGCATTTTCGCTACTTCAGAAAACTCATATTTAGAGATATGTTTAAACTGTAAGTCTACAAATGACTCTAACAGGTTTAAAATCCTTTCTACAATTTCTCGAATAATTTGGTTGCTAGAGCCCAAAGGACTTTGGTCTTCGGTTTTAGCGTTATATATTGGTTCATTGCTGAGGATGTCCTTGGTTGGAAAACCATATTTACTTTTAGTAGTAATGTGTTCTTTCCTACTTGCTGGAGTTTCTTTACCACGTGGGGTGGGCATTTGGGATAAAAAGCACAGCTGTAATTTTTCAAATAGCATTTCAACAATTTCCTTTCCAAACATATTAATTTGTGCTTTGGTGTCTTCAGCTCTCATAGAAGCTCCCTTAAAACAACTATGAAACCTGTTTTCACAATCCTCAAGATGTGGCAAATTTAAAAGTGAAAGAGAATATTCTAATTCTTTTGCTTTTATTGAAATTTCAGTCAAACCATTTTCAGCTATCATCAAGAGCTTACATTTTTCATTTTCCACGTCATTTGATTCTGCTTGCCATTTGTCAAACATTTTTTTAAATATACCTTCTTTAGGAAAAATCTGTTCTAACTGTGAAGAAACATTTTCCAAGTAAAAACATGCTTGTGGTTTGGCAAGAGACTCTGCACCTATATTCCCCTGTGAAAGTTTGGGATCATCCAGATGACAGAATATGATAGGATTAGCCAAATTTTGGTTATTTGTAGCATATAATCCTTGCAAAACCGTACTAACTATTTTATTTGCTGCCATGATTTGATTGGATGGTAAAGCTTTATCACTTACCATTGCTCTAATTTGCATCACCTTTTCAAATTCTTTAACAGTTGTTTTCAGGATATTACTTATTATATCCTTGGCATACATTTTTAGTTCTGAAGTAGGCAACTTCACTTGCAGTAAGTTTTTGGCATCTCCCGTTGGTAGGATGTGTGGCAGCCCAATGGCAGTCTTGGACCAGGTGCCTTTTGGAGTCTTCTCTCTAGGACCTAATTTAGTCTTGCTTTTGGCCTTAGTACGACTAGGTCCTAGGTGTGGTTTTGCTCTAAATTTAGGCAAAGGAGTAACTTTTGATCTTGCTTTTAAACTTGTTTTAAAACCTGGCTTAGGGTTGCCCTTAGGGCTCAGTTTAGAAGTGTGTAGCCTTAGAGGTTGCAACTCAACAGAACAACCTTTATGGGACAGGGCCTCTTCTAGATAAAGTGAGGCAAAATTTGTGATCTTATTGAGAACCATTTGGACTAAATCCTTCCCCACTTTTAATGGTGAATATTGTAAAAAAGTTTTTTCCAACAGAGAGACATTTTGACTGCCTGCATAAGGATAAACCTGTGGTAGCATATAGTTAGTGAGATTACTTCCTATTCCTGCTTGTGTAGTTTCTCTGATGCATGATGATTTCTTTGATAAAATATTTTTGTCAGTTGCTTGTACTTTATTACTTTCATATAACGATGTCACAACTACAGAGTACATTTTCCCCAAAACGCTTTCAATTATGTCACTTGCTACACTGTTAATATGGGATTGAAAGAAGTTTTTTTGTGTTATGTCTAATGTTTTAATTTTAGAGCTAGACATAAAGTGGGGGATTTCATTAAATGAAGGCAAATGACCTATGATTTCCATTACTCTTTGACACACTTTACTTAAAACTTCTTTCACTGCACTGAATAATACAGTTCTTTCTTTTTGTTTTGATTCTTCATTTTTCATAAATATTTCTTCTAGAACAATTCTCTGGCTTTCCCTTTCCAATGCCATTTGGTTTTGTTCTAGTGGATACTTTGAAAACAGAGACAGTTTGGTGTGTGTTTCCTGAGCTCTTTGTCCCAGTGATATTTCATTTGATGCAGTTAGTTGTGAAAATAAGTTACGATTGTCCTTTGAGTAAAAACTGATTTCCTTTACAGATCTTTTATTATATAAAATCTTTAAGATACTGTTGACAATTTCACTCACAGTGGTGATTTCTTGGAATGAAATGTTGTTTGGGTATGGATGCATCTTTTGGATTTTGAGGTCTAAGTCATTTTTAATCAGCTTCAAAATGGCACTGGCAATGACGTCAGCATATTCCTTAAGACTAGCTTGTGATAGATGAATTGTAGATCCAAGTTTTTCTCTGTAACTGGTAAAAGTGAAATCTGTGAGCTCTTCACTGAGAACAGTTTCATTTGATATTTTCAGAATATTCACATTTGATTCCACCTGGCTTGATTCACGAAAGATGCTGTCATCTCGTCTACAGTTTTCCAGTTCTGGGCTCAGAAATGACTTTTCTTTAGGCTGGAAAGCAAGAGTAATTAACAAATCCATTCTTTCTGTGGCAAATGATTCTAACCGATTGAAAATAGTTTTAGTAATGAAGTCAGCACTTTCCTGACATGGGTCAGGAACAGATTTCTTGGGGTCTTCTTTCTCTACTATAGTTATATGAGTATCATTAGCATAAGCTGATTTCAGATTTTTTGAAGATGGAAAATGCTCTGTTTTTCTTTCACTTTTTGACTCCATAAGAAGAGGCTGTTGACACTCTGCTTTTGGAAACATATCACAGAAGGTCAGAGGCAATCTTGTAGAAGTAGGATCCTTTGAATTTATGCTAAGTGTGACAGCAGAACTGAGATTATGAAGAACAATATCTACTATATCATTGGATATCAAAATGATATCTGAGTTAGGAACTGAAAAATTTGGAAGAATCTTATTTGCATCCTCAATGAACATTTCAGAATTTGCTCTGGAATGTTTGCCAGCTATGCTACATTTCAAAGTGGGTGTGGCAAATGAGAGATTATTCTGATACAGTAGTTTTTCATAAATATCACATAAGATGCTTTCAATGGTATCTTGTATTTGAAACTGAAGTACTTTTTGATACTCAGTCTTAATAAACAGCTTTTCAATAATACCTTCTTGCTGATCTGAATTAATCTCTTTGTCAGAATTGTTTTTGTCACATTTTCCTTTAGATGATACAATATCTAACACTGTGTTAACAATTTGACTTGCAATACTTTCAGAAACCACAATGTTATGAGTTAAGAAAGAATTTTCCCTTTCTTTATCTAATTCATGTTTGATTCCTTGTAAAATTTTTCTGGCCACTTCTGTTGCGTATGTATTTAATTTATTCAAAGAGACTTGATATAATGAGTTGGTCTTTTCTGACATAATATGATCCACTGAGCGACAGGAAAATTGATCATCAGAATACAAATCTTTGGCTGATAATGCTTTGCTTAATGTACTCTTATCCTGCTGAATAGGTAAAGCCATTGGAACTGTGAAGTTGATCTGGGGACAAAAGAGAGATTGTACTTTGGAAGTAGCAAAAGTTTCTAAACTTATTAATATTGTCTGTACAATATCTTCAACTGTGTTTACTTTAGCCTGTTTGTCAACACTGAATCTGGACTGAAGAGTATATGGATTCTTGTTTGGCACAGTGATGGAGGGCTTTTCTCCTCCACTGGTGTGTTCATGAAAAGAAACATTTGTTGAAAAGGTGATGGTTTCATACCTGTTTTCACTTGCATTTCTCCCTGTCATAGCAGCTGAATAAAGTTTATGAAACACAGTTCTAACAACATCATCTGCCACTATGGTTACATCTGCTTCAGACACCATCATTTTATCTATAAATTGAACAGATTTTTGAGCAATTGTCTCTTCAACATTGTGAGGGATGCCACTTAAATAGGAGTGGGAGAGAGAAAGCACATTTAATTGACTGACCAAAGCACTTTGAAAAATTTCATTCAAAATATTTCTTATAATGGGAACAATTGGAGATTTCTGTGGTTCTTTGAGTTTCACTTCAATTTTGTTTAAGGTTCTTTCTAGAACACATTGTTGAAGAGAATCTGATTTAGTTTCTTCTCTAAGTGATCTTCTCTCTCCAATGAATTCTTTCTCTGTATTTGCAGCATCTTCTAGAAATGAATCTGATTCAGCTCCACCAGGAAGAAAATTTCCATAGGTTGGCCTGTATCTATAAGTTTGAATGCCTCTCTCTTCAGATTCAGTTTCATTAAGCATATCTGAGGATACTGCATCTAAAATTAAACTGACTATATTCTCGAGCATTTGTTTGTCAGGTGGTGGTGTTTCCATACTTGTCCTCAAATCTAATGAGTTCATATTTAATTCTGTTTGAATAGCTTTCAAAATAGCACTTGATACCTTCTTTGCATGCGTGTATAAAGCAGACTGCAATAGTTCTTCATGTGTGTCCGTGAAAACACTGGGACTTTCACATTCCAAGTCCACCTTACTGCTTCTTTTATTTCCATCATTGATAGAAGCCCCCAGAGTTTCTAAATTTCCATTGGCAAACCCTTCTAGTTTAGCAAAAACCATATTAAGAATATCTGAAGCCACAGCTTTCAGTTTATTAGAATGAATTTCTTTTGTGCTCCCTGTTTTGGAAGACTTAGGAGCAATAGATTTTTCCTTGCTTTTAGTCATCTCTTTATTACCCTTCTGAACCATCCTGGAAACTATGCTGGAGATTATGTCAGTGCACTTGGCCATTTCCTCAATAATTGAAGTAAACGATAGGCTGTCAATATCAAGAGACTCTGAGACAGCTTTAAATCCTGAACTTACAGAACTACTATCCATGTCAACACTACATAATTTTGCAAGGATATATTCCAAAATTGTTGTGGAAATGAGCTGAATATTAGACTGCATTTCAGTGGCTGTTTGCTGATTCTCATTTGTCTTCTCTCTGCTTAGGTTACTACAAGATGGTTGACAGTGAGGGTGGGCTCCTATGAGCTTGCATAACATTTCATAGAGTGTTTCCCCAATATTATCTAACACTTGCAATCTGGAATTCTCTTTGAGATCTTTTTCACTAATGACACTATGGAGAGCACATGGAGTAGCTAAGAATTTGTAAAAAGTTTTCTTATCCTGTCCACTTGGCAAAATATTCCCTTTATCAACATTATCAGATCTGCATGATGTCATAGGCTTTGGATTATCTGAAGGGAGTGAAATATTGCTTTGATCTGAATGTCCACTTGATAATATTTCACAAATGCAAGTTAATAATGGAGATGCCATAATGTCATCACTGAGATTTGAGACAAGAGATTCTAATTTATCAGTGTCAGTAAAAAATCCTTCACCTGTAAGGGATTTGGTATGGTCTGTTTCCCTAAGATTTAGGTTTTTATTGAGTTCCAGTTCATTCTGGATAGCATGCAAAACAATGTTTACCACTTTAGTTGTATAAGTACTAAGTTGAGATTGTAATGAAGATTGCTCTGCAAGTGAAGGTTTGAAGCCCATTTGCAATTTTGGACAAACAAATAACTTCAGCCTTTTAAAAACTGCATTAATGATCTTATCAGTAATGTCATCTATAGGCTTAGGTTCACTTTCTTCAGATTTTAACAGGGAAGGCTTTGCAGGATCTACATCGAGTGAAGATAAATATTTCATTTTCTTTTCACTCTTGAACCATATTTTTAATGGCTTTTGATTTGGTGCTTCTTTGACCATGTGGAGAGTGTCAGGACTCTCTAGAGAAGTTTGATGAACTGACGATGAAATGGAACTTTTGGTGGTATTGGGAATGCAGCTTGCCTTATGAAGTATATTTAATACAGCATCTGTTATTTCTTGAGCCACTGCACTAATTTCTGACACAGAAAACATCTGGTCCATCCATTCTTGATGTGACAGTCCTTGAGGTTTTTCTGAAACAAGAACTGAAGCTTCTTTGCCAGTTTTACTGTCTAAGTGACCAGGAGGAATAGAAGATACGTCCTTGAGCATTTCCGTTAAAATACTTTTAACTATGTTTTCTGAAGCCTTGTGTATTTGATGCTTTTGATCTTGGCTGAAAAACAAAATGTCTTTATTTAAACAGGGATTTTCCTTTAAAATTTTATTCTCAAAAAATGGTAGCTCAGTCTTTAACTTCCGATCGTGAAATGCAATTTTGCTTCTTGGAGAAGCAGGCTTTGTAGGTTGTTTGCTATTTCTTTTGTATTCAAGACAAGTGTTTCTTTCTGTAAACCAATGCTCAGGAATCTGTTCTTGTGATTTTGCTTTTTCATCTTTAAAAGATGAATCAAGCACATTTCCCACAATTTTGTCTATTTCTTCATTATCATCTTCAGAATAAAGGACCATGCCAGGAACATTAATAGGTGGAAATGGTCTTCCAGACCCAGGACCATTAGATAATCTAGTGCCAGTTAGTCTGTACTTTACTTCAGTGTCCGAAGGACTTCTCAGTCTAGAGTGTCTACATTTTTGATTATCTGCTTTTACTGGTTCCTGATGTAACTGAGTAAAGATATCATCGAGCAGCTTAAGGAGTACTACTGTTTCATCAGATGCAATAAGTCTCTCATTATTAAGTTCGGTTTGTACATGTCCTAGTATCGTGCTGATTGCTTCCTCTATATAGCCAACCAAAGAGGACTGGGAAAAAATATTTGACATTAAATTTTGTATTTCTTCTTTAACAATTAAATTAGCTGCATCAAGTTCAGGACTACATTTCTTTTTGTTGGCTTTTATAAGGCGCATATATGTTGGGTCTGCCATATGTTGCTGATAGGAAAGTTTAGCTGCATCTTCAAGATGAGGAAGTTCATATTGCTTGCAAGATGCAAGAGTCATCAGCTTTTCTAAAATGGCATGCACCATATCCTCCGCAATATCACACATGGGTTCCACAGTATGAGGCAGTGAATCTATTAAAGGTTTTCCATATGATGGAGTGAGAGATTCTCCACTGGATGTTAAGCTTGGTTTAATGTTGACTGACAAATCTTCTTGTGAAAATATCTGGATACATTTTTTCTCAACTGCAGACTGTAGCTTCTCAAGCATATTTTCCACAATCTCTGAAGCTACTGAGCAGATATCAGCATTAGAAACCAAGTCTCCTTTTTCAGGCTCACTTTGGTCAACAAAAACTTCAGCAGTAACAGAAGAAATAGAAGGAATGCCCTGTGTTAAATCAGACATTATTTCTTGAAAAATGCTTTCCAAAATCAATTCAGTTTCCCCTTTTAAGCGACACTTAAAGTTAACAAAAACATTCTTTAAACTCTTCATTTCATTCATGGCTTTTGTTTTTTGATCAGAAAACAATGGACTCTCTAAGCCATCTGTTTCAGTGGTAGCATCCTTTGACTTTTTTGTGCCCGTTTCAAATGATGCTAGAAGGTGACTATCAGATTTACAACTTCTGAGCTTAGGGTATGTATATATCATGCTTGTTTTATTATATTTTAGTTCAGATGTTATAGGTTGTCCTTTAATGTGATATGTTTTTCCCACAACTGTTCTTTCCACATGGGCAGATGGTGGTTTTGAAGGTGTGGCTGGTCGCCTTACTGATATGTCAACTGCAAGTGAACAGGGCTCTCCCTGAAGTGTTTTAGTTGTTGCAGATGTGTAGCTTCCATATGTAAACTCTTCACTGCATGTGCTACAAAAACTCGAACTATCTGAAGAGAGGATGGAGTCATCAGACACTGGGTATGCATTATTTTTCAACCTTTCTTCATACTTTGTGATGGCTGGGTATAATATACTGGTCACTGTAGCCACAACCCAGGTCATTATATTCTGAATTATGCTATTCAGTTCCCCAGAAGTTACCTGGAAAAGAGGCAAGCAGGAATGAAAAGAAAATCATGTTAACAACTTACTGTATTCTGGGACAGAGGATAACATTTAATTTTTTATGTCAAACAATGCATAGCTTGATACCATCATCATTATAAAAAGAACACAGTGAAAGAAAATCTATTTAGAATTTCAAATTAATTTCAAGTTGGTTTATTCTGTGCTACAGTAAAATACTTTTTGTATAAGTTTCCATTTGACTCCCATTCCCTCAGAAGTTTTTTCTCCCCCCCAACATTTATTGCTAGGATAAATGAATTTCTGGTTTAAAAACAAAAAAATCACTAACTTGCTATCCAGGCACATTACAGGCAAGTATTTTGGCAAGAAGAAACATGGTGTCTACAACCCAGCAAAATTACTTTAAAATGAACCAGATTATTTCTAACAAAGCATTTCTCAAACAGATGCAGTCAAAACATTTGGGTGCCTTCAGAGGCATCTGTCTACCTAAGATGTAAGGATGGAAAAGAAGCCATCTCTCCTCCCCTTCCCTGCTGCAGGGGTAAGCCTGTGATGTGTATATATGGAAATGACTACAGCTAATTGCTAAGAATCATTTGATAGGCAACAAAAAAGTTCATGCTTTACAGAGATTGAATGGCTTTGTATCCAACAAAAAAGTATCAGTGGACACTGTCTTAAGAAGGCTGAGAAAAGGTGATGCACTGAGGGAACAAATGAATTTAGATTGAAAACAAGGGCAATCTAGAACTGAGTCTCAAAGAGTCAGGAGGGCTGAGCAAGAATAGGTGTTGGAGAATCCCTCATTTTGAGCTGCAAATAAGAACTCAGGGACCAGATTTGTATGACAGTTTCCTTAGTGGTCAGTGGTGCTGTCCTACATTTAAACTGGACCAGCAGTAGAAACAAAATCTATCTATCTGTTTCTATATACCTCAAATTATGTACTGAAAAAAATATTTTTTAATTTATTTATTTTATTTATTTATTTTTGGCTGCATTGGGTCTTCATTGCTGTGTGTGGGCTTTCTCTAGCTGCAGCAAGTACGGGCTACTCTTCATTGGAGTGCGCAGGCTTCTCACTGCGGTGGCTTCTCTTGTTGCAGAGCATGGGCTCTAGGTGCACAGGCTTCAGTAGTTGTGGTGCGTGGGCTCAGTAGTTGTGGCTCATAGGCTCCAGAGCGCAGGCTTAGTAGTTTAGTTGCTCCATGGCATGGGGGATCTTCCCGGGCCAGGGCTCAAACCCGCGTCTCCTGCATTGGCAGGCAGATTCTCAACCACTGCACCACCAGGGAAACCCCTGAAAATATATTTTGGACTCGCAAAACATCCTCTTGCCTATAATAAACTAATAGTATGTTTTAAATTGTTATTACTCTTAAAACATAAAAAGCAATAAACACAAGTAATTGGCAGCAAAGCCTGGAAGGCTGGCATGTAGACAGGAGGATAAACAATAGGATTCCTGTAATGGGGCTGTTCACACCCAAAATATTGCCTTAAGTTAGTTAGAATTATTCCCATTTCAGGCCAACATTGAAAGATAAGTTAACACCTATGTAGCATACTCTCTCCTGACACATTAAAGACTGTTTAGGGGCACCCCAAGGAAAGCCATTTTATTCTGCTCTAATCCCTGAATCTCCTAATACATTTTTGCATTTATTATACAGACAATGGCTAGTGGTCTGAAAAACATATTTTGGGTGATAGCGTATGTCATATAATACTTATATAATCACATCCAAAAGCAAATATTTTAAGAACAAAGCAACTGTTCTAATCTACTATGACATATAAACTAAGACATTTAATATATATTATTTTTCTTAGTACCAGAGATAATAAACAGTAGACCTACATTATTACTCTTAGGCTAGGTATGAGAAGAAGTTTCCAACCTTGATATATGAAAGATATTCCTAAAATTTTCTATGTAGTAAAATACGATAAATAGAACCTAGTTTGCAGTTGCTTTCCATTATAATATTAAACTGAGAAATATTCTCTTGAATCAAAAGTTTTCATTTTGCTACATGTTCTATGAATTGAGTTCATGTGAAAAAGTATGTCAGAATATATGTTGTTTTCAAACCTCTCTCTCTTTCCTAACTGGTCTGACTGGATCCAGAATTAGGCCTTATAAAAATACCCTCTTATCCAAGTCTCAGCTCATAGGTGACCAGGTCCTTTTTATGTGACTGGGGTGCTTCCCACAAAACTGGCTAGAGACAAACCCAGGCATCCCAACTCATCAGCCAAGTCTGTGAAGTGATTCTGTTAATGGCTTCCCATGACAGACTGGGTTTATGATTATTTGATGGCTAGGTCCCTTAATGACCCTTCCCTGACTTCCTGCTTATCCCCATGAGACATCTTCCTGAAGAGCCAAAATTATATTTTGATGAGAACTTTAGACTACTGTAAAATCTAAGAATTAACTTAAAGTAAACTTATTAAAGAAGAAAAAAAGGTCAAAGAGGGACACTAATATCAATAAATGATTACTCATTGTTTGATTCATAGTTTTTTTCCTATTATGACACATACAAGAGTATAGTTAATATGCTGCTTTATCAATGAGTTTTATGATACATACTTTTTCTTGCAAGCAGTTTTGTAGGAGATTCTGTTGTCTGTAAAGTCAAGAAAGGTTGATGATTTAGTTATTACTTAGGGTCAAGAATTTATGTAGCTTTTTCCAAAACTTCTAATCAGTGAATCAGTTTCTTCTCTTTGTATCTAAGAGATTTTTAAAAGAAATTCAAAAGAATAAACTTTTTTATTGTCCACCCCCACCACCTATTTCTCTTCCTTCTTTGATTTTGGCCCACATGATTCATTACTCAGAGGAGTAGAATTGTGGCTGCTGCATAAAAAATATGTCTATTTGAAAATTCCAATTCTGACCCATGTTAACCATTCCTGCTTTGAGGTTCTCTGGGGAAGGACACAGACTTGGAGGGAGACAGTGAGATAGTCCTTTCTGTTTGCTAAAAGGCAGCATGAGGTGGCAAGACAATCTGACCAGAGCTTCCGGATAATCCTTAACTTACCCTTTCAAATCCCATAGTCCTACCCACACTCTCATCAAACAGTAGTAAGGAATTAAGGTGACTATTTAATAACTATGGGTTAAAATCATAAATTTCGAGCCATATTAAATACCAATTTAGAAGTAGCCCTTTTCTATGTATGACAATATTCTATCATGTGTTCTAATTAGATTTTTTATCATGATACTAATGAAATAACATAGTTTTCTGAATTGTAAAAATTAAAGAACTCAATGAAAAATATAGAATAACACACAGTTAATAAAACAAGATCTGAGACTTTAGTTCTGATTTATTTTTGTATATTTCAGATATTTATTTTCATAAATTTCAACATAGGCCCTTTGCTTATCTTCTTCCTGCTTTCTTAAGAGAAAATTGATATACCTTGTTTACTTTTTCTAGGCCTGTACTTTACTTTACATTATAAAATTAGACACTGAGTTCATGTTGTGCAGTGATGAGAGCTGGGATCCTGCTCCAATAGCAGTGAGCATCACTGACCTGTGAAGAAGACCACAGGCAGAGGAAACAAACTTGGACAGTGATAGCTTACTCATCAACTGTGTTCTCCCAAGATCTCAGAAGAACATGTATACAGTTAAATGGGTTCCTTCAGAAGGGTGGCAAGATGGCCGAGTAGAAGGATTTGAGCTCACCTTCTCTCATGAAAACACCAAAAACACAACTAATGGCTGAACAACCATCGACAGAAAAGACTGGAACCTATCAAAAAAGATATTCTACATCCAAAGACAAAGAAGAAGCCACAAAAAGATGGTAGAAGGGATGCTTTCATAATATAATCAAATTCCATACCCACCAGGTTGGCAACCCACAAACTGGAAACTAATTATATCACAGAGGTTCTCCCACAGGACTGAGAGTTCTGAGTCACACATCAGGTTCCCCAGCCTGGGGGTTTGGCGTCAGGAGGAGGAGCCCCCAGAGCATTTGGTTTGAAGGCCAGTGGGGCTTGAGTGCAGGAGCTCCATAGGACTGGGGGAAACAGAGACTCCACTCTTGGAGGGTGCACACAAGGTTTCATGTGCACAGGGACCCAGGGCAAAGCAGTGACTCTGTAGGAATCTGGGCCAGACCTACCTGTGGGTCTTGGAGTGTCTCTTGGGGGTCAGCTGTGGCCCACTTCGGGGGCAAGAACACTGGTGGCAGAGGCCCCTGGGAAAATTCCTCAGCATGAGCTCTCCCAAAGGTCACCATTTTGGCACTGAGACCTGGCCCCACCCATTAGCCTGCAGGTTCAAGTGCTGAGATGCCTCAGGCCAGAAAACCAACAGGATGGGAACACAGCCCCACCCACCAACAGACAGGCTGGCTAAAGTCCTCCTGAGCCCCTTGACACAGGCCTGTCCACCAGAGGGACATGACCCAGTTCCACCCAAAGTGGGCAGGTACCAGTCCCTCCCGCCAAGAAGCCTGCATGAGCCCCTGAACCGACCTCACCCACCAGGGGGCAGACACCAGAAGCAAGAACTACAATCCTGCAGCATGCAGAATGGAGACTACAAACACAGAAAGTCAGGCCAGAAGGGAGTGGTATGATATATGTAAAGTGAAGAAAGGGAAAAATGTACAACCAAGAATACTCAAACCAGCAAGGCTTTCATTCAGATTTGACAGAGGAATCAAAAGCTTTACAGACAAGCAAAAGTTAAGAGAATTCAGCACCACCAAACCAGCTTTATGAAAAATGCTAAAGGAGCTTCTCTAGGAGGAAAAGAAAAGGCTACAACTAAAAACAAGAAAAGTACAAATGGAAAAGCTCACCAGTAAAGGCAAACATACAATAAAGGTAGGAAATCATCCACACACAAATATGATATCAAAACCATCAGTCGTGAGAAGAAGAGAGTATAAATGCATGATATATTGGAAATGCATTTGAAATTGAGACCAGCAACTTAAAACAACCTTGCATATATATAGACTTCTTTATCAAAACTTCATGGTAACTGTATCTACAATAGATACACACAAAAGAAAAAGGAATCCAACACTAAAGATAGTCATCAAATCACAAGAGAAGAGAAGAGGAAGGGAAGAAAAAAAACCTACATAAACAAACCCCCCAAAATTAAGAAAATAGCAAGTAGAGGTAAGACAGGACTCGTGCCCCTGAGAGGCTGGGGTAAGGGGGAAGTTCCCATGCTCAGAGGGGCCCACACATGGAGAGGGGATCAGCAGGGATGGGGAGAGACTTTTGGGGGATCAGAAGGGAACACGGCCAGCATTTTCCCCATTGGCTCAGGGCCCTGGGGTCCCAAGCCTAAACCTTCGCCCCCTGGCTGCGCTAAGCCTAGGCCCTGTCCCCCAATCCCCCAAGGCCTTTTCTGGCATGCCAGTCCTGAGCCTATGCCCTGTCCCCCTTGCCTAATCCCCGACCCCCCACTGAGGTCTTTTCTGGCCCTGTTTTATTTTTGGTTGCTGTTGTGGTTTGGTTTTGCCTTGTTGTTGTTTCAGTTATATTTTTATTTTTTCTAATGTATTTTTTAATTCTAATTTTATTTTTTATTCTTTGTTGTTCTCCTTTTTGTTTGTTGCCAATTTTTTTTTTTTTTTTTTTGGCTGTGCCATGCAGCTTGCAGGATCTTGGTTTCCCAGGCCAGGGGTCAGATCTTAGCTCCTGTGGTGGGAGCACTGAGTCCAAGCCACTGGACTAACAGAGAACCTCAGACCCCAAGGAATATTCATTGCTGTGAGCTCTCCGGGAGGTCCTCATCTTGGCACCAAGACCCAGCTCTACCCAACTGCCTGCAAACTCCAGTGCTGGATGCCTCAGGCCGAACAACCAGTAAGAGAAGAACATAGCCCCACCCATCAAAAAAAATGAGATGACAAAAAAATATGTTACTGATGAAGAAGCAAGGTAAAAAACTACAAGACCAAATAAATAAAGAGGAAATAGGCAAGCTACCTGAAAAATATTTCAGAGTAATGACAGTAAAGATGATCCAAAATCTCAGAAATAGCATGGAGGTACGGATCGAGAAAATACAAGAAATGTTTAACAAGGACGTAGACGAACTAAAGAACAAATAAACAGTGATGAACAACATAATAACTGAGGTGAAAAATACACTAGAAAGAATCAATAAGAGAATAACTGAAGCAGAAGAACAAATAAGTGAGCTAGAAGATAGAATGGTGGAAATCACTGCTGAGGAGCAGAATAAAGAAAAAAGAATGAGAAGAAATGAGGACAGTCTCAGAAACCTCTAGGACAACATTAAATGCACCAACATTTGAATTATAGGGGTTCCAAGAAGAAGAAGAGAAAGAGAAAGGGTCTGAGAAAATATTTGAAGAGATTATAGTTGAAAACTTCCCTAACATGGGAAATAGGCACCCACGTCCAGGAAGCACAGAGAGTCCCATACAGAATAAACACAAGGAGATACACACCAAGAAACATATTAATCAAACTAACAAAAATTAAATTCTAAGAAAAAACATTAAAAGCAGCAAGGGAAAAGCAACAAATAACATACAAGGGTATCCCCATAAAGTTATCAGCTGATTTTTCAGCAGAAACTCTGCCAGCCAGAAGGGAGTGGCAGGAAATACTTAAAGTGTTGAAAGGGAAAAACCTACAACCAAGATTACTCTACCCAACAAGGATATCATTCAGATTTGACAGAGAAGCAAAAGACAAGAAAATTCAGCACCACGAAACTAGCTTTACAACAAATGCTAAAGGAACTCCTCTAGGCGGGAAACACAAGAGAAGAAAAAGACCTACAGAAACAAACCCAAAACAATTAAGAAAATGGTAATAGGAACATACGTATTGATAATTACCTTGAATGTAATGGATTAAATGCTCCAACCAAAAGACATAGCCTGGCTGAAAGGATAAAAAAACAAGACCCATATCTATGCTGTCTGTAAGAGACCCACTTCAGACCTCGGGACACATACAGACTGAAAGTGAGGGGATGGAAAAAGATATTCCATGCAAATGGAAATCAAAAGAAAGCTGGAGTAGCAATTCTCATATCAGACAAAATAGACTTTAAAATAAAGACTATTACAAGAGACAAAGAAGGACACTCTATAATGATCAAGGGATCGATCCAAGAGGAAGCTATAACAATTGTAAATATTTATGCACCCAACATAGGAGCACCTCAATACATAAGGCAAATACTAACAGCCATAAAAGGGGAAATCGACAGCAACACAATCATAGTAGGGGACTTTAACACCCCACTTTCACCAATGGACAGATCATCCAAAATGAAAATAAATAAGGAAACACAAGCTTTAAATGATACATTAAAGAAGAGGGACTTAATTGATATTTATAGGACATTCCACCCAAAAACAACAGAATACACATTTTTCTCAAGTGCTCATGGAACATTCTCCAGGATAGATCATATCTTGGGTCACAAATCAAGCCTTGGTAAATTTAAGAAAATTGAAATCGTATCAAGTATCTTTTCCAACCACAACGCTATGAGACTAGATATCAATTACAGGAAAAGATCTGTAAAAAATACAAACACATGGAGGCTACACAATACTCTACTTAAGAATGAAGTGATCACTGAAGAAATCAAAGGGGAAATCAAAAAATACCTAGAAACAAATGACAATGGAGACACGACGACCCAAAACCTATGGGACGCAGCAAAAGCAGTGCTAAGAGGGAAGTTTATAGCAATACAAGCCTACCTCAAGAAACAGGAAACATCTCGAATAAACAACCTAACCTTGCACCTAAAGCAATTAGAGAAAGAAGAACAAAAAAACCCCAAAGCTAGCAGAAGGAAAGAAATCATAAAGATCAAGTCAGATATAAATGAAAAAGAAATGAAGGAAACAATAGCAAAAATCAATGAAACTAAAAGCTGGTTCTTTGAGAAGATAAACAAAATTGATAAACCATTAGGCAGACTCATCAAGAGAAAAAGGGAGAAGACTCAAATGAATAGAATTAGAAATGAAAAAGGAGAAGTAACCACTGACACTGCAGAAATACAAAAGATCATGAGAGATTACTACAAGCAACTCTATGCCAATAAAATGGACAACCTGGAAGAAATGGACAGATTCTTAGAAATGCACAAACTGCCGAGACTGAACCAGGAAGAAATAGAAAATATGAACAGACCAATCACAAGCACTGAAATTGAAACTGTGATTAAAAACCTTCCAACAAACAAAAGCCCAAGACCAGATGGCTTCACAGGTGAATTCTATCAAACATTTAGAGAAGAGCTAGCACCTATCCTTCTCAAACTCTTCCAAAATATTGCAGAGGGAGGAACACTCCCAAACTCATTCTACGAGGCCACCATCACCCTGATACCAAAACCAGACAAAGATGTCACAAAGAAAGAAAACTACAGGCCAATATCACTGATGAACATAGATGGAAAAATCCTCAACAAAATACTAGCAAACAGAATCCAACAGCACATTAAAAGGATCATACACCATGATCAAGTGGGGTTTATCCCAGGAATGCAAGGATTCTTCAATATACGCAAATCAATCAATGTGATACACCATATTAACAAATTGAAGGAGAAAAACCATATGATCATCTCAATAGATGCAGAGAAAGCTTTTGACAAAATTCAACACCCATTTATGATAAAAGCCCTGCAGAAAGTAGGCATAGAGGGAACTTTCCTCAACATAATAAAGGCCATATATGACAAACCCACAGCCAACATTGTCCTCAATGGTGAAAAACGGAATCCATTTCCACTAAGATCAGGAACAGGACAAGGTTGCCCACTCTCACCACCATTATTCAACATAGTTTTGGAAGTGTTAGCCACAGCAATCAGAGAAGACAAAGAAATAAAAGGAATCCAAATCGGAAAAGAAGAAGTAAAGCTGTCAGTATTTGCAGATGACATGATACTATACATAGAGAATCCTAAAGATGCTACCAGAAAACTCCTAGAGCTAATCAATGAATTTGGTAAGGTAGCAGGATACAAAATTAATGCACAGAAATCTCTTGCATTTCTATACACTAATGACGAAAAATCTGAAAATGAAATTAAGAAAACACTCCCGTTTACCATTGCAACAAAAAGAATAAAATATCTAGGAATAAACCTACCTAAGGAGACAAAAGACCTGTATGCAGAAAATTATAAGACACTGATGAAAGAAATTAAAGATGATACAAATAGATGGAGAGATATACCATGTTCTTGGATGGGAAGAATCAACATTGTGAAAATGACTCTACTACCCAAAGCAATCTACAGATTGAATGCAATCCCTATCAAACTACCACTGGCATTTTTCACAGAACTAGAACAAAAAATTTCACAATTTGTATGGAAACACAAAAGACCCCGAATAGCCAAAGCAATCTTGAGAATGAAAAATGGAGCTGGGGGAATCAGGCTCCCTGACTTCAGACTATATTACAAAGCTACAGTAATCAAGACAGTTTGGTACTTGCACAAAAACAGAAATATAGATCAATGGGACAGGATAGAACGCCCAGAGATAAACCCACGCACATATGGTCACCTTATCTTTGATAAAAGAGACAAGCATATACAGTGGAGAAAAGACAGCCTCTTCAATAAGTGGTGCTGGGAAAATTGGACAGATACATGTAAAAGTATGAAATTAGAACACTCCCTGACACCATGCACAAAAATAAACTCAAAATGGATTAAAGACCTAAGTGTAAGGCCAGACACTATTAAACTCTTAGAGGAAAACATAGGCAGAACACTCTATGACATACATCACAGCAAGATTCTTTTTGACCCAGCTCCTAGAGAAATGGAAATAAGAACACAAATAAACAAATGGGGCCTAATGAAACTTAAAAGCTTTTGCACAGCAAAGGAAACCATAAACAAGACCAAAAGACAACCATCAGAATGGGAGAAAACATTTGCAAATAAAGCAACTGACAAAGGATTAATCTCCAAGATTTACAAGCAGCTCATGCAGCTCAATAACAAAAAAACGAACAACCCAATCCAAAAATGGGCAGGAGACCTAAATAGACATTTCTCCAAAGAAGATATACAGATTGCCAACAGACACATGAAAGAATGCTCAACATCATTAATCATTAGAGAAATGCAAATCAAAACTACAATGAGATATCATCTCACACCAGTCAGAATGGCCATCATCAAAAAATCTAGAAACAATAAATGCTGGAGAGGGTGTGAAGGAAAGGGAACACTCTTGCACTGTTGGTGGGAATGTAAATTGATACAGCCACTATGGAGAACAGTATGGAGGTTCCTGAAAAAACTACAAATAGAACTACCCTACGACCCAGCAATCCCACTACTGGGCATATACCCTGAGAAAACCATAGTTCAAAAAGAGTCATGTACCAAAATGTTCATTGCAGCTCTATTTACAATAGCCAGGACATGGAAGCAACCTAAATGTCCATTGACAGATGAATGGATAAAGAAGATGTGGCACATATATACAGTGGAATATTACTCAGCCATAAAAAGAAATGAAATGGAGGTATTTGTAATGAGGTGGATGGAGTTAGAGTCTGTCATACAGAGTGAAGTAAGTCAGAAAGAGAAAAACAAATACATTATGCTAACACATATATATGGAATCTAAGGGAAAAAAAAAAAAAGGCCATGAAGAACCTAGTGGCAAGACGGGAGTAAAGACACAGACCTACTTCAGAATGGACTTGAGGATATTGGGAGGGGGAGGGGTGAGATGTGACAGGGTGAGAGAGTGTCATGGACATATATACACTACCAAATGTAAAATAGACAGCTAGTGGGAAGCAGCCGCATAGCACAGGGAGATCAGCTCGGTGCTTTGTGACCACCTAGAGGGGTGGGATGGGGAGGGTGGGAGGGAGGGAGATGCAAGAGGGAAGAGATATGGGAACATATGTATATGTATAACTGATTCACTTTGTTATAAAGCAGAAACTGGCACACCATTGTAAGGCAATTATACTTCAGTAAAGATGTTTAAAAAAAAAAAGAAAATTACAGACCAATATTACTGATGAACATAGAATGCAAAAATCCTCAACAGAGTACTAGCAAACAGAATCCAACAGCACATTAAAAGGATCCTACACCATGATCAAGTTGGATTTATCCCAGGGATGCAAGGATTCTTTAATATATGCAAATCAATCAATGTGATACACCGTGTTAACAAATTGAAGACTAAAAACCATATGATCATCTCAATAGATGCAGAAAAATGTTTTGACAAAATTCAACACCCATTTATGATAAAAACTCTCCATAAAGTGGGCATAGAGGGAAACTACCTCAACATAATAAAGGTCATATATGACAAACCCACAGAAAACATCATTCCCAGTGGTGAAAAACTGAAGGCATTTCCTCTAAGATCAGGAACAAGACAAGGATGTCCACTCTCGCCACTATTATTCAACATAGTTTTGGAAGTCCTACCTGTGCTACTCAGAGAAGAAAGAGGAATAATAGGAATTCAAATTGGAAAAGACAAAGTAAAAGTGTCACTCTTTGCAGGTGACATACTATATATAGAGAATCCTAAAGATGCTACCAGAAAAGATGCTACTACTAGAGCTAATCAATGAATTTGGTAAAGTTGCATGATACAAAATTAATGCACAGAAATCTCTTGCACCTCCTGTACACTAACAATGAAAGATCAGAAAGAGAAATTAAGGAAACAATCCCATTTACCATTGCAACAAAAAGAATAACTAGGAATAAACCTAACTAAGGAGGCAAAAAACATGTACTCAGAAAACTATAAAACACTGATGAAAGGAATCAAAGACGACACAAACAGATGGAGAGATATACCATGTTCCTGGATTGGAAGAATCAATATTGTGAAAATGACTATCATACCCAGGGCAATCTACAGAGTCAATGCAAGACCTATCAAATTGCCAGTGGCATCTTTCACTGAACTAGAACAAAAACTTTTACAATTTGTATGGAAACACAAAAGACCCCTAATAGGCAAAGCAACCTTGAGAAGGAAATGCGGAGCTGGAGGAATCAGGATGCCTGATTTCAGACTATACTACAAAGTACAGTAATCAAGACAGTATGGTACAGGCACAAAAACAGAAATATAGATCAGTGGAACAGGATAGAAAGTCCAGAGATAAACCCATGCACCTATGGTCACCTAATCTATGACAAAGGAGGCAGGAACATACAATGGAAGAAAGACGGTATCTTCAATAAGTGATGCTGGGAAAACTGGACAGCTACATGTAAAAGAATCAAATTCAAACTCTACCTAACACTATACACAAAAATAAACTGAAAATGGATTAAAGAACTAAATGTAAGGCCGGACACTATAAAACTCTTAGAGGAAAACATAGGAAAAACACTCTGACGTAAATCAGAGCAAGATTTTTTTTGTCCCACTTCCTAGAGTAATGGAAATAAAAACAAAAATGAACAAATGGGACCAATTAATCCTAAAAGCTTTTTCACAGCAAAGGAAACCATAAACAAGACAAAAAGACAACCCTCAGAATGGGAGAAAATATTTGCAAATGAAACAACTAACAAAGGATTAATCTCCAAAATATACAGACAGCTCAATATCAAAAAAACCCAAACAACCAAATCCAAAAATGGGCAGAAGATCTAAATAGACATTTCTCCAAAGAAGACATACAGATGGCCTGGAGGCACATAGAAAGCTACTCAACATCACAATTATTAGAGAAATACAAATCAAAACTATAATGAGGTATTACCTCACACCGGCCAGAATGGACATCATCAAAAAATCTACAAACAACAAATGCTGGAGAGGGTGTGAAGAAAAGGGAACCCTCTTGCACTGTTGGTGGGAATGTAAACTGATACAGCCACTATGGAGAACAGTATAGAGGTTCCTTAAAAAACTAAAAATAGAACTACCATATGACCCAGCAATCCCACTACTGGGCATAAACCCTGAGAAAACCATAATTCAAAATGAGACATGTACCCCAGTGTTCATAGCAGCATGATTTACAATAACCAGGACATGGAAACAACCTAAATGTCTACTGACAGATGAATGGATAAAGAAAATGTAGTACATATATACAATGGAATATTACTCAAACATAGAAAGGAACAAAATTGGGTCATTTGTAGAGATGTGGATGGACCTAGAGTGTGTCATACAGTGTGAAGTCAGAAAGAGAAAAACAAATATTGTATGTTAATGCATTATGTGGAATTGAGAAAAATGGTACAGATGAAACCTATTTGCAGGGCAGAGATAGAGATGAAGACATAGAGAAAGCAGGTGTGGACACGGGGGGAAGGGGAGGGTGGGCTGAATTGGGAGATTAGGCTTGACATAAATATACTACCATGTGTAAAATAGATAGCTAGTGGGAACCTGCTGTAGAGCACAGGGAGCTCAGCTCAGTGCTCTGTGATGACCTAGATAGGTGGGAGGGGTGGTGGGTGGGAGGAAGGTCCGAGAGGGAGTGGATATATGCATGCATATAGCTGATTCACTTCATTGTACAGCAGGAACTAGCACACTGTCAAGCAATTATGCTCCAATTAAAAAAAAAAAAAGATTAAATAAATAAATAAATAAATAACCTAGGGGTAGTAGAAAGCATGTAGAAGGTACTCAATTAAGATCCACTGACCAATGAAGGCTTATTAATGAACAGACTCCAGTGGAACTTTTCTGAAATAAAACAATGAGTAAATTAGTA
This sequence comes from Balaenoptera acutorostrata, assembly GCF_949987535.1. NCBI lineage: Eukaryota > Metazoa > Chordata > Mammalia > Artiodactyla > Balaenopteridae > Balaenoptera > Balaenoptera acutorostrata. Next base: position 45,871,704 of record NC_080071.1, on the reverse strand, counting down.
TCACCCACATTCAGTGCCCTCTGTGTCTTCAGGTCAACAAGCCAAGCCCTGGGGACACAAATATGAACAAGATGTAGTCCCTGATCTTAAGGAGTGTACAGACTTGTGGGGACACAGATGTGTAGACAACTGTAATATTTACAAAATACATGGACAGGTCTTATCTCATTTACATCATGAGAACCCAAGGTAGCTGGTATAACATGTGACTTTATACTCAATGTTTAGAAGAGAAACTGAGGTTAAGTGAGTTGTCCAAGATCACTCCAGTAGTACGTGGAGTTGTAACAAGAACCCAGTTCTGCTGACTCCAAACCAAGGGCTCTTTCTACTGCACGCTAATGTTCTAGTATAACATGCTTATTTCCCAGTGCCAGTGACGCTGGAGCAATCCAGCTCATGAAAAGCATTGGTATCTAGTGAGTGAGAGGCAGGCATTGATGGCATCAAGGAAGGCAGGCTTTGAAAAGCACCTGTGAATAGTTAAATATTTTTCTTCTCATTAACTATAATTTTTCAAATACCAAAAAGAATTTGAGGTTACTTTTGACAAAGCATGATACCATATATATATTTTTATGTTTAAAAGAACAAAGTAATGAACGGAAATAGAGATGAAATCCCTGTGTCAGAAAATTGAGGGTAAGAATAGGTGGGCATAACTCTTAGCTCTGAGCTTCCTGAGAGACAAAGCAAACTGGGAAGTGACAAGGTTCTTGTATACAAAAGGAGGCGGACTAATTTTAATTTTAGCATATATTATCACCATTTGTCCTCTGATTTCTGAATCACACAGCAAAAATCAGTATTCTTATAGAAAACATTGATTTGAAAGTATAGCATTTTACCAATAAAAAAAGTGAATTTGTTATATTTGTAAATTCTGTGGGTTGATCAGAAGATTTGGAAATTTGGTAACAACATACTCAATAGCACATGATTGCCAACATTAATGGTTTGGTCTGTTCTGTAAAGGAAAATGGGAGAATTGGCATCCAGTTTAGAAGGATCATGCAGCAGGGTATCGGAAATGTAATGGGGCTAGGGGGGTGGGACAAAGATTGCCCTCTTCATAAACAGCACACATTTCAAGTTCTTAACTGAGTGAACTATAGCCAAAATGGCACATCAAACACAAGATGACATTCACCAGCTATGAGGATATTTCATCATTCATTCACTCATTCCACAAACAGTTACTGAGTGCCCAGAGTGGGCATTCAAGCCCTGTCCTTAAGGATGAAGACAGAGCAGTGAACAACACAGACAAAAATGCCTGCCTTCGCCAAGCTTTCATGAGGCAAAGCCTAGCATGTAGCACAAATTAAAGATGGATGTGTACTTTGTCTGTGAGAGAGCTGGAGTTCCCACAGTCACACTGGCATCTAAATGAGACATCCTAAAAAGGCTACAGCCCTGTGTTACTGCAGACTGAAACACATGCTTGGTTTTTGTCACAGAACTATCTAGAGCCTAGGGGCAGCTAGGAAGGGAGGTGCAAACACCGATCCTAACTGCCGTAAAACAGGGCTGAAGAGTAGGTCCCACCTTTTGAAGCTCACAATGGATGGAGGGTGGGCCAGCCTTCCCACTGCAGAAGGAGCCAACAAGCACCTCCTTCAGTTTAAGGAAAAGGTCCTCTCCTGCTATAAAAATGGCTTTAAGAAGCAGCTGGGCGGGTGGGGGGAAGCTACAGCAGCCACAGAAGCTGTTAGACAAGGTAAAAAAAAAAAAAAAAAATATATATATATATATATATATATATATATATATATATATATATATATATATATATATATGGTTTTTAAGACCCATGCATGCATTTATTCAACTAATATTTATTAAATCCTCACTACATATGCAAAAAGCACCGTGGTAGGAACTAGGGAAAGAGAGAGGGGAGTGGGTGGAGACATGGTTCCTGCCCTCATGTCTCTTACCTTCTAGAAAGAGAGTCAGACATTGAACTAATCAATTAATTAATTAAAAGTAGAACATCTACTAGGAAGAACGATTGGAGTCTATAAGAACTTTAAAAGGGCAAATTAACCTAGTGCCAAAGATAACAGAAACCCTTTACACAATCCCACTCACTTTTTCACTCTCTCCTCTCCCTCTCCTCCATTCCGTCCCCTTCCCCATCCCTTCTCTCTCAGACACACATGCACACACACTTGTGTGCACACAGGTGCATACACAGGCACACATAGCTATGATGTAATCAGACACCTCTTTGTCTTCCTTTCAAAGAGACAACTTTTGAGCTATAAATACTAAAGATATTCATTCTGGCTCTTAGGCCAACAGGCTGCAACCCTGGCGAAACCATGCCAAAATTCCTACTCTGAGTTAAGCTGCAGTCAGGTCTAGATGAAAAAAGGAACGTTTCAACTGATTACGTCTTCATATGTTTCCTAGATATTTGAGTTTATGGTTGTGCTTGTCCTTTTTTTTTTTTTTTTTTTTTTATAGTTTTTTTTTTACTTGATTTTATTTATTTATTTATTTTATTTTTGGCTGTGTTGGGTCTTCGGTTCGTGCGAGGGCTTTCTCCAGTTGCGGCAAGCGGGGGCCACTCTTCATCGCGGTGCGGGGACCGCTCTTCATCGCGGTGCGCGGGCCTTTCTCTATCACGGCCCCTCCCGTCACGGGGCACAGGCTCCAGACGCGCAGGCTCAGCAATTGTGGCTCACGGGCCCAGCTGCTCCGTGGCATGTGGGATCTTCCCAGACCAGGGCTCGAACCCGTGTCCCCTGCATTAGCAGGCAGATTCTCAACCACTGCGCCACCAGGGAAGCCCTGTGCTTGTCCTTCTTGATACTTAATTAGAATGTACAGGCCTCAGATATGAGCTTGCAGGAGACAGACAGTGTTCAAAATGAAAATGACAGCTTTCCACTGGCTTGTGTGCTGTTCTATAGCAGCTCACTGTCAGGTGTTGAAGTTAAGCTAAACTACATAAAAACAGAAGATGTAAAAGCTAAAGTTGAAAAATTAAAACTTAGAGTCTACATATACTGAACTTTGGCTATTCAATTATAAAGTCAAATTGGAAAAACATAAGAAAAACAAGTAAGGAACAGAATTTTGGACAAAGCACTGAGCTGGGCAGATTTTAAAACTTTCCAATTAAGTTATATAACTACAAAATATTTGTGGTAGATAAAAATTAGAAAATACAGGTATATAGACAGAGATAAAAATACAGCCATATTTAATTACCAAAGCACTTTCCATAAAATGACTATATCAAAGTATTTAACCAATTCTTTATTATTGGGCATTTATGCTTTTGCCTAATCTTTATTAACACAAATGTTTTGATGAACACCTTTATATATGCATTTCTGCGCATCTCATTATTTTCTTGTAACAAATTCTTAGAAGTGGAATTTCTTAGCTGGGCAGTATTCAGATGTTTAAAATCAGAATTAAAGCAACGGCCAACTTTAGAAAAAAGAAATCATAAGTAACACAATAACAGTGGGGGACTTTCACACTCTACTTTCACCAATGGACAGTTCATCCAGAGAGAAAATCAATAAGGAAACACAGGCTTTAAATGAGACATTAAACCAGATAGACTTAATTGATATTTATAGGACATTCCATCCAAAAGCAGCAGAATACACATTCTTAAGTGCATATGGAACATTCTCCAGGATAGACAATATGTGGGGCCACAAAGTGAGCCTTGCTAAATTTAAGAAAATTGAAACCATATCAAGCATCTTTTCCAACTATAACTCTATGAGATTAGAAATTGACAACAAGAAAAAAAAATTATAAAAAGCACAAGCAAGTAGGCTAAAAAATATGTTACTAAAGGACCAAGGGATCACTGAAGAAATCAAAGAGGAAATCAAAACATACTGACAGTTATTGGAGATTGGTTCAAGATGGCAGAGTGGAAGGACGTGCTCTCAACTCGCTCTTGCGAGAGCACCGGAATCACAATTAACTGCTGAACAATCATCAACAAGAAGGCACTAGAACTCACCAAAAAAGATACCCCACATCCAAAGACATAGGAGAAGCTGCAATGAGATGGTAGGAGTGGTGCAATCATAATAATATCAAATCCCATAGCCGCTGGGTGGGTGACTCACAAACTGGAGAACACTTATACCACAGAAGTCCACCCACTGGAGTGAAGGTTCTGAGCCCCATGGCAGGCTTCCCAACCTGGGGGTCCGGCAACAGGAGGAGGAATTCCCAGAGAATCAGACTTTGAAGCCTAGAGGGATTTGATTGCAGGACTTTGACAGGACTTGGGGAAACAGAGACTCCACTCTTGGAGGGCACACACAAAGTAGTGTGTGCATCAGGACCCAGGGGAAGGAGCAGTGACCCCATAGGAGACTGAACCAGACCTACCTGCTAGTGTTGGAGGGTCTCCTGTAGAGGTGGGGGGTGGCTGTGGCTCACCGCAGGGACAAGGACACTGGCAGCAGAAGTTCTGGGAAGTACTCCTTGGTGTGAGCCCTCCCAGAGTTGGCCATTAGCCCCACCAAAGACCCAGGTAGGCTCCAGTGCTGGGTCACCTCAAGCCAAACAGAGAGGGAACCCAGCCCCACCCATCAGCATACAAGTGGATTAAAGTTTTACTGAGCTCTGCCCACCTGAGCAACAGCCAGCTCTACCCACCACCAGTCCCTCCCATCAGGAAACTTGCACAAGCCTCATAGCCTAATCCACCAGAGGGCAGACAGCAGAAGCAAGAAGAACTACAATCCTGCAGCCAGTGGAACAAAAACCACATTCACAGAAAGATAGACAAGATGAAAAGGCAGAGGGCTAGTACCAGATGAAGGAACAAGATAAAACCCCAGAAAAACAACTAAATGAAGTGGAGATAGGCAACCTTTCAGAAAATGAATTCAGAATAATGATAGTGAAGATGATCCAGGACCTCAGAAAAAGAATGGAGGCAAAGATCCAGAAGATGCAAGAAATGTTTAGTGAAGACCTAGAAGAATGAAAGAACAAACACCTAGAAGAATTAAAGAACAAACAGAGATGAACAATACAATACTTGAAGTGAAAAATACACTAGAAGGAATCAATAGCAGAATAACTGAGGCAGAAGAATGGATAAGTGACCTGGAAGACAGAATGGTGTAATTCACTGCCACAGAACAGAATAAAGGAAAAAGAATGAAAAGAAATGAAGACAGCCTAAGAGACCTCTGGGACAACATTAAATGCAACAACATTCACATTATAGGGGTCCCAGAAGGAGAAGAGAGAGAGAAAGGACCCGAGAAAACATTTGAAGAGACTAAAGTTGAAAATGTCCCTAACATGGGAAAGAAAATAGCCACCCAAGTCCAGGAAGCGCAGAGAGTACCAGGCAGGGTAAACCCAAGGAGAAACACATCAAGACACATATTGATCAAACTGACAAAAATTAAAGACAAAAATTATTCAACAAGGGAAAAATGAGAAATAAAATACAAGGGAAATCCCATAAGGTTAACAGCTGATTTCTCAGCAGAAACTCTACAAGCCAGAAGGGCATGGCATGATATATTTAAAGTGATGAAAGGGAAGAACCTAAACCAAGATTAGTCTACCCAGCAGGATCTCATTCAGATTTGAGAGAGAAATCAAAAGCTTTACAGACAAGCAAAAGCTAAGAAAATTCAGAAGCATCAAACCAGCTCTACAACAAATGCTAAAGGAACTTCTCTAAGTGGGAAACATAAGAGAAGAAAAGGACCTAAAAAAACAGACCCAAAACAATTAAGAAAATGGTAATGGGAACATACATATCAATAATTACCTTAAAAGTGAATGGATTAAATGCTCCAACCAAAAGACACAGGCTCACTGAATGGATACAAAAACAAGACCCATATATATGCTGTTTACAAGAGACCCACTTCAGACCTAGGGACACATACAAACTGAAAATAAGGGGATGGAAAAAGATATTCCATGCAAATGTAAATCAAAAGAAAGCTGGAGTAGCAATACTCATATCAGGTAAAATAGACTTTAAATTAAATTCTGTTACAAGAGACAAGGAAGGACACTACATAATGATCAAGAGATCAATCCAAGAAAAAGATATAACAATTATAAATATATATGCACCCAACATAGGAGCACCTCAATACATAAGGCAAATGCTAAAAGCTATAAAAGAGGAAATCGACAGTAACACAATAAGAGTGAGGGACTTTGACACCTCACTTATACCAATGGACAGATCATCCAGACAGAGAATTAATAAGAATGTACAAGCTTTAAATGACACAATAGACCAGATAGATTTAATTGATATTTATAGGACATTCCATCCAAAAACAGCAGATTACACTTTCTGCTCAAGTGCACACGGAACATTCTCCAGGATAAATCATACTTTGGGTCACAAATCAAGCCTCGGTAAATTTAAGAAACTTGAAACCATATCAAGCACCTTTTCAACCACAACACTATGAGATTAGAAATCTTTTATGGGGAAAAAAAATGTAAAAAACACAAACACATGGAGGCTAAACAATACGTTACTAAATAACCAAGAGATCACTGAAGAAATCAAAGAGGAAATCAAAAAATACCTAGAGAAAATGACAATGAAAACATGATGATCCAAAACCTATGGAATGCAGCAAAAGCAGTTCTAAGAAGGAAGTTTATAGCAATACAATCCTATCTCAAGAAACAAGAAAAGTCTCAAATAAACAATCTAACCTTATATCTAATGGAACTAGAGAAAAAAGAACAAAGAAAACCCAAAGTTCGTAGAAGAATTCATAAAGATCAGAGCAGAAATAAATGAAATAGAAAAAAAGAAAACAGTAGCAAGATCAATAAAACTAAAAGTTGGTCCTTCGAGAAGATAAACAAAATTGGTAAACCTTTAGCCAGACTCATCAAGAAAAAGAGGAAGAGGACTCAATAAAATTAGAAATGAAAAAGAACAGGTTACAACAGACATTGCAGAAATACAAAGCATCATAAGAGACTACTACAAGCAACTCTATGCCAATAAAATGGACAACCTGGAAGAAATGGACAAACTGTTAGAAAGGTATAACCTTCCAAGACTGAAGCAGGAAGAAATGTAAAATATGAACAGACCAATCACAAGTAATGAAATTGAAACTGTGATTAAAAATCTTCCAACAAACAAAAGTCCAGGACCTGATGGCTTCACAGGCGAATTCTATCAAACATATAGCGAAGAGCTAAAACCAATCCTTCTCAAACTTTTCCAGGAAACTGCAGAGGAAAGAACATTCTCAAACTCATTCTACAAGGCCACCATCACCCTGATATGAAAAGCAGACAAAGATATCACAAAAAAAGAAAATTCCAGACCAATATCACTGATGAATATAGATACAAAAATATTCAACAAAATACTAGCAAACAGAATCCCAACAATACATTAAAAGGATCATACACCATGATCAAGCTGGATTTATCCCAGGGATGCAAGGATTCTTCAATACATGCAAAACAATGTAATACGCCATATTGAAAATTGAAGATTAAAACCATAGGATCATCTCATAGATGCAAAAAAGCTTTTGAAAAATTCAACACCCATTTATGATAAAAACTCTCCATAAAGTGGGCATAGAGGGACCCTACCTCAACATAATAAAGGCCATATATGAACAACCCACAGCAAACATCATTCTCAATGGTGAAAAGCTGACAGCATTCCCTCTAAGGTCAGGAACAAGACAAGGATGCCCACTCTTGCCACTATTATTCAACATAGTTTTGGAAGTCCTAGCCATGACAATCAGAGAAGAAAAAGAAATAAAAGGAATACAAATTGGAAAAGAAGTAGTAAAACTGTCACTCTTTGCAGATGACATGATACTATACATAGATAATCCTAAAGATGCCACCAGAAAACTACTAGAGCTAATCAATGAATTTGGTAAAGTTTCAGGATACAAAATTAATGCACAGAAATCTCTTGCATTCCTATACACTAACAACAAAAGATCAGAAAAAGAAATTAAGGAAACAATCCCATTCACCATTGCAACAAAAATAATAAAATACCTAGGAATAAACCTACCTAAGGAAAAAGACCTGTACTCAGAAAACTATAAGACACTGATGAAAGAAATCAAAGATGACACAAACAGACGGTGAGAGATATACCATGTTCTTGGATTAGAAGAATCAATATTGTGAAAATGACTATACTACAAAAAGCAATCTACAGATTCAATGCAATCCCTGTCAAAGTACCAATGGCATTTTTTACAGAACTAGAACAAAAAATACTAAAATTTGTGTGGAGACACAAAAGACCCCAAATAGCCAAAGCGGTCTTGAGGGAAAAAAACGGAGCTGAAGGAATCAGACTCCCTGACTTCAGAGTATACTACAAAGCTACAGTAATCAAGACAGAATGGTACTGGCACAAAAACAGAAATATAGATCAATGGAATCGGATAGAAAGCCCACAGGTAAACCCATGTATCTATGGTCACCTAATCTATGACAAAGGAGGCAAGGATATACATGGAAAAGACAGTCTCTTCAATAAGTGGTGCTGGTAAAACTGGACAGCTACATGTAAAAGAATAAAATTAGAAGACTCCCTAACAACATTCACAAAAATAAACTCAAAACGGATTAAAGACCTAAATGTAAGACGGGACATTATAAAACTCTTAGAGTAAAACATAGAACACTCTTTGATAGATCACAGCAAGATCTTTTTTGACTCACCTCTTAGAGTAATGGAAATAAAAACAAAAATAAACAAATGGGACCTAATGAATCTTAAAAGCTTTTGCAAAGCAAAGGAAACTATAAACAAGACGAAAAGACAGCCCTCAGAATGGGAGAAATTATTTGCAAATGAATCAACGGACAAAGGATTAATCTCCAAAATATATAAACAGCTCATGCAGCTCAATATTAAAAAAACAAATAACCCAATCCAAAAATGGGCAGAAGACCTAAATAGACATTTCTCCAAAGAAGACATACAGATGGCCAAGAAGCCCATGAAAAGATGCTCAACATGTTTGCTAATTATTAGAGAAATGCAAATCAAAACTACAATCCAGTATCACCTATACTGGTCAGAATGGCCATCATCAAAAAGTCTACAAACAGGGAATTCCCTGGCTTTCCAGTGGTTAGGAGTTTGAGGTTCCACTGCAGGGCACCTGGGTTCGATCCCTGGTTGGGGAACTAGAATCCCACAAGCTGTGCAGCGCAGCCAAAGAAAAATGTCTACAAACAATAAATGCTGGAGAGGGTGTGGAAAAAAGGGAACCCTCCTACACTGTTGGTGGGAATATAAACTGGTACAACCACTATGGAGAACAATGGAGGTTCCTTAAAAAACTAAAAATACAACTACCATATTATCTAGCAATCCCACTCCTGGACATGTATCCAGAGAAAACCATACTTCAAAAAGATACATGCACCCCAATGTTCATTGCAGCACTATTTATAGTAGCCAAGACATAGAAGCAACCTAAATGTCCATTGACAGAGGAATGGATAAAGAAGATGTGGTACATATATACAATGGGATATTACTCGGCCACAAAAAAGAATGAAATAATGCCACAAGATGGATCAACCTAGAGATTATCATACCAAGTGAAGTAAGTCAGACGAAGACAAATATCATATGATATCACTTATATGTGGAGTCTAAAAAATGATAGAAATGAACTTATTTACAGAACAGAAACAGACTCACAGACTTTGAAAACAAACTTCTGGTTACCAAAGGGGAAATGGGGCGGGAGGGATAAATTCAGAGTTTGGGATTAACATATACACACTACTATATATAAAATAGATAATTAAGAGGGCCTACTGTATAGGACAGGGAACTCTACTCAATATTCTATAATAACCTATATGGGAAAAAAATCTGAAAAAGAATAGATATATGTATATGTATAACTGAATCACTTTGCTGTACACCTGAAACTAACACTGTAAATCCACTGTACTCCAATATAAAATAAAATTTTTTTAAATAAATAAAATAAATAAATAAAATTAAAAATTTCCCAAAGTCTAAAATTCAGTTACGAGAAACAGCAAGACAGAGAATTATATCCTCTATCTTGGCAGAAAATGAAAACCTCCCTGGTTTCAGCTCAGACATGAGCTTTGTAGCAACAGTCCATACTCAGACTAGTACCTTTTGCAATATGGAACCTGGAGCCTGAAAGGTAATGTCAGTGACGTGTTTTTATATTTTGGCCTCCTTTATTTTTTCAGGATCTGTTTTCTTAGGTCAACCTAAGCACAGTTTTTTTTTTTTTTTCTTTTTGATATTCTGCAACCTAACTCTCCCATATTCATTTTTCTATTCTCTTCACATTATACTGTAGGCACCAAATGGAACTCAAGGAGTCCATTGTATTAACTGATACCTGTACCTGACTCCAACAGACTTTCTGCCTCAAAGGCATGCAGAAATATCCAAACAAAGAGAAAAGACCTAAGAATAAAAATAATCAAATAACTGGGAAAACTTCAAAGAAGACCACTAGAAAATAACTGTGATAACCAGATAAAGGTTGACATCAGTGAAAATGGCAGAGTAAAGAGCTCTGAAAATTTACTCCTTCTTAAAAGCAATAGGTAAACTAGCAAATTTTTTTTCATTATTTTATAGTAAATGGTTTTCATAGTCAATTTTTTTCAGTTTTCAGAACTCTGAAAATTAACCAAAGGCTTTCAGCATTCCAGAGAGTGTTTACTCAAGAAAAATAGCTGATCTAGGTAAGAACGGTGAGCTTTGTGGTGTTTTAACTTGTCCTATTTCCATCCTCTTTCTCACCAAGAGGGTATCTTTGAAAAATAACAGCTCACAATCACAGTGGCATAGGTTTCTTCCTTGTGGTATCTGCCCAGTATCTAGCATTATGCTTTGAACATAAATAAATTCCCATTTAAAATCATTTGGATTTGGGCCTACTCACTCTAACACAAAATGAAGCCTTTGTGCAGGCCACTAATGGACTTCTAGAACTGGTTCCTAGTTTCTTGCCATCAATTTTTCTTATATATTTCTGCTGGAGTTATCCATCATGTATGCTCATTTGACCATACCATTCCCCTTCCAAAACATCAGAGTATTGCCCAATAAGTAAACTATAAATTTCTGACCACAGTATGAAAGTAGCAAGCAGACTTACTGTCTTCTTCACTCTGTTACTTCCTACGTCTTCCATCCCAATAATATAAATATATTCATTATCTAAGTGTAATACGTAATTATTGAAACTGTTTATACCCACTGCTATCATACTTGCTTTGTCTTCATTCTCTTGGTCTTGAATTTCCATGTCTATTTTACAAATGTTTCTGTCTTTTGTATTAACATTAGAAAAAATAGAACTAATCAATAGATGAAAGAGAGGGAGAGATAGGGTGGATGGTAGAATACATGTAATGATTCCACAGTAAAGTCTTACGAAATCTGGAATTAAATCAGAATGAGAAGAATGTGAATGTGTATGATGGGCAGAGTCAGACCAGAAAGTATTGTTAGCTGTGTTTTGCTTGTATTCTGACAGGATGTTAGGCTGGTTGACTGCAACTAAAAGTATTTTTCCCTGTCAATTTGGGAGGGCGTGGTGAAGAATCTCCAGGTAATACACAGAGTTACTCATCTTACCGAGCTAACATTTTTAATGAAAAAGTATCCAAAATATTTGCTATGGAAGATCCAAGTGACTCTGTAGTTCTATAATGTTGGGTGGAGAAAAATAAAGAGGCAGCACTCAAGACTTTATTATGATCTTCCTCTAACCACTTCTATAAAGAGGCAGGTATTTATATTTAATAAACATTTATTAAATGACTAAAATAAAAATGGCCATTTTGTACAAATGATCACCATTCTTCCACCTTGTTCTATTTCTTTAAACCAGACTAGTCCAGTTTCCTTCTTTCTGCATCTATTATAGTGCTGTGTATCCTATGAACTCTCAGTAAGTCAGTTAAACTGATGTTCATCAGTCCTAAAGTCAAGATCCTTCCTCCAAGAAAGCTTGGTCTGAATATGTCAACAGCATTTACCACCATATACCATTTAACTCTATCCAACCATTTTCATAGGAATTTGGGGTTTGTAAAGTCTTTCCTGGACCTCAGTTGAGTTATTGATTTTTTTAAAAAAGGCGACGGTGTTGGGTCTAAAATGATAGTCTCTCTGCTCTAAAGTTGAGAAAGCCATATATAGACACCAACAGAAATAGGCTGCCACCAGTTTGAGGAATAAAAATCCCTCAGGCTCCCCAAATTTCTTCTCCAGAGACTTGTAAGTTCCATCATTAGAGATTATTATTTTGGATTATATGGCAAATACACTTTAGGATAGGAATGACTAATTAAAAATTTAAAAAGTAAAACTAATCTAAACTAATCTGTCCTTAGGAAACCAGTAATCTCAAAAGGTTTAAGGAATGGTAAATGTTTCAAAGGGGAGAAAGACAAAGAGACAAGTCCAGATCCTGGAAAGCTACCTGAAGAGGAGAAGACATGGTTGGATATCTTGAAAGTGGCATGAAGACTCTGACTATAGGGCAAGTGTAGAACCACAGCGGGGTAAGGAAATAAGGAAGAACATTAACTTTGTCTACTTTACAACTTAAGCTTAGTGAGGAGAATTTGCAAAAGACAAACGTTTCACTAAATCTAAGTAGAAGTACAAGAATGGAGGATCCCATGTAATTATTTGCTTTTTAATATGACCCACATACTTATTAGAATATTAATTTATCATTTATCATTATACATTAATTTTCTTAGATACTTACGTATTTGAGAAAACACAAGGAGGGAAAATACCCTGGACTGTGGCAGGAGCCCGAGGTCCTATTTACCAGAAAAAGAAAATAATTAGTTTGCATCCTTCCCCAACAACTTGTAAAATGATAATATCCTCTAATAGTTCTTTATTCTCTATTGTCACAGTCTTGTTTAAAAGCCTCCAGCGACTCTCGACAATGAAGTCTAAATTTCTTTGCAAGGCATAAAATATACCATACAATCTGATGTTCTTATCTATCTCTCTAGTGTCTTCTCTGGCTAGTCTTCCATGTGTATTCTATGGATCAGAGGCACAAAATAACTTATTTCCTAAATGTATCATCTTTCCCATGCCTCTGGGCCCTTGTTTTTGCCATTTCCTTTGTCTGGAGCACCCTATGCCCTCTTTTAAATTCTTATCTTTTAGGTCTCAGTCAGCTTGTGTTAACTCTTCTAGAAAGCCTTCCTTGAAACTAAGTAAATATTCTTCTCTAGTGGTCCTAAAGCATTCTACCCCTTTCTATTATAAAACTCATTATGCTATACTGTAATTAAAGGTTTACTCTTCTGTCTCCCTGATTATGATGTAAATTTCCCACTATATCTCCAACATTTATTTTTTGAGAATACTACATAATTAATATGTTTCCTCAACATTTATTCATTGATTTGTTGGCCATTAATCTCTTCCCACTCAAACATCATCTCACTCACTTTGTATGTAATCTAGCTAGATTTCATTATTGGATTTTAGTAAAGATTCTGGGTACAGATGACATAGAAAGTTTTTATGCACAACACCTCCACACTGGATTTGGTGTTTGTTAATTATGCAAATACACAAATGAATAAAAATTTTAGACAAAAAGAATGTCCTGTTTACAGAAAGTAGTGTTAGTAATTAGACCCTGTTCAGTCAAGTTTAAGTGGTAACTCTTGTTTCTCCCAATAAATGAGTAACCAATAGGTACCAGTGATGTGTAAAAAAGTCTTACTTAAATCCTATGAACATTTTTGACTCTGTTTGTGTAGATATGTTTTTTTGTGTGTGTTCAGATTTGGACAAGCAGTACCTGAAATTAAGAATTCATAGACCTGAGAAATCAAGTGTGAAGATAATATAATTTTAAAAGCAAAATAAAAAACAAACTCTTCTGTGGTTTCATTAATATGCTGGAGTAAATATTCTAAAAATATTTTCCTAGAATTCTGTATAAAATATTAAAACCATCCTCTTAAAGACAGCTAAGCTTTCAAGGAGGTAAGAGAAATCTTTGAGAGTAAAAAATTGGGGGGAACACACATATGGAATTGTAAGCAAATGATGAAGCTGATGCCTGCCCTGTGCCCATTGGCCATAACTGCAAACTTAATGGATAGCCAGGGGATTTAAAACCATATATCAGGCTCAAACCAGATGGGAAATAAAACCTTAGAGCTTGTGAAAATATACTTTATTCCACAAAACTACACCCTTGGTGAAAGAGCTGTCTTAAAAAAAATCATGCCACAGAGGTAGCAGCACAAACAAATTATGCCTTGGCATCAGCTGTGGATAGAGGAAGAAGAGCAGAAAAGAATAATATCTCTGAAGAATTCATAACCACATATTATCTCTTATGTGACTTTGAGGTTCAAATTCACTGTATGGTCCATAAAACTCCAAATGAGAAATTTAAAATGAACCTGTTTTTATAGCTCTCCCAGATGCCTAGCAGTAGCACATGAAAAAAACTTAACAGCTTTACTGAAGTATAATTGATATTTGCAAAACTGTACATATTTAATGTGTTCAGTTTGAGTTTCTACATAGTAATACATCCTATCAAAGTATGGAATTCTGTCAAAAATGATGCATTTCTGTCAAAAACAAGCTAACATATAACAACACATCCCTGCCACACACACATAGACAAAAATGAAGAAACAAACCAACATGCCAGTTATCAGGAAAAAAAAAAACACATTAAAATTAGACCACAAATATTTCAGATATTGGAATTATCAAATATAGAATATAAAATATGTGCATTTTATATGTTTAAATAAATAAAGTAGTAATTGGAAATCACAGGAATGGAACCTATCAAAAAAGTCCAATCAAATCTGAATAATAATGAGAAATTGTATAATATATATTATATATATATGTTTAATCAAACAAATTTAAAAGTGTATTAAATTTATAGAATAGTAAAATAGATACAACTGAAGAGAGAATTGGTGAAATGGAAGACAACCTCAAAGAAATTAACCAGAATGCAATAGAGAGAAATGGAAAATGTGGTTTTTAGACGATGTATAAGTAAACACACACACACACCCACACACACGTATATAACTGGAGTTTCAGAAGAAAAGAATAAAGAAAATGAGGAGAAGCAACATAGGAGAGAAAAACAGCTGAGACTTGGCCAGAACTGCTCATCATAGTGATACTAAAGTAAAGCAGATGAAAGATCTTAAAAGCAGCCTGTGGTGTGTGTGTGGTGGGGGTGAGAAGGTGGGGAGGGGGATGTGGGAGGAAGGACCACTTACATAGGAATTAAGTAGAACAGAAAGCAGATCATTTAAGTAAAACAATATTTTTAAAGTGCTAAGAACTGTCCCTGAGAACTGGTATATCCAGCCATAATTATATCCCATAACATGGATAAAATACAGTTTTATTAAATAAAATCTGAGACTTTACTCCCAAAATACATTCATTAATGACATTTCTAAAGAATGGATGTATTTTAGGAAAAATGAAGGTGATTCTATAAAGTATGAAATACAAAAAGGAATGATGAACAACAATAAAATGGTAAACATGTGAGAAAATATAAATAAAACTTGAAAAATAGAATAGTAATTTAATAGAAAAATAGACACATAATTTCTATAAAATAGAAAAGTAATTTAATTTTGAATTTTTTTACCAGATAAATTATTAAATATGATATGAGATAGTGAGTAAAAGTAAATTATTCTAACTTTGACTTTTACTTTAAGTACATGTTAAAATTTAAGGGTAATTGTCAAAAGAAATATACACATAGTAAAAAATTTCCAAAACAGTAGAAGGAAAGCTGAATTAAAAAATACATTTAATATTCTAAAAGAAAGGAAGAAAGGAGAAATTAAATATATATATATATATATATATATATATTAAAAAGGAGAACAGACTGAAAGCAAAAATAAGGCAGCAAAAATCTTTCAAAGATCTGTAATTAACATAAATGTAAGCAGTTTAAATTCAGTTAAAAATCAGAAATTCTAATACTGAATAAAATAAAACAAAATCCAAAGTCAATTATTTATAAGAGCTACAATTAAACATCTAACGACTCTAAGATTGAAAGCTGATACAACTATAGTAACATCAGGCAAATTGAATTTAAGAAAGAAAGCATGGCTCAGGATAAAGGTCACTACATAATAATAAGATTAAGTTATTACCTTGGTAATAAGTTACCAAGATAACCCTAGATATGACTAATAACCTCGATCAAGAAATAAAAAAGCAAAAATGGATACAACTACATGGAGGAGTTGAAAAACTATCTTATAATTCCCGATAATTATTTGAACAAAGAATTTAAAAAGTAAGAATATAGACTATTTGAACTACACAACTAAACATCTCAGTTAAATGGAAATATTTAGAATATTGTACTTCAAAGTTGACAATATTCATTGTTTTCAAACAGGACATTAAACAAATTAATCATGTACACTAAGCCAATAAAGCAATTCTTCAGATACTTCAAAAGGCTGGTAACATAAAGGTCATGTTCTCAGTCTACAAAGCAATTAGAAATCAATAACAAAAAGAAAAACAAATCCAATATACTTGAAATTTTTAAACTCATATATACAAAATAACACACAAAATTGGAATTTAGATATGATTTAGAGAAGAATAAAAATACTGCACATCAAATTTTGCAGTACATTTCAAAATCTCTTTTGTACATACCACCAATTTAGAGTCATACACAGTTCTAAGCACTTGACAAATATTAAGTTATTGAATTGCCATAGCAATCATATGAACAACGTACTATTATTATTCTCATTTTATAGTTGGAAAAACTAAAGAACAGAGAAGTTGAACAACTTGGCCAAACATAAATTTAAGTGTGGGAGTGTGGATTCAACTTAACTAGTCTGGGGTCAGAGTATGTGTTCTTTCCCGCTATGCCATACTACCTTTCAATAATCCTATCCTTTCAATATGTATGGAGAGGATATATGATAAATTTACGTCAATAAATTTGAAAATTCAGATGAACTGAATACATTTTCAAGAAAAGTCTAACATGCCCAAAAAATCTGAAAAGAAACGAAAAATAGGAATAGTTCTGAATCACTAAAGTCATTGAATCTGTAAAGTTTTTGTCACATAGAGAGCCAGGACCAGGTTATTTTGCCAGTAATTTCTACCAAGCATTTATGAAATATATGATTCTAACTTTAGAAACTTCCAGAAAATAATAAAGAGGTAATATAACTCATAAAGGTAGTGTAAACTTGTACAAAAACCACACCAGAAAACTATGAAAAAGGAAAATTACAGCCGAACTTCTCTCAAGAACCTGGATGCTAAAATCCTACAAAAATTACTAGAAAATCTAATCTAGAAATGTATAAGATAATACATGATGAATAAATTTGATTTAATCAAGGAATGAATGATCTGAGAATAAAAAGTGATCATCTCAACAATAGATGCACTAAAAAGTCAACATTTACTGATAAACCTTAGCAAATTAGAAATAGAAGGGCATTTTCTTAACCTGGCATCTACCAATATATTACAGTGGGCATCATATTTAATGGTGAATAATTTTAAAACATTTTAAATCAGAAAGAAGACAAAAAGCCCACTTTCATCATTTTATTCACCATTTCTCTGAAGGCCCTAGAAATGGGAAGAGTACAAGAAATAATTTAAAAATATTAAGATTGCAAATAAAGTAACTAATCTGTCATTATTTATCGGTAATATATTTATATTAAAAAACAAAAGAATCAACAAATAAGGAATAAGAATTAGAGAATTTGAAAAGGTTGCTGGACACATAATCATATAAAAATCAATCACATTTCTATACATTAGTAACAAGTAGTTAGAGAATATATCATTTTTAATAGCAATAGAAATAGTTGGTACCTAGGAACAAATCTAACAAAAAGATGTGTAAGATGCTTCTGGCGAAAATACTAAACTTAAAGAAATGAAATTTCCATAAAATGGAGTGACAGACCATTTACGCTCATAGGGAGAATCAGTATTGAAAAGATATCTGTTCTCCCCTTATTAATTTACAGTTTCAATACAGTTTAAGTCAACACTTCAGCTGTGTGTGTTTGCGTGTGTTTCTGACTGGCAGATCAATTTAAAATTTATATGGAGGAAGATAGATTTAGCCAAGGCACTCCCAGAAAAGTAGAACAAAGTGGTAAAAGTGGTGGCAGATGGGAGCTGGTGGATGAGATGTCTTCTTAACTGATGTCAAGACATTGTGAATCATCAACAGTGTGATACCAGTGCAATGACAAACTGATCTTTTGGAACAGAATAGAGAAATCAGAAACAGATCCACACATATATGGTATCTGCATATATTAGCAAGCTGGCATTCCAGATAAGTGGGTGAGGACAGATCTTTCAAAAGAACAGTTCTCAGGCAGGGAGTCAGTAGCAATTGCTGGTATACCCACGGTTAAGCTGGGACTGAGAGCAGTACCAACAACAGTGTGCTTTGTGAGCCCGCACAATAGGCGAAAGGGGACACAACAGAGCACACTCACAGGTGAACAGCTCCAGAGGTGGAATACTCAGTGGCTTCTCTCCCCATGGGAGTGCTCCAGTCCCACCTACCTCACATCATAGACCAGAAACACAGCTAAGAAACAGATCTGGGGGCCTCTATGTGGACAACTAGGGAGCAGACCCTGCCCCTGACAGGGCAGTGACCACCACAGAGCAAAGGGGAGGCCCCACTCAATATCCAGGGCAGGCTATAGTCAGCAAAACACCAGTCAAACCCTCTATCAAAGAGATAGGGCATACACTGAGAAAAGAGGTGGCAGTCATCCATACTAAAAATAGCCCTTGCACCAAAAAAAAAAAAAAAAAAAAAAAAAAAAAAAAAAATTAAACCCAAGCAGGCTACATAGGGATGTTCCCACATAACAATAGCCCTCCGAGACTCCAAGACAGTCTGAGGGTCTGGCATCAGAAGGAAGAACCTCCAGAGCATTTAGCCTTGAAGCCCAGCAGGGCTTGAGTGCACGTGTTGCACTCTTGGAGGGTGCACACAAGGTTTCATGTGCACTGGGACTCAGCATAAAGCAGTACGTCCATAGGAACCTGGGCTAGATCTACCTAGGGGTCTTGGAGGGTCTCCTGGGGAGGTGGGGGTTGGTTGGTTGTACCTCAGCGTGTGGGCAAGAGGACTGGTAGCAGAGGCCCCAGAGAATATTAACTGGCGTGAGCTCTCTTGGAGGTCCCCATTTTGGCACCAAGAACCAACCCCACCCAACAGACTGCAGGCTCCAGTGCTGGAATGCCTCAGGCCAAACAACCAGCAAGACAGGAACACAGCCCTACCCATCAGCAGACAGGCTGCCTAAAGTTGTACTAAGCTCACAGACACCCCAAAACACACCCCGGACATGGCCCTGCCCACCACAGGGACAACACCCAGGTCCACCCACCAGAGGGCAGGCATCTGTCCCTCCCACCAGGAAGCCTGGACCAACCTCACCCACCAAGGGGCAGATACCAGAAGCAAGAGGAACTATGATCCTGCAGCCCGTGGAAAGGAGACCACAAACACAGTAACTTAGATAGAATGAGACGACAGAAATATGTTGCAGAAGGAGCAAGATAAAAACCTACATGACCAAATAAATGAAGAGGAGATAGGAAATATACCTGAAAAAGAATTCAGAGTAATGATAGTAAAGATGATCTAAAATCTCAGAAAAAGAATGGAGGATCAGATCGAGATGATACAAGAAATGTTTAACAAAGACCTAGAAAAACTAAAGAACAAACAATCAGAAATGAACAATACAATAACTGAAATGAAAAACACACTAGAAGGAATTGATAGGAGAATAAATGAGGAAGAAGAATGGATAAGTGAGCTAGAAGATAGAATGGTGGAAATCACTGCTGTAGAATAGAATAAAGAAAAAAAGAATTAAAAGAAATGAGGACAGTCTCAGAGACCTCTGGGACAACATTAAACACACCAACATTTGAATTATAGTGGTGCCAGAAGAAGAGAAAGGGCCTGAGAAAATATTTGAAGAGATTAGAGTAGAAAACTTCCCTAACATGGGAAAGGAAATCGTCACCCAAGTGCAGGAAGCACAGAGAGTCCCATACAGGATAAACCCAAGAAGGAACATGCTGAGACACATATTAATCAAATGAACAAAAATTAATACAAAGAAAAAATATTGAAAGCAACAAGGGAAAATCAACAAACAATATACAAGGGAATTCCCAATGGTTATCAGCTGATTTTTCAGCAGAAACTCTGCAGGCCAGAACGGAGTGGCAGGATATGTTTAAAGTGATGAAAGGGAAAAACCTACAGCCAAGAATACTGTACCCAGCAAGGCTCTCATTCAGATTCGATGGAGAAATCAAAAGCTTTACAGACAAGCAATGGCTAAGAGAATTCAGCACCACCAAACCAGCTTTACAACAAATGCTAAAGGAACTTCTCTAGGCAGGTGAGGTTAAAAAAAAAAAAAAAAAGGCCACAACTGGAAACAAGAAAACCACAAATTGGAAAGTGCACTGGTAAAAGCAAACCTACAGTAAAAGTAGGAAATCATCCATACACAAATATGATATCAAAACCAGCAAACATGAGAAGAGGAGAGTACAAATACAGGAAATGGGAATTACATTTGAAATTGAGAGACCAGCAACTTAAAACAACCTTGTATATATATAGACTGCTACATCAAAACCTCATGGGAAATGCAAACCAAAAAATAGATACACACACAAAAAAGAAAAAGCAACCCAAACACAACACTAAAGATGGTCATCAAACCACAAGAGAAGAGAACAAAAGAGGAAGGGATGAAAAAAGACCTACAAAAACAAACTCAAAACAATTAAGAAAATGGTAACATACATATCAGTAATTACCTAAAATGTAAATGGATTAAATGGATTAAATGCTCCAACCAATAGACACAGAATGGCTGAACAGATACAAAACAAGACCTGTGTATATGCTGTCTATAAGAGACCAACTTCAGACCTGGGACACACACAGACTGAAAGTGAGGGGATGGAAAAAGATATTCCATGCAAATGGAAATCAAAGAAAGCTGCAGTAGCAATACTCATATCAGACAAAATAGACTTTAAAATAAGAGACAAGGAAGGACACTACATAATGATCAAGGGATCATTCCAAGAAGAAGATATAACAATTGTAAATATATATGCACCCAACATAGGCGGACCAATATATAAAGCAAATGCTAATGGCCATAAAAAGGGAAATCAAAAGTAACACAATAGTGGGGGACTTTAAGACCCCACTTACAGTAATAGCAGATCATGCAGACAGAAAATTAATAAGGAAACAGAAGCCTTAAATGACACATTAGAGAAGACAGACTTGATATTTATAGAACATTCCATCCAAAACCAGCAGAATACACTTTCTTCTCAAGTGCACACAGAACATTCTCCAGGATAGATCACACCTTGTGTCACAAATCAAGCCTCGGAAAATTTAAGGAAATTGAAATCATATCAAGCATCTTTTCTGACCACAACACTATGAGTTTAGAAATCAATTACAGGAATAAAAACTATAAAAAACACAAACACATGGAGGCTAAACAATATGTTACTAAACAACCAATGGATCACTGAAGAAATCAAAGAGGAAATCAAATAATACCTAGAGACAAATGACAACAAAAGAAAGAGAATCCAAAACCTATGGGATACAGCAAAAGGAGTTCTAAGATGGAAGTTTATAGCAATACAATCTTACCTCAGAAAACAAGAAAAATCTCAAACAACCTAACCTTACACCTAAAGCAACTAGAGAAACAAGAACAAACAAAGCCCAAAGTTAGTAGAAGGAAAAGAAATCATAAAAATCAGAACAGAAATAAATGAAATGGAGATAAAGAAAACAACAGCAAAGATCAATGAAACTAAAAGTTCTTTTGGAACAACAAAACTGATAAAACTTTAGCTATATTCATCAAGAAATAAAGGGAGAGGGCTCCAATCAATGAAATTAGAAATGAAAAATGGATGTTACAACTGACACCACAGGAATACAAAGGATCATAAGAGACTATTACAAGCAACCATACACAAATAAAATGGACAACCTAGAAGAAACAGACAAATTCTTAGAAAGGTATAACCTTCCAATATTGAACCAGGAAGAAATAGAATATATGAACAGACCAAACACAAGTACTGAAATTGAAACTATGATTAAAAAACTTGGAGCAAACACAAGTCCAGGAACAGATAGCTTCACAGGGGAATTCTGTAAAACATTTAGAGAAGAGTTAATACCTACCTTCTGGAACTCTTCAGAAAATTGCAGAGGAAGGGAAGGAATACTTCCCAAGCTCATTGTATGAGGCCACCATCACCCTGATACCAAAAGCAGACAAAGATGTCACAAAAAAAGAAAATTACAGGCCAATATCACCTATGAACATAGATGCAAAAATCCTCAACAAAATACTAGCCAACCAAATCCAACAACACATTAAAAGGATCAGACACCATGATCAAGTGGGATTTAGCTCAGGGATGCAAGGATTCTTCAATATATGCAAACCAATCAATGTGATACACTGTATTAACAAATTGAAGAGTAAAAACCATATGATCATCTCAATAGGTGAAGAAAAAGCTTCTGACAAATTTCAACACCCATTTATGATAAAAACTCTCCATAAAGTGGGCATAGAGGGAACCTACTTCAACATAATAAAGGTCATATACAACAAACCCACAGCAAACATCATTCTCAATGGCAAAAACTGAAAGCATTTCCTCTAGGGTCAGGAACAAGACAAGGATGTCCACTCTTGCCACTACTATTCAACATAGTTTTGGAAGTCCTAGCCACACAATCAGTGAACAAAATGAAATAAAAGGAATCCAGATTGGAAAAGAAGAAGTAAAACTGTCACTGTTTGCAGATAACATGATATTATACATAGAAAACCCTAAAGATGCTACCAGAAAAGTACTAGAGCTTATCAATGAATTCTGTAAAGTTGCACGATACATAATTAATACACAGAAATATCTTGCATTCCTATACACTAATAATGAAAGATCAGAAAGATAAATTAAGGAAACAATCCCATTTACCATCACATCAAGACAAATAAAATACCTAGGAATAAACCTACCCAAGGAGGCAAATGCTTGTACTCAGAATAAGTACTGAGTTTAAGCTACTGACAAAAGAAATCAAAGATGACACAAACAAATGGAGAGATATACCATGTTCCTGGATTGGAAGAATCAATATTGTGAAAATGACTATACTACCCAAAGTAATCTACAGATTCAATGCAATCCCTATCAAATTACCAATGACATTTTTGACAGAATTAGAACAAATATTTTTACAATTTGTATGGAAACACGAAAGACCCTGAATAGCCAAAGCAATCTTGAGAAAGAAAAATGGAGCTGGAGTAATCATACTCCCTGATGTCAGGCTATACTGCAAAGCCACAGTAATCAAAACAGTATGGTACTGGCACAAAAAAAGAAATATAGATCAGTGGAACAGGATAGAAAGCCCAGAAATAAACCCACGCACCTGTGGTCACCTAACCTATGGCAAAGGAGGCAAGAATATACAATGGAGAAAAGACAGTCTTTTTAATAAGTGGTGCTGTGAAACCATAAACAAAATGAAATGACAACCTACAGAATGGGAGAAAATATCTGCAAATGATGCGACCAACAAGGGGTTAATTTCCAAAATATACAGACAGCTCTTGCAGCTCAGTATCAAAAGCACGAACAACCCAATCAAAAAATGGGCATAAGATCTAAATAGACATTTCTCCAAAGAAAACATGTCAATGGCCAAATAGCACATGGAAATATGCTCAACCTCACTAATTATTAGAGGAATGCAAATCAAAACTACATGAGGTATCACCTCACACTGGTCTGAGTGCCCATCATCAAAAAATCTGCAAACAATAAATGCTGGAGAGGAGGTGGAGAAAAGGGAACCCTCTTGCACTGTTGATGGGAATGTAAACTGGTACAGCCACTATGGAGAACAGTATGGATGTTCCTTAAAAAACTAAAAATAGATTTACCATATGATCCAGCAATCCCACTCCTGGGCATATATCTGGAGAAAAACATAGTTCAAAAAGATACATGCACCCCAATGTTCACTGCAGCACTGTTTACAATAGTCAGGACCTGGAAACAACATAAATGTCCATAACAGAGGAATGGATAAAGAAGATGTGGTACATATATACAATGGAATATTCTCAGCCATAAAAAAGAACAAAATAATGCCATTTGCAGCAACATGTATGGACCTAGAGATTGTCATACTGAGTGAAGTCAGACAGAGAAAGACAAATATCATATGATATCACTTATATGTGGGATCTAGAAAAAAAAGGTACAAATGAACTTATTTACAAAACAAAAAGTCAGATGTAGAAAACAAACTTGTGATTACTATGGGGTAAAGGGGGGAAGGGATAAATTGAGAGAATTGGATTGACATATACATACTATATTTATATACACAGTGTGTGTATATATATATGGATAACTATACATATATATAAAATAGATAACTAATAAGGACATACTGTATATGACAGGGAACTCTACTCAGTACTCTGTAATGTATAATGGCCTATATGGGAAAAGAATCTAAAAAAGAGTGGATATATGTATATGTATAACTGACTCACTCTGCTGTACACCTGAAACTAACACAGTATTTTAAATCAACTATACTCTAGTAAAAATTAAAAAAGAAAAAAAAAGTTCTCAGGCAAACAGTTATTCATGTGGGGAGGAAGGCAAGGGAGATAACGGTTTTACACTGAGAGGACCTGAAGGGGAGCTCTACTGGTAGACTGGTTTGCTGTAGGTCCTGAAGGTAAGAAAGGGCTACAAATTATACCTGAGGGGAGGTACAGGAAGTTTCTCTTAACAGAGGGTTATTTATGATTCTATTCATCCTGTTCCCCTTATGCAGAAATAATTGTGGTTTCCTCTACTTGCTGATTTCCTGCTAATACATAGGCCTAACAGCTAAGGTCATAAAAAAACGCATGACCAAGTAGAGAAAATTAAAAACTCACTTAAGAGGAACCCAGCAATCATAGGGCTGAGAACTACATGTGACATTGTCAAAAGCAAAACTGATGAAAGACTCAAGCTATGCCCATTCACTGCATATTGCCTATGGCTGATTTCCAGCTACAGGGGCAGAGTTGAATAGTTGCAATAGAAACTTCATGGCTGGCCAATGCATGAATTAAAACCTTAGGTCTCTCAAATAAAGAATAGACATTTTTTTGGTATATCTGTGGAACATTAAAAAATATCGATACATATTTGGCCACGAAGAAAACTTAACTTCAAGGAAGAGAGGCTTAAAGGCTATATTTTCTGATACTAATTCAAAGAAATTAAAAATAAGAATGTTACCAAAATTATTTATTAGAAATTTAAAAATATACACAGATACCTGTTTTGAAAGAGAATTTAAGAGGGGAAGTAAAATCTATGTGTAAACCAATAAAAAACAGAACAATTTACATCAAAATCTACAGTTGTGAGCTACACTCACAGGAAAATGTTTAGCATAGAGGGTATTATTAGAATAGAATAAAAAACAAAACAAAATTCCACAGTTTTGGAAGACAGAGTTAATAGCTTGGCTGGGAATGCTCTGTCCTTATCTCTATGGAAAAATGGATGTTTGACTTTGACTTTTTTATTAAACTTACTTTTTGCTTACTTATTTTTTTAATTAAATTACAATTGATTTACAATATTTCCTTAGCTTCAGGTGTATAGTAATTTAGTTATATATATATTTTCAGATTATATTCCATTATAGATTATAAAATACTGAATTTAATTCTTCATGCTAAACAGTAAATCCTTGTTGCTTATGTATTTTATGTATAGTAGTTTGTATCTGTTAATCCCATACTCCTCTCATTTGTCTCTCCTTCCCTCTTCTCCCCTTTGGAAACCATATATTTGTTTTCTATCTCTGTGTGACTGTTGTAGTTTTGTATATAGAAGTGCTTCTGCTGTATCCCATAGATTTTGTATGGTTGTGAGTTCTTTTTTGTTTATCTTGAGTTATTTTCTGATGTCTTCTTTGATTTCATCATTGACCTATTGGTTTTTTAGTATCATGTTGTTTAGTCTCCATTAGTGTTCATTCTTTTCCCATTTTTCTTTCTATGGTTGATTTCTGGTTTCATACTCTTGTGGTCAGAAAAGGTGCTTGAAATAATATCTAACCTCTCAAATTTGTTGGAGCTTGTTTGGTTACCTTAGTATATGGTCTGTTCTAGAGCTTTCCACGCATGCTTGAGAAGAATGTGTAGTCTTTTTTTTTTTTTTTTGGATGTAGTATCCTGTAGATGTCAATTAAGTCAAACTTGTCTACTGTGTCAACGTAGGACCTCTGTTGCATTACTGATTTTCTGAGAAGAAAAATATCTGAAATAAACACCTTAGCTTTAACAGCTCAAGGAACTAATTGAAGAAGGACAAACTAAGCCCAAAGATAACAGATGGAAGGTAATAACAAAGATCAGAGTAGAAATAAATAAAATAGAGACTAAAAAGAAAATAGGAAAGATTAATAAAAATAAGTACTTTTTAAAAAAGATTGACAAAATAGACAAACCTTTAGCTTGACTTAACAGGAAAAAAAAAGGGGAAAGACTCAAAACTAGAAATGAAAAAAGGAGACATTACAGTTGATACCACATAAAGTCAAAGGATAATAATAAACTACCATGAATAATTATATCCCAACAAATTAGATAACCTAGAAGAAATGGATAAATTCTTAGAAACATCCAACCTACCAAGATGGAATTATAAAGAAGTAGAATATCTGACAGACCAATTACTAATAAGGAGATTGAATCAGTAATCAAAAACCTTCCACACAGGGAACTATGTTCAATATCCTATGATAAACCGTAATGGAACATAATATAAAAAAAGAATGTATATATGTGTATAACTGAGTCACTCTGCTGTACAGAAGAGAGTGGCACAACACTGTAAATCAACTATAGTTCAATGAAAAAAATTAAAACCTTCCAGCAAAGAAAAGTCCAGGACCAGATGGTTTCACTGGTGAATTGACCAAACATTTAAAGATGAATTAATACAAATCCTTATCAAACTCTTCCCAAAAAAAAAAAAAAAAAAAAGCTATAGGCCAATATCCCTGATGAACATAGATGTAAAAATTCAAAACAAAATATTAGCAAACCAATTCAGTAGTACATTAAAAGAATCATATGCCAGGATCGGGTGGGATTTATCCCTGTGATGCAAGAATGGTTCAACATATGCAAGTGGTTAACTGTAATATACCACATTAACAAAATGAAGGCTAAAAATCATATGATCATCTCTAGATGCATAAAAAATATTTGACAAAATTTAGCACCATTTCATGATAGAAATTCTCAATAAATTGGGCATAGAATGAATGTTCCTCAACATAATAAAGACCATACAAGTCCCCAGCTAATATCATATTCAGTGGTGAAAAGCTGAAAACTTTTGCTCTAGGTCAGGAACAAGACAAGGATGCCAACTCTTGCCACTTTTATTCACACAGTACTGGAAGTCCTAGCCAGAGCAATTAGGCAAGAAAAAGAAATAAAATATAACTAAATCAGAAACAAAGCAGTAATATTATCTCTATTTACAGATGACATGATATTATAAAGAGAAAACCCTAAAGAATGCACCAAAAAAACTGTAGGAGCTAATAATTGAATTCAGTAAAGACATAGCATACAAAAATCAGTATATAAAAATCAGTTATGTGTCTGTACACTAATAACAAACTATCAGAAAAAGAAATTAACAAAATAATTCCATTTAGATAGCATCAAACAGAATAATATATTTAGGAATAAATCTAACAAAGGAGGTGAAAGACCTGTACACTGAAAACTACAGGACGTTGATGGAAGAAATTGAAGATACAAATAAACGGACAGATATGCCTTAACATGGATGGGAAGAATTAATATTGTTAAAGTGTCCAAATGTGATCTACTGATTTAATGCAGTCTATATCAAAATTCCAATGGTATCTTTCACAGAAATAGAACAGTCCTAGAATGTATATCAAACCATAATAGATTCTGAATAGCCAAAGCAATCTTGAGAAAGAAGAACAAAGCTAGAGGCATCACACTTCTTGATTTTAAACTAAATTACAGAGCTACAGTAATCAAAACAGCATAGTACTGGCACAGAGGTAGATGGGGGAGAGTAGAGAGCTCAGAAGTAAACCCATGCATATATGTATATGTATATATATACATTCAATTAACTTATAACAAAGGAGTCAGGAATATGCAATGCAGAAAGCATAGTGTTTTTAAAAAATAGTGTTGGGAAAACTGGACAACTGCATGCAAAAGAATGAAACTGGAGCCCTACCTTATACAGTACACGAAATTCAACTCAGAATAGATTAAAAACTTGAACGTAAGATCTGAAATTATAAAACTCTTAGAAGAAAACTAAGCCCCCTGACATTGGTCTTGGCAATGATTTTTTGGATTTGACAGCAAAACAAAGAAAATGAAAGCAAAAATAAATGGGATCACTTCAACTGAAAAGCTTTTGCACAGCAAAGAAAACCATAAACAAAATGAACAGACAATCCATGGAATGGGATAGAATAGTTGCAAACATCGTATCTGATATGTGGTTAACATCCAAAATACATAAGGATACAATTCAATAGCAAAAAACCCATAATACCCAATTAAAAAATGGGCAGAGAGACTGAACTGACATTTTCCAATTTAAACCTACAAATGGCCAACAGGTATGTGAAAAGGTGCTCAATATCAATAATCATCAAGAAAATGCAAATCAAAACTACAATAAGATATACATCCTAATAGGTGTGAGGTGATATAAAAAAGACAAGAGATAAATTCTGGTGAGGATGTGGGTTAAAGGGTACACATATACACTGTTGGTGAAAATGTAAAATAGTACAGCTATTCTGGAAAACAGTATGGAGGTTCCTCAGGAAATTAAAGATAGAACTACCATATGATCCAGCAACTCCACTTCCAGGTCTATACACACAAAAAATGAAATCATTATCTTAAAGAGATATCTGTACTACCATGGTCATTGCAGCATTATTCACAATAACCAAGGTATGGAAACAACGTCAGCGTCTGTTGATGAATGAATGCATAAAGAAAATATATTATCTAAACACACACACACACACACTCACCATCTGGGAAAACATGGATGAAGCTGGAGGGCATATTATGCTAGCTGAAATAAGTCACACAGAGACACAAATGCTGCAAGATTACACTTTTATGTGGAATCTTAAAAAAAATGTTGAACTCATAGAAACAGAGAGTAGAATGGTGGTTGCCAGGGGCTGGAATAAGAAGCAAATAGGGAGAAGCTGGTAAAAGGGTAAACCTTTTATATATAAGATGAACAAAGTCTGAGGATCTAATGTATAACATAGTGTCTGTAGTTGATAATACTGTACTGCATAATTGAAATCTGCTAACGGAATAGATCTTAAGTTTTCTCACAAAAAAATCAAAGAAATAACATTGGCTAGGAAAAGATTTCTTACACAGGACACAGAAATAACTCATCAAAAATAAATGGTAATTTGAATGATAATAACCTGTTCTTCAAAAGCCTTAATAAAAGAGAGAAAAGGCATATAGTGTGAGAATATATTACACCATTATATACAACAAAGGATTCATTATGCAGAATATTAAAAAAACCTGCTAACAAATTAGTAAGAAGCAGAGGCACAAACTCATAGAAAAATAGGTAACGGGCTTAAGTAGAACCTTCACAAAACGAGATATCCAAGTAGCCAATAAAGAAATGAAAATTCATTACTAATAAGAGAAATGTTAATTAAAACCTCAATAACATAACAATCTACTGGAATGGCTAAAATTAAAGACTATAATACCAAAGTGTTGAGATGGCTGGATATGAAATCACAAGAACTCTCATTAACTGCTGGTAAAACTTTAAATTGGTGAGACCCCTTCAGGAAACTCTTGAGCATTATCTACTAGTGTATATACATATCCAATGGCCAAGCAGTTTTATTCTTAGATATATATCCATAGAACACACTCACACACAAATGTGCTAGAAAGTTCATAAATATTACTCATAACAGTTCATATCTGGAAAATCCATATATCCATAAACAGAATAAATTGTATGTTCATAAAGTGGAATACTATATAACAATTAAAATGAATTACAATGACACACAAAAATAGTATGAAACTCAGAAACATAATATTGAGAGAGGCAGCCAGAAACAAAGCATACCTTGATTTCATTTATATATAAAGTTCAAAAACAGGCAGTACTAATCTATTGTGGTAGAAATCAAGAGAATGAAAAGGAGGCAGGATGTTTTGATTTGGAGGGAAAAGAATGAGTGTTTTTGCAGTGCAGATAATATTATTGTTCATATCAGGGGTTACATAGATTTGTGTGCTTTGTGATGATTTACTGAACACAAATTTGTATTTTCTGAATGCTTTTAATTTTAATTAAAAAATTAAAATATTAGTATTAGGATACGTACACAAGATATTATGAATAATGTTATGCTAATACATTTGGAAACTTAGGCAAATTGATAAATTTCTAGAAAAAGATAAATTACTAGACTAACAACTAAATGATCCTATATTTAAAAATGTTTAATTGTAATTAAGAACTATCTAACAGGGGCTTCCCTGGTGGCGCAGTGGTTGAGAATCTGCCTGCCAATGCAGGGGACACAGGTTCGAGCCCTGGTCTGGGAGGATCCCACATGCCGTGGAGCAACTGGGCCCGTGAGCCACAACTACTGAGCCTGCACGTCTGGAGCCTGTGCTCCGCAACAAGAGAGGCCACGACAGTGAGAGGCCCGCGCACCGCGATGAAGAGTGGCCCCCGCTCACCGCAACTAGAGAAAGCCCTCGCACAGAAACGAAGACCCAACACAGCCAAAAATAATAAATAAAAATTAATAAAAATTAAAAAAAAAAGAACTACCTAACAAAGTAACTCCTAGCCCAGATAGTGTCACCAGTAAATTCTATAAAATGTTTAAGGAAAAAATTACCCCAATATTCTACCTAGGTCTTCCAGAAGAAAATAAAGGATGGAACACTTATAAAGATAGTACAACCTTTATGTTAAAAAAGATATTATGAGAAGTGAAAATTATAGGCCAATTGCTGTTATGACTATATAAGGAAAAAATGTAAAACAAAACAAGCAGATTGGATCAAGGTGCATAGAAAAAGAATAATACATAACGATCAAATGATTATTATTTGAAGAAAAGTCTGTAGCAACATTTTAAAAAATGAACATAATTCATTAACAGAATAAAGGAGAAAAGTCATATAATCATCTCAGTAATTGTGAAACAAAAACAAAATCCAATTGAACAAAACTCAACATCCATTCATAATGAAAGATCTTAGCAGGGTAAGGATTTAAGACAACGTCCTTAATATGTTGAGACCTATAAAAAATAATCAGCAGGCATTCTGCTTAATTACAAAATGTTAAGTATTCTCTCTCAGATTGGGAACAAAAAGAATGTCTTATTCAACACACACTAATGATACTAGACAGTTTAAGAAGTCAAGAAAAATAGCTATAGGATTGGAAAGGAAGAAATAAAGCTGACATTTGTAGAAAACATTATTATATATGTAGAAAGTCTAAAATAATCTGTAGATAAATTATTAGTAATAATAATTGAGGTTACCCAGGTTTCTGACCAATATAGAAAACTTAGTTTTATTTCATCAGAGCATCAATAATTATAAAATACAAATTTAAAAGATATTCTTTAAAATATCATAAAAAATCAAGTTCCTAGGAATAAATCTAATGAAAAATATTTAAGACACAAAAGTATAAACATTAGTGAGAGAAATTAAAGGAAAGTTACGTATGTTCTTGGACTGGAAGATATAATACTTTAAAGATGTAATTCTCCTGAAACTGATCTCCAGATTAATGCCATTCCAATAAAAAAAATCCCAGTAAGATTTTTTTTTTTTTTTGGAACTCAACAAGCTCTTTTTAAAATCTATATGGAAAGGCAAAGGGCTAAGAATAGTCAACTAGTCAATAATCTAGCTGCTCTACTGGATATCAAGATTTACTACAAGGCTTTTGTAATTAGGACAGTGGAGTATTGGCTTGATAATAAGAAACTGCACAAATATACACAAATGGATATATAAACTATAATATTAGAAATCAAGATAATGACAGTATCTGTGGAGGAGAATATTGATTGGGAGTGAGTATAATGAGGCCTTCTGCTGGATTTCCAATGTTCTATTTCTCAATCTACATTGTGGTTTCATGGGTGTTTTGCTTTGTGATAATTCATTGAGCTGTATATTATTTTGTAGTCTTTTCTGATTATATGTTTTACTTCAGTTTAGAGAATATACAAAAATATAATATGACGAGTGTGATTTATTTCTGAAATGGGAAAATAGTATATGATAGAATCTATCAACATAATCCTTATAAATCAAAGAACATATCATGATTATATCAATAGGTACTAGAAAAGATTTTTCAAAAATTAATAATTTTATTTCATAAATAAAATTCATAATTTCATCTTCAGCCATAAGATAGGAAAAAACACTATTTAAAGATAATAAAGTATTATTTACCAAAACCAACAGCAAATATCCTAAATGGCAAAACACCAAAACTATTTCAAGTAAAACCCAGAATTTAACAGTCATATTGTTAACTACCATGCCACTTAATATTGGAAGTTCCAGTAACTATATTTAGACAGATTATTAAAATGAGTACAAACATTTGGGAATTTAAAAAATTCTCTCATGTAATTGTTTATTAATAAAAAATGAGATATTAGCAAAAATATTAAAATTAACAGGAGATTTTGGTAAGGTAATTGGATACAAGATGAAAAACTTTACAGTGTTTCTCTAGCATTAGGAATCTATTTATACATGAATGTGGGAACATATTTATAAAAGTGGCAAAAGTGATAAAATTACTTAGGAATAAACTTAAGCACAAAACCAATATTTATCCTGAATCACATATTTATGTGTCATATATATGTATATAATAAAACAATATTCAAGACAACTTCTAAACAAATAGAAAGGCATTCAATTCTCAAAGAAAGAGAACAATTAACATTAAAAAGTATCAATTTTCTCAAAATTGAAATAGAAAATTCCTTCTCATCCTTCATGTCTTAAGTATGACCTATTCTGTAAAGGCTTCTCTGAGGACCCCAGGCAGACCTAGGCACTGTCTTCTCTATATTTCTTCTGATTTGTACACACACCTACTTTCTTTATTGTACTTATCGTATTGGGTTGTGGTTATTGGCATGATTATCTCCTTACTACACTGTAACAGCCCTGGGTAAGAACCATGGGTTTTCTTTGTTCAGTCTTTAGCACCATACCTGGCATGAATCAGGAGCTCAATAAATGTTAGTTGAAAGAATGAATTAATAGACTGCACAATTTACTCAATAGCTGTTGCTGATGTTTACCTGATTCACAGAAGTAGCTTGGTCTCTTTGATCTTTCATTCCAATCAGCATTTATCTCCTTCTACATAATCCAAACAACAAAACAGACATTCTCAAAGGATTTTTTTTTTCCAGGATCTGAACATCAACTATTATTTATATATTTAAAATACAGAGATTTAAGATTCTGAGAACTCTTAAATGTCAATTTTTTAGAAATGCACACATTTTTGATGGTTATAGTACATCAATTATTTACAGAATTCAAAAGTTCAGTTATATTATAGGAGGGCCACAAGACTATGCACACATAAGGTAATTTGCTAAGACTCATGGGACTCAGAATACAGTTGTACTCACATCTAATATTTATTACAGTAAAAGGATACACTATAGGATAAATAAGGGGGAAAGACATAGGAGGAGTCTGGAAAAATCCATGCATAGTCTTCCTTATGTTCTCTCCCTCCTGTAAAAGGACACATTTGAACATGCTCTTTTCTCCAGCAATAAAAAATGCAGCAACATGTGTGCAATGTTTCAGCCTGAGAAATCCATTAGAAACTCAGCACTGAAGGTTTTTATTGAAGGCTGGTCATGAAGACATCCTCTGCCTAGTGCATATCTGAAATTCTAGCCCCCCAAAAGGAAATAAGATGTTCAGCAAAAATCACATTGTTTGCAGAATCTACGTACAGGCACCCACCCATTCAGTTAGGGAAATTTCCATATCGGTTAGGGAATGTTAGAAAAGCCAAGTTCCCAAACACTAGCCATAGGCCAATCTTGCAAGCAGGCCTCTACAAAGACAGCAGTCCCAAGCCTGCTATGTTAACTCTTTTCTGTACAATATTATTTATTGTTAAATTATCTTTGGAGGGCACTGATCAGTAAGGAAGTTAACTCAGTGGGACAAATGAATAGGTGTAATTTTTAACAAGGCTAAAAAAAGAATAAAAGACTAAGCAGAGCTGGAAGGCAGAGAGCAGATTCTCTGAATATATGAGGATTTGGCTCTCAGAGCAGAAAATCCAGTGCAATAGACTTTTTTTCTTTTGGCTGCACCATGTGCTTTGTGGGATCTTAGCTCCTAAACCAGGGATCGAACTCAGGCCCCCAGCAGTGAAAGTGCCAAGTCCTAACCACTGGACTGCCAGGGAATTCCTGCAATAGACTTTTTTATTCCCAGATCTGAGAGCTGAACACAGGCCACCAGAAATACATTTTCTGACAGTGGTAGGCTTTGTACAACATGTTGGAAACAGGATGATACTTATCATAATAAAATTCTCATAGTATTTATCATAATAAATTAGATATTTGTGGACATTTAATATTCATTTTAGAGAAATATGGATGGCAAATTTAAGAATACACATATTACTCAAAAAAGGTCAATAATAAAATTTATAGACAGTTTTTAAAGAAGTTTTTCATTTTTTTGTTGTTTTGGTTTGGTTTTTAGTACATGACATAGTCTTTGACATCTGTTGGGCAATATGAGGACTTTAAATGTCAGAGTTGTTAAGAAATTTCTTTTTCATGCTTAATGTGGATATTAACATAGTAGAACACTGAAACGTAAAATACTTGTTTATAATAAAACTGTGCTACAGAGAAGCATATTATAGTAAACACACTACATTTATGAGCTACGTATAATGTAGTCTGTCAATCATTATGCATTAGAGGACACAGAAGATGCCACTTTCTACCCTAATCAAATAGAATTCATTTGGAAAGAATTTAATAAATTTCCAGTTTACTGAAATCTCTTTCAAACCATGTTAACTTTTTAGCACAGTTGATACAGTTAACACTGTGTTACTAATGGAATGGAAGATGTGCTTTTGACTCCTATAATAGCAAGCTGGCAATGCACAGAGAAAAATATCTATATATCTATGTTATATTCAGAAGCCGCACCTGAATTTTTGCTGGTAACTTTTCAACAGCAAGTAACTGTTCACTGGTCAAAAGAAAATGGGGAGAGACGGTATGTCTGTCTCTGAACAATCCATCAGTACTAGTCAAAGCCCAATCAGAGAAGCCTAATTTGATACCTCCTCTGAAGGCTGCACGTATGTACTGTAAACAACATGTTGTAGCTTATATTTGGGAAGACTATCCTAGAGCTATTAAAATTTTATTATGGTATGATTAATTTCAGGGACTGAAGTTGTTCTGTATTGTCATTTCATGAGTGAATTTTTTATACCAATGATGATCATATGATTGTACTTCATTTATTGTTTGCATTTGGGGCAAAAGAAATATATACCTCATCCTTTGAAGGACCCACATAAGACTGTGAAGATCTCGGAAAATTTCTTGTAGCTGAATTCTGAGCTGAAATCTTTGAATCTTGAGCTGAGACATGTATCTCTCCTGGAGAAAGACGAGATACTTTTACATATGAAAAGATAATATTGCTGGAACAAGGGTGAATGTTAATGAATAGAACTGATCCAATGTTCTCCCTGCTGAGCTGCCACAATCACTGGAATACACCAATCAGGGATTTACCTGAGTTAAGGAAGTATCTCTAAGAATAACATGACCTTTTTTGATGTTTAGTGCCCACAAATTTCCAGTGTTCACCACTGCCCTCAGGAACAAGTCTGAGATTCTTAACCTCTGATCCTAATTTATTTAATATTATGCCAGCTTAATCCCTATAACTAACCACAAACCACTGGCAGATTTAACTGTTTGCATTTCACTCAGTCTGTGACGGAAAACCATTCACAACTTGAATAGGGGAATAACCAAAACTGTGTTGTAGAAAGATTGCTTTACACCAAAATGTAGGGTGGATTAAAAAGAGGAAGAAGAGGTTGGAGGAAGGTTACTGAAATAGTCAAGGATAGAGGAAAGAAAGGCAGCAGTTGTGGGAATGCAAAAGAGAGGGAAAGAGGAATGAAGGAGGTAGATTAGACAGAGAGTGGCAACTTTGGGATACAAAATTCAAGAAAGAGGAAGAGTCAAAGATAAGTCAAGTTTTGTGCCTGGGTAAAAACAGA
Organism: Balaenoptera acutorostrata; assembly: GCF_949987535.1. Lineage (NCBI taxonomy): Eukaryota > Metazoa > Chordata > Mammalia > Artiodactyla > Balaenopteridae > Balaenoptera > Balaenoptera acutorostrata. The sequence goes on along the minus strand of NC_080071.1, from coordinate 45,835,022 downwards.
AGGATCAAGAAGTTGAAAAATTTGATTTTTGTATTGAATTTGAGGTGGTCATTGGCCACTGGATGGAGGTGTCTAGTATCTTCTATGTGTGTATATAGGTTTTGCATGACAGTGTTTTTAGTGACTTCCAAAAATCTAACAAGGTGCAGAAAAACTTAGCTATTGTATATTCCACTCAAGGGGAGATGGGAAATAGGATGTATTGTCTGTGGGGAATAGATGCCAGTGCAGTATGAGGACCTTCCTGGGGATATTTCTCTGTATTATAAGCTACTGAACCATAGTATGTCAGTACCTTACTCTACCTATCACTATAAACAGCTACAGCAGAGACTCTAACTTTTCCACACTTCGCAAATTTCAAGTCATACTTATCAAGCAATCATTCAAACATATAGGCTAATTATAACATCAAAATTCAAAAACAGTTTTATACCATGCTTTATTTTCCAAAATAACCATGGTTTTTATAATCAGGTATAACAAGTAACTTGAGAAACCATATGGTGAAACCATAATTAGGTACTTAACAAACAACAGAACAATTATGAATGTTTTTTATTTTCTTACCTCTATTATCAAAAATACTTGATTTTTTATTTGTCTCTCCATCTTTCTATATGGTACAACATTAAAGATAAGAACATTCATTAGTAACTTCACTTCTGAAAGAGATTTTACCTTCTACCAATCAACCAAATTAATACAGATTTTCTTCCCTTTTATCTTCTAACTCTCTCATGAAAATTGTCTCAGGGACAATACTTATTACCAACCTCCTAGGACACCTTCCACAGGGATTTCAAATTTCACTAGTTCAAAATTGAGTTTAATATGCAGCCACGTACAAACTTTACCCTCTTCTAGTACTCCATATTTTGTTTAAAGACATGGTAATCTATTTAGTGGTTGGTTCTAAAATGTTTAGTCATTCAGTCTGTTTCAGGGAAATACAATCCAAACTATTCTAATCCAATCTAATGCTTTAAAAACACATTGCTTAGAATCAAAATAAAACTTATCATCCCAGACTCTCAATTTACTGTAATAACATTTTTGTATCTGTCTGCCCCATTAGACAATGAGTCCTCAAGGGGAAAGATTATGTCTTATTCTTCTTTGTATCCTATATGACCAATTTATTCATCTTCCCTTCCTTCAGGAAAAAGTCACAGGGCTTTGGCCAACAGTAGATGCTCAATAAATATTAGATATTGCAATTGCTAAATGTTTGTTTGGATTAGTTTCTGCTAATGAGAGTGAGTTTAGCACAAAGGTAACTCAACACGTCTAGAGAAAGGGATCAGTTCTCATGAATAGATCCTAATATCCCTAACCAATCCGTAACACGCTAGAGAGGGAGATGGTTCACAGAAGTAAAAGTTAACTAGATAAATTAATAATCACATACAGAAGCTTGAGACATAATTTCATACCTTTTGTTCAATATCATTATCTTGTACATCTGGCTGACAAACAACAGAAGGTACTGAGTTTTTGGCAACATTCTTTGAACTACTTAGAGACCGATGAATGGTGTTTACAAAGGGTCCTAAAAGTAAATGAAAGAAACAGTATATTTTTAAAAAGAACTCACTGAAGTATAATTTAATGGTTTAATTATAATTGTTTGGTTTAATTATAGTGGTTTAATTATAATTTAATTATAACTTAATTATTTAAATTGAACGGTTGCCTCAATTTAAAAATACATCTATAACTGTGAAGCCATCACTGCAACCAAAATAAAATTTCTAATACCCCTGAAAGTTTTCTCATCTACCTTTGTAATCCATTTATCTCTTTCTTCCCATCCTGAGACAACACTGCTCTGTACCTCTTACACAAGATTAATCTGAATTTTCTAGAATTTTATATGAATGGGATCATATAGTATGTGATATGTAGTATTTTTTGCCTGGCTTCTTTCACTCAGTATAGTATGTTTTAATAATTCATTCCTTTTTTAAAAAATTTCTGAGAAGTATTCCATTGTATGGATATGCTACCATTCTTTATCTATTCACCTGTTGTTTGGGTTGTTTCCAGTTTTGGCAACTTACAAATATTTATGAACTTACCTGCACAAGTGTTTGTGTGGGCATACTTTTTCATTTCTATTGGGTAAATACCTAGTAGTAGAATGGCTGGGTCATATGGTAGGTATATGTCTAACTTTTAAGAAATGCCAAACTGTTTTCCCAAGTGGTTGTACCATTTCATACCATTCAGCAGTGTGTCAGAGTTTTAATTCTCCCACATCCTTGTCAACACTTAGTAAGCAGAAGAAAGGAAATAAGTAAAGAACAAAGTGAAAAAGAAATAGAAAAACAAGAGGGAAAATAAACTAACAGTTGACTCCTTGAGAAGTTCAATAAAACTGATAAAGCCAGATTGATCAGGAAAAAGAGAAAACACAAATTTCCATCATCAGGGAAATTAGAGATAACAGCATAACAGTCTATAGATAATACTAAAAATAATAGATTATGAAAATGTATAGCAATAAATTAAACTTATATGAAAGGGACAGATTTTCCTCAAAAACAATCAGATCTCACTCATGAATAAATAGAAAATATGAAGAACCTCATATCTATTAAAGAAATGGAATATATAGTTAAAAACATTTCTACAAAGAAAACTCCAGGCTCAAAAGACTTTACTTCTGAATTACACAAAATACCAAAGGAAGAATTTACACTAATTCTACACAAGTTCATCCAGAAAATTGAAGAGGAGTAAACTCCTCTCCCAACTCATACTTTGAGACCAGAATCACTCAGATATAAAAATCATTACAAGACATTACAAGAAAAGAAAAACTCAGTCAATATCCTCATATGAATAAAGATGCAAAATCTATAAATAAATTGAATCTAACAATATACAATAAAAGATAATACATAATGAATAAGTGAGGCTTATTCCAAGAATGCAGGGTTAGTTTATCATTCAAAAATAAGCCAAAGTAACGTACCACAGTAAGAGAAAAGAGGAGGAAATGTAGACGATTATCTCAAAGATGAAAGGAAAAACATGATAAAATTCAACACCCATTCATGATGAAACTTCTTAGTGAATGAGGAGTATGAGGGTATGCCCTTCCTTTGATAAAAGCTATCTTCAAATCTCCAGAACTATATTCTAATTTATATTGATCACTTAGCCTTATATTTTAGAACAAGATCAGGATGTACACGATCACCATTTTGTTCAGCACTGTTCTGGAGGTCCTGGCCAGCAAGAAAAAGAAATGAAAGGTGAACCCAAATAAAATCCCAGCTGACTGTGTTGTAGAAATTGGAGAGCTGAAAAGATACATACATGCCAATGTTCACAGCACTGCTATTTACAATAGTCAAGACATGGAAATAACCAAGTGCCCATCAACAAATGATTGGCTTAAGAAGATGTGGTGTATCATGTATGTGTATACACACACACACAGAATATTATGCGACCATAAAAAATAATGAAATATTGCTGTTTGCAGTAACATGGATGGGCCTAGAGTATATTATGCTTAGTGTGTTAAGTCAGACACAGAAAGACAAATACTATATGATATCACTTATATGTGGAATCTAAAAAATAATACAAATGAATCTATACAAAACAGAAACGGACTCACAGACTTAGAAAACAAACTTAATGATTACCAAAGGGGAGAGGGAATAAGGAAGGGACAAATTAGTATGGGATTAATGGATACAAACTATATTCATAAAATAGATAAGCAACAAGGATTTACTGTATAGCACAGGGAATTACACTCAATATCTTGTAATAACCTATAATGGAATATAATCTGCCAAAAAAAAAACCCTGAATCATTATGCTGTACACCTGAAACTAATGCAATATTGTAAATCTACTATACTTCAATAAAAAAAAAAATTTCTATGGAAATGCAAAGGCCCTAGAACAACCAAGTCAACTTAGAAGAACAACAAATGTTGGAGAACTCAAACTGCCAAATTTTAAGACTTATTATAAAGCTACGGTAATTAAGAGAATGCTATTGAATATACTCACATAAGGACAAATAGACCAATAAAAGAAAAGAGCATGTCCAGAAATAGGTCCAACTATATATGATTACTTCATCTTCTCAAAGATACCAATGAAACTCATTGGTGTTGAAACAACTGAATGTGTACAAGATAAGCTTGGATAGTCCAGTCTTCTCAGATAGCAAGGAAGCTAACAAAAATCACTAGGGTTGTGTCAAAAAGGACTCGAGAGTTATCTTGAAGGGGCTCTCACTGGCCAGAGCTGTCACAATTTCAACATTAGTAAGCACAGTAATAGCAATTTTTAAGCGCATAAAATTTATATAAATCTGTGAATTCATAATGAAACAAAACTAATTGCTCACTGTTAGAAGATGCTACTGAAACAATTCATTATTTTGAAAACTAATAAATGATGGTAAAATATTAAGCATCAGCCTGCTTTTCTCAAGTATCCTGTATCACAATGTAACCAAACAGTAGTTGGGGGAAAGTTTCTTTTTATTAGAAATTTTCTAGCTAGTTTATGAAGAAGGAAAAATATCCCAATTTTGTAACCCATAATTAATTTGTGGATCAAGGCCTTGAACATAAATGGCTGCTAATATCACAAAGAGAAAGACAATGCAATATTATGAGTCTCCTGATGGAAAGATACACCATCATGTATGCATCAGTCTTGCTAAAGAAACTGAACCTGAAAGTGCACAGATTTAACTAATACTTTACAGGAAATACAGAAGAAATAACATATACCATATAGATGCAATCAGCAAAAATTCAGTCACTGAGGAGCTCAACAAGACAAGCAACTCAATTTCTTCAACAAATAAGCTAATTTTAAAGAAGAGGAGGGAGGGAAGGAGAGGAATATATGGAAGGAGAACCTATAGATTAAAAGACTCAAAAGACATACAAACTATCGCAGTATGTGTCAATGTAGATTCAAAGTAATGTCAAAATATTTTTGTGACATTTATGAGATTACTGGAAAGCTGAATTGTGATTAGATATTTGATTACATTAAGGAAATATTATTTGTGCAATGTGATCATGGTATTGTGCTTACGCATTAAAAAAATAATCCTTATTTTTTAGGTACATATTGATATGTTGATGGATGAAATAATATGTGTGGGATGTGCTTTAAAACAATATGGCAGCAGGGAGAAGTTGAGAGCATAGACAAAACAAAACTGTCCATGAGTTGCTGAAGTTGAAAGATAGGCACATAAGGATTCTGTTGGTTTTTGCTTATGTTTGAAATGTTTAATAAGGCTAAAAAAAGTCATTAACAAAATTATGGAAATATGTGCCACAAATAAGACAAAAGATTAATGTCTTTGCCATATCAAAGAGAACTCATAGAAATGAACCTCAAATAAAAAGTAACAAAATATACAAACTATAAGGAAAAATGTAAAATTTTATTATACTGAACTAAGAACTTCTGTACATCAAAAGATAAAAAGAGAATAGAAACAAATTACAAATTGGAAGAAGATATTGCTATACCATATATATGTATATAATAGAGTGTGTAACCAAAAAAATCTTTCAAATCTGTAAGAGAAAGAAAAATAACCCAATAAGAAAATGGAAAAGAGATTTGAAAAAACAATATCTCAGAAGAGGGAACATGACCCAGAAATCCCATATCGAGGCATATAACCCATAGAGAATCACCTGTCCATGAATACCAGGAGATATATATGTATAGAATGTTTGGTGAAATATTGTTCAAATGACAGATACCTCCACCAAAAGAAAAACATATTAAATTGTGGTATATTTACACAATGGGATATTCACACAATGGGATAGGATTAGTACTGAAAGGAAGTAAAATGTCAGACAATACATAGGTAAAACTTTTGAAATATAATGCTGAGTATAAAAAGCAAGTCACAAAACACTGTATACAATATCATATCAATTATATTAAAATATCTTAATAATGGTATCTATATCCATCAGAACCATGGAGAACAACAGTTTTAAAGTTTTTGGGGAAAAAAAATCCTGACAATTTATAATTCGATATCAAGGGTAAATAGTATCATTCAGGAATGAAGGTAAAATAAAAATACTCTCAGGTGAAGGAAAACTAAGATAATTCAGTGCCAGATAATTTGTTCTAAAAGAGATGCTAAGGGAAGTTCTACAGACTGAAGGAAAATGATACCAGAAAGAAATGTGGGACCAGAAACATCAGGAATTAACGGGCGACCAAAATGTTAATTATTTGAGTAAATATGATAGGCTGTTCTTCCCCTATTTAGTCATTTAAATGATGATCACTCTGAGTGGCTGTTTGGTATATGTAGATGTAATACATAAGATAATTATAACAAAGGGGAGAGGAGTAAGGAGACATATATAGTGGTAAGGTTTCCAAATTCTACATAAAGAGGTAGAATATCTAGTTAGGGTTGACTGTGATAAGCTAAGTAAGTACACTGTTACTTAGAAAAACCACTAAAAAATCTGTATAAAGAGACATAGTAAAAACAATAGCCATGGACAATTGGAAATCAAACTTTAAAAATACCATATACAACAGTACCAAAAATGAAGCACTTATGTATACATATAACACAACATATACAAGATTTCTATGCTGAAAACTACAAAACACTTATGAAAGAAATCAAGGACGACCTAAACATCCTTGATTGGAAGGACCCTGTGAAGCTTTCTTTCCCCCTTAAATCGATCTACACATTGATTTAATATACTTTATTCAAAAATCCTGGCATAATTTTTGCAGTAAAGCTGAGTATAAAATTTATACTCAGGTAAATGAATTAAAATATCCATAAAAATTTTGAAGAAAAATAAAGTTGCTGGAATTATACTACATTTTAATAACAAGCTACAGTAATCAAAGACAGTGCAATGTGGGCAAAGGGGGAGACACACTGATCAATCAGAAACAGAAAAAAGAAAATTAAAAGGCAAGTTACAGACTGAGAGAAAATATTTGCAAGTCACACACCTGAAAAATACTTATATTCAGAATATACAAATAACTCCCAAAACTCAACAGAGCAAAAAGCTTCAACAGATACTTCACCAGGCAGGATTTACAAAAGGCAAACAGCATATGAAAAGATATTCATCATCATTAGCCATCAGGCAAATACAAATGAAAACCACAATGAGATACCATTACATCTATTAGAATGACTAAAATAAAAACTACTGATAATACCAACAGTTACAAGGATGCATAGCAAATAGGGAATGCAAAATGCTATAGCCACTCTGGAAAACAGTTGGGCAATTCTTTATAAACTTAAACATATACAACAATTCCTTGTTCACACAAAAAGCTTAATGTATACTTCTCATCTTTCTATTCATAATCACCAAAATCTGGAAACAAGCAAATTTCCTTCAACTGATGTATGCATAAATAAACCTGGTACATACACACAATGGACTACTACTCAGCAATAAAAAGGAGTCAACTATTGACAAATGAAATAATTCGAAAGAATTTCAAAGGTATGCTGAGTGAAAGGAGCAATTATCAAAAGGTCAAATACCATATGATTCCATTTACAAGGCATTTTCCAAAGGAAAAAGAACTATAGTGATGGAGAACATATCAGTGGCTGCCTGGGCTTATTAGTGGGAGGGAAGATGGTGTGACTGCAAATGGACATTTTTTTTTTTTTTTTTTTTAATTTTATAGCTACTTTTATTTATTTATTTATTTATTTTTGGCTGTGTTGGGTCTTCGGTTCGTGCGAGGGCTTTCTCTAGTTGCGGCAAGTGGGGGCCACTCTTCATCGCGGTGCGGGGACCGCTCTTCATCACGGTGCGCGGGCCTTTCACTATCGCGGCCCCTCCCGTTGCGGGGCACAGGCTCCAGACGCGCAGGCTCAGTAGTTGTGGCTCACGGGCCCAACTGCTCCGTGGCATGTGGGATCTTCCCAGACCAGGGCTCGAACCCGTGTCCCCTGCATTAGCAGGCAGATTCTCAACCACTGCACCACCAGGGAAGCCCGCAAATGGACATTTTGGGGATGTTGTAAATGTTCTCACGTGATTGTGGTAGAGGTCATACAAATTCATATGTGTGTTAAAATTCATGCAATTATATAAAAAATTCCATTTTGCTTTAGGGTAATTTAAAAACCAAAATAAATTACCCCAGGATCTTTTTATGAGAATGAAAAAATACAGAGACAAGATCAGAAGCAGGAACTATAGAGAATTCTGGCCTCTGAACTCTGTTTGGATAGTTGCCAATTACGAAACGTGGGGGCAAACTGCCCATAAGAGTGTAAAGGTTGTGACACTGTATGGAGTTCATACTCAGTTCAGTGATGAGACGGAAACTAAGGAGGTTTGATTATGGTGAATGGGAAAGAGGGGTACTTTTAATATATAATGAATTGTGATATCACTACTGTACATTTCTAAAATTCACAAAAAACAAGAATGATTCACTTGCCAATCTCTTAGAGGGTAGAAATAGATCCTCTCCCCCCCCAGATATGTATTAATATAGTTTTAGAATTCATCTTTGTCTCCCAACTATGCTTAATTAAATTTATAGTTTTGATACCTGGACAACTGTCACAGATAGACTGGTACCTTAGTGAGGCTGAAAATCATATTTTCCATCTATCATCCTTTCCTCCAATAACACTGAGATTTTTTTGACATTAGTAAGACCAGTCTGGCCTGCATTCAACACTAGACTTTTAGAAGATCATTCTGCATGAGATAACTGCTTTAGAGACTGAGAATTTAGTTTTATTGTCTACATTTAGTAGATATGTGGCTGGTGTTGTCATAATTGTATGTGTTGTAAGTAACTCTTTGATATTTTATAAAAAAAATCTTTGGACTTTAAAAATGGGACCAAAAAATCTTTGGACTTTAAAAATCTTTCTTTGGTCTTTAAAGCTTAGAGCTGAATTAAGTAAACCTCAGTAGTCCTGAGTGGAAGACAGCCTCAGCTAAGGCAACCCTGTCTTATCCCAGAGACTTTATGAGACTAATCAAATTACACACTCATGGAAGGAAAGATTTTAAACTTTTTCTTTAGAATTTAACTGACAAAGACAAAGGGATTTAATTTTTATACTTTAATTTTTCCCTGGAAATTTAATATGGGAGAAGAATTCATATTGCTCAATTTTTAACAGTCTTATACTTTTGATAGTATATTATTTGGAGGATATTTATGCCGTTGTTTGGGTTCCTGGTCTAATCCAATGAGCTCTAATGGACAACATGAAGTAACATAGAATGATATAAATAAAGAAAGTGATATTTCACTGGGGTCCATAGTGGGTTGAGTGAATGTACATAAACTTAATTTCTGACTCAGAGTTTTTTTCTTTTTTTTTAACATCTTTATTAGCATATAATTGCTTTACATTGTTGTGTTAGTTGCTGCTGTATAACAAAGTGAGTCAGCTATACGTATACATATATCCCCATATCCCCTCCCTCTTGCGTTTCAGAGTTTTTAAAAATCATTTTGAGCAATATAAAAATTATCTTGCAATTTGTTACGTTCATGTATTTTTCATTCAGCAGCAATAGACCATTTAATTTGTCTAAAATGATGATAAGTTCAGAACACTAAATCTGTAACTTGAGATGAAATTCTGAAAGCAATAGAGGTTATATCATTGTTTGTAAGCATCACTCTAAATCTGTCATTTGACAACAAAGAACAGAGGAATTATCTGAATTTAAGCAAAAAAGGCCATCCAAATTCAGTCTTTCCCAAAAATAGTATTTAATATTTCTTATCACAATATTAAATTACCATATGCTCCTTTATTTGCTTTCTGGTCACGAACAGGATAAACTATCTTTATGTCATCATTACTCTTCTTTTTCTTCTTTGGAGAATAAGCTTAAAGAAATGCAACAAAACATTTATTTTTAATAATGATGATGACAGAATTACCCAAGACAGGCTCTCTTTTCATGCCCAATAGGAAGTGAGCCTACATGCTAATTTCTATTTAGGATTGTGGGGAGGTATTGGAGAAGATGGAGGAGTGCGAAAAATGATTACTCTTCAAATATTATCCCATCAAGTTAAAAGATAGAAGGACAGAATTTTCCTCTGACAGAGAGAAAAGCTATACCTGGCTCAACTGTAACACGCCATTTTGTCTTTGTAGGGATGGATACCAATATAGCTACTGGCTGGAGACCCACCAGCCCACAGTGACAATTGCAACTCTTGAATGTACCTCACAGCCTAGCATAAGCAACCAAATACATATTCCTCCTTTGCGATAAAGGAAATTATAGTTCCTGTTTCTAACCATTTAGTAGGGCAAAGGATCCTCACAGCATGTGCGCTCAATGGGTTTTCATTAAGGCTGTCAAATGTGAGAGTGATCTGTCTTCTCATTGGAGCAGGTTCACCCAATATTCCTGTCCTCTCTTACTCTCTCTGTCCCTCTGGAAGCTGTCTACTTGGTGGAAGATGACAACATTATTATAGAGGAATAATTCAATTTCATTTGTCACCTTGATAAAATAAATTAATTTATATCCCACTTCTTCAGAAAAAGGGATTTGAGGCAACAAGTGTTTAAAAATGTCTTCTTGAAACTCTTTTCCTATTAAATGAGAAAGTTAACGGTTGTTGATGCAGGGATGTATATAGTTTCTAAAGTGATTTCTTTTTTGAAGGATGAAATTGCTATCATTATCTCAATGAGCTGAAGAGACTGAATTAGTCCATTCAGTAAGCATGCATGTATACAAACACACACAAAGATATACATATATACATACGATACTAGGTGCTCTGTGAAACAGAAAGGTGGGAGTTACAATATAATAGGTAATTAAGACAGTGGGAAGTATGGAATACATGTATTAAGAATAATACAAAGTACTATAAGTGATTCGAAGGACAGGTATCTTCCAATTACAGTTATCAAGAAAGACTTTTTGTAGTGTCCCTTACAGTGGAGCTTAAAGAATTGCAGGAGTTAAAGAGATGGACAGTGAGCATGTCAATCCAGGCTAGAAACCTGGATAAAGAGAGGCCCAGAAGTATACAAGTTCACTTGTGTTTTAGGAACGGTCAGCAGTCTCCTTTGATTAGACAATGAAATTAATTGAATGCTTACTATGGGCTAGAACTTTTGGGCTCTTTATGGGATTTAGGAATATTTTCTTCTCAGATGATGAAACTGTGATTCAAAGAGGTTAAATAATTTGTTCAAGCTATTTACATGGCTAGACAATGGTAAAGCAGGACTTCGACTTCAGCAGTTTGGCTCCAGAGCCTAAGCATATCACCCCTAGATCATATCTGCCTTCTTCAAGGAGGTAATGTAAAATAAAGTTAGGTTTGGGTTTGACCCTAGATGGTGATGAATGGTTGTCTAAGAAGTCTGAGCTTCATTTAAGACGTAATGGGGATCTTTAAGTTTTGAGGCCAGGAGAAAAAACTAGCAGAACAGAGTTTTACGTGTAATTATGTAGCAGTGTAAAAAATGGATCTGAGGTAGGTAAAAATAAGAGCCAATGGAGACTACTTAGTAATCTACTTAAGTGACAAAGGGAGGCTCTCACATAGAAACAGGATTGATGGGACAGAGATAGGATTGATGGGATGCTATGATGATAACTCATGGAAGATTATTATTTTCTTTCCTGATACATTTAGTCACAGATAATTAAAACAATTCTACATTTTTATATTCTGGCCATGAAATTTTAACATCATTAATTAAGTTAATAAATCCTACTACAGTCTTAAAATGTTAAAAATAACAGGAAGCTGGTGATACTGGGCATAACAAAGTAATGACTTGATGTTCTTCCTTTAAATTTTCATTTCTTCCCTTTTTTCCTTTCTTTGTTCCTTTCTGTCTTTCTCTACCTCCTCCTTTCCTTCTTCCCTGTGTTCTTTTCTGGTACTGTCTATTCTTTATGGCTGGCAAAATAGTAGAACACCATGTTGGTATGTGATAGCAATTATCTTACAAATTTTTAAGGTTTCAGTAGCAAAAAGTACATTAAGTACAGGGAAGTTGGTTAGAACTGCAATATAGGCAAGCCTGTCTGCTGAACCACTTGATAAGGTTATTTTAATTTTTACGTGTATGTCTACTTTTCAACTTGAACTACTGATAGGGAAATGCCTAGAACCCTTCCCTGGCACAAAGCAGGTAGCAAGCGTGAGCAAACAGAGTTGTGTAAAAGGATCTTTTACATAAATACACAGACAAGCACTTTCTACATAGCTACATCAGCCCTTAATGTTCTCACATTCATAATGTGGTCCATCTTGTTCTCTGTAATCAATTGTATTTTTCCTCGTATCTTCTCTTTTAATGCCACTTTCTTGCATTTTTTGTAAATGATAAGCCATTTTTTTCTCTAGAAGGGCTTGTTTCTAAAATATTAAAGAAGTATATTGGTTAACATCAACTTGCTGTTTAGAAATACAAATAAATATTTAAAATGTGATAGTATGTTGGAAATGAGCAAGACTTGTGACTTGTGAGGTTATTCTGAGTACAAATTTGGGAGGGTAGTAAGGGGTAAATTTCCACACATGGTCAAACATGAAGAATATATTTAACCCTTAGATGCAATTTATCTCACTGCACACCTTCAGGGTGTCTAGTTTCAGATCAGATAGCATCTCAATGCATTGCTCTCCTGGTGAATTTAGGCAATTTCAAATCATCTTCAGCTGGAGGATTCCTTAACCAAGAGTCACTCACGCCTAACATAGGTAAACATAATATCATACATGAAATTTGACTTCTCTCTGTAAATCTCTGGACTAATATTGACACTGGATGTGCCAGAAAAGAGATAGCTGCACAGAGGAAAACACCCAGAAATCCTCAGAGAATTTCCTAAAGTAGTCAGCAATGGAATGGATCACTATGTGTATGTGAGGAAACTATCCAAGACCAAAGACAGGATCATCCCAAAGGATTAAGAAAACAGTACTTGGCACCTACCTATGATGCCTATTCTCACCAGCCACCCCAGAAAAACTTTGTAAGTCATAGGGCACTGGGTAGAGTACTAAAATGTCTTGCCTCAGTAGTGGGGAATAACTAGTCCCAGATTAAACATGGCTCTGGCCCCATCTAACAACTATTAAAAAGCAAGACCTATAAAAATCAAACCATTTCCAAATAAACTACCTATCTACATTCAAGAAAAAAAGCTAAGGAGTATTTATAAAAAGCTGAAAATATTCAGCACACACAATATAAAATTCAAGATATCTGGCATCTAATCAAAGAATACCAAGCATATAAAGAAGCACAGAAATATGACCCATAAAGTGAGTAACCAATCAAAAATGATCCAGAAATGATACAGCTGTTAGAATTAAAAATAACATTAAAATAGATAAACTAAAAATAGAGTTATCATATGATGCTACAATCCTACTTCTGGGCATATATCTGGAGAAAACTCTAATTTGAAAAGATACATGCACCCCAATGCTCACTGCAGCACTGTTTACAACAGTCAGGACATGGAAGTAACCTAAATGTCCATCAACATAGGAATGGATAAAGAAGATGTGGTATGTATGTATATGTATGTATATATATATATATATATATATATATATACACACACACACACACACACACACACACACACACACACACAATGGAATATTACTCAGCCATAAAAAAGAATTACATAATGCCATTTGCAGCAACATGGATGGACTTAGAGATCATCACATAAGTGAAGTAAGTCAGAGAAAGACAAATATCATATATCACTTATATGTGGAATCTAAGAAAATGATACAAATGAACTTATTTACAAAGCAACAATAGACTCAACAGACATAGAAAACAAACTTATGGTTACCAAAGGGGATAGCAGGGAGTGGGTGGAGAGATAAATTAGGAGTTTGGGATTAACATACACACACTACTATATATAAAATAGGTAAACAACAAAGGCCTGCTGTATAGCACAGGGAACTATATGCAGTATCTTGTAATAACCTATAATGGAAAAGAATCAGAAAAAGCATCTATCTATATATACCTATATATGTACAACTGAATCACTGTTGCACACTTGAACCTAACACGACTTGTAAATTAACTATACTTGAATTAAAAAAAAACAAACATAACTACATTCCATATATTTACAAGGTAAACAAGAGACACGGAAGATATAAAAAGGGCCCAAATCAATTTTTTTTTTAATGTGTGAGATGAGTAATGCAATGGATGAATTAATGGCAGAGTAGATATTGCAGGGAAAGAGATTAATTAATACGTGTTCAGAAAAAAGAAACCATCTAAAACGAAACACTGAGAGAAAAAAAAAAATTACAAAATGAGAGGCTGTGGCCAAGATGGCAGAGTAGGAAGACCCTGAGCTCACCTCCTTCCATGGGCACACCAAAATTAAAACTATCTCCAGAGCAACTGTGAGAATGACATGAAGACTAGCAGAAAAGATTTTCCACAACTAAAGATATAAAGAAGTAACCACAATGAGATGGGTAGGAGAGGAAGAGGTGAGGTATAGTCAAGAGCCACACCTTGGGGTAGGTGACCCACAAGAGGATAATCACAATTGCAGAGGTTCTTCCCAAGGAGAAAGAGGTCCAAGCTCAACATCAGGCTCCCCAGCCAGGGGGTCCTGCACCAAGAAGACGAACCACAAGAATATCTGGCTTTGAAGGTCAGCAGGGCTTGTGTATGGGAGAACCAGAGGGCTGTAGGAAATAGTGACTCTGTTCTTAAAGGGCACATGTAAATCTCACATGTTATAAGTCCCAGCACAGAGGCAGTAAGTTGAAAGAAGCCTGGGTCAGACCAACTTGTTCATCTTGGAGAGATTCCTGGAGAGATAGGAGGCAGCTGGCATTCCCTCTGGAGATGGAGATGCTGGTGGTAGCCATTTTGGGAGGCTTGTTCTACTATGAAGACACCAGTGCTGGTAAGTGCCATTTTGGAGTCCTCCCTCTAGCTTATTAGCACTGGGGGATGATCTTCTCACCAGGGAGCTGGCACCAGTCCTGGGATCCACCTGGGCCATACAACCAGACTCACTGTGACCCACCATCTCCCAACAGGTGACTAGTTCCTAACCCAGCCACCACAGGCCCCATAGCCAGCCTTACCAGGACATGTCTTGCCCACCAGTTGGCTGGCACGAGACATGGGACCCCCTGGGCCTTGTAACCAGCTGCACCAGGACCCAGCTATGTCCACCAGTGGGCAGGCAGCCATCACATGAGGCATGGCCTGGCAGCCAACCAGACCAGGGGCCAGCCCTGCCTACCAGCACAACGAAGTAGTCAGCCCTGCAACTGCAGAAGCAACAGAAGGGCCCCTGCAGCCCCTATAGGGGACACCCCTAGAGCATAGAGCTCTCATGACCAGAGGGGAGTGCGCTGCTGGGGGTCACAGGATGGTACCTACATAAGGACACTTCTTCGAGATTGGGAAATGTAACCAATCTACCTAATACACAGAAATAAACACAAAGAATTAGGCAAAATGAGGAGAGAGAGCAATATGTTCCAAACAAAAACAAAACTTCAGAAAAAGAACTAAATAAAGTGGAGATAAACAATCTACCTGATAAAATTGAGTTCAAGGCAATGGTCATAAACATGCTCAAGGAACACAGAAGAAGATGGATGAACCAGTGAGAAGTTCAACAAGAGTTAGAAAACATAAAGAAGAATCAAACAGAACTGAATAATACAATAACTAAAATTAAAAATACACTAGAAGGGGGGCTTCCCTGGTGGCGCAGTGGTTGAGCATCTGCCTGCCGGTGCAGGGGACACGGGTTTGAGCCCTGGTCTGGGAGGATCCCACGTGCCGTGGAGCAACTGGGCCCGTGAGCCACAATTGCTGAGCCTGCGCGTCTGGAGCCTGTGCTCCGCAACGAGAGAGGCCACGATGGTGAGAGGCCCGTGCACCACGATGAAGAGTGGCCCCCACTTGCCGCAACTAGAGAGGGCCCTCGCACATGGATGAAGACCCAACACAGCCATAAATAAATAAATAAATAAATAAAAATTAAAAAAAATATACACTAGAAGGAATCAACAGATTAGCTGATACAGAGGAACAGATTGGTGAACCGGAAGACAGAGTAGTTGGAATCACCCAAGCTGAACAGAAAAAAGAAAAAAAAGAGTTAAACAAAATAAGGAGAGTTTAAGACATCTCTGGACATCAACCACACTATCATTTGCATTACAGGGGTCCCAGAAGGAGAAGAGAGGGGGAAAGGGACCGAGAACTTATTTGAAGAAATAGATGAAAACTTGTCTAACCTGAGAGAGAAAACAGACATTCAGGTCCAGGAAGCACAAAGAAACGCAATCAAGATCAACCCAAAGAGGTCCACACCAAGACACATTATAATTAAATTGGCAAAAATTAAAGAAGGAATTGTAAAAGCAGCAGGAGAAAAGCAACTAGTTATGTACAAGGTGACTCACATAAGACTCTGAGCTAACTTTTCAGCAGAAATTTTGCAGACCAGAAAAGAGTGGCACAAAATATTCAAAGTGTAAAAGGGAAAACTATAACCAAGAATACCTGGCAAGACTATCATTCACATTTGAAGGACAGCTCATAAGTTTTGTAGATAAGCAAAAGCTAAGAGTTCAGCACCACTAAACTGGCTTTACAAGAAATGTGAAAGGGACTTCTCTAAGCAGAAAATAGCACAACTAGAAATATGAAAAACACAAAAGGAAAAATCTCATTGGTAAAGGCAAGCATACAATAAAGGCAGTGGATCAACCACTTATAAAGTTAGTAGGAAAGTTAAAAGACAAAAGTGGTAAAATCATCTATATCCACTATAAGTAGTTAAGGGATACATAAAACAAAAAGATGTAAAATATAATATATCAAAACATTAAAAGTGGAGGGGAGAGTAAAAATGTAGGGTTGCTAGAATGCATTTGAATCTAAGAGATAATCAACTAAAATAATCATATATATATATATATGGGTTTTTACACATGAACCTCCCAGTAACCACAAACCAAAAATGTATAATAAAACACACAAAAAAGAGAAACAAATCCAAGCATAATATTAAAGATACTCATCAAGTCACAATGGAAGAGAGAAAAAGATTAAAGGAATGTAAAAGAACTACAAAACAACCACAAATCAATGAACAAAATGGCATTAAGTACATACATATCAATAACTGCTTTAAATGTAAATGGACTAAATGTTCCAATCAAATGACAGAGTGGCTGAATGAATACAAAAACAAGACCCATATATATGCTGCTTACAAGTGACTCACTTCAGATCTAAAGACACACAAACTGAAAGTTAAGGGGATGAAAAAAGTACTCCATACAAAATCTGGGGTAGCAGTACTTTTATCAGACAAAATAGACTTTAAAACAAAGACTGTGACAAGAAACAAGGAAGGATATTACATAATGATAAAAGGATTGATCCAGGAAGATATAACAATTGTAAATATCTATGTAGCCAACAGAGGAGCACCTAAATACACAAAGTAAATGTTAACAAACATAAAGGGAGAAATTGACAGTAACACAATAATAATAGGGGACAATAACACTCCACTTACATCAATAGATAGATCATCCAGACAGAAAATCAATAAGGAAACACTAGCCTTAAATAACACATTAGACCCAATGGATTTTATATATACATATAACATTCCATTGTAAAGCAGCAGAATACACATTCTTTTCAAGTACACATGGGACATTCTCCAGCATAGATCAATCACATGTTAGGCTACAAAACAAGTCTAAATAAGTTTAAGAAGACTGAAATCATATCAAGCATCTTTTCTGACCACAAAGAAATCACCACAAGAAAAAAACCTGTAAAAAACACAAATATGTAGAGGCTAGACAACATGCTACTAACCAACCAACGGGTCACTGAAGAAATCAAACTAAACATACCTGGAAACAAAAGAAAATAGAAACACAATGATCCAAAATCTATGGGACACAGCAAAAGCAGTTCTAAGAAGGAAGTTTATAGCAATATAAGCTTACCTCAGGAAACAAAAAAATTCTCAAATAAAGAACCTAACCCACACCTAACAGAATTAGAAAAAGAACAAACAAAACTCAGAGTTAGTAGAAGGAAAGAAGTCATAATGATCAGAGCAGAATAAATGGAATAAAGACTAAAAAAAAAAAAAGGTGGAAAAAATCAATGAAACTAAGAGCTGGTTCTTTGAAAAGATAAACAGAATTGATAAACCTTTAGCCAGACTCATCAAAAAAGAGAGAGCCCAAATAAATAAATCAGAAATGAAAAAGAAGAAGTTACAACCAACACCACAGAAATACAAAGGATAAGAGATTATTATGAACAATTATATGCCAATAAAATATACAACCTAGAAGAAATATACATTCCCAGAAATGTACAATCTCCCAAGACTGAATTGGGAGGAAAATATGAACAAACCAATTACCAGTAATGAAGTTTAACCAGCAGGAACTGAGGGCTTCACTGGTGAATTCTACCAATATTTAAAGAAGAGTTAACACCTATTCTCAAACTATTCCAAAATATCAAAGAGGAAGGAAGGGTCTTCTAAACTCATTCTAGGAGACCAGCATCACCCTGATACTGAAACAAGACAAAGACACCACAAAAAAGGGAAATTACAGGTCATTATCACTGGTGAACCTAAGATGTAAAAATCCTCAACAAAATATTAGAAGTCAGAACTTGACAATACATTATAAGGATCACACACCACAATCAAGTGGGATTTATCCCAGGGGTATAAGAATGGTTCAATATCTGCAAATCAATCTATGTGATACACCACATTAACAGTCTGAAGAAAAATCATATGATTTTCTCCATAGATGCAGAAAAAAGTTTTGACAAAATTCAACATCCATTTATGATAAAAAAAAAAAAAACTCTCCACAAAGCGGGTACAGAGGAAGCATACCTCAACATAATAAAGACCCTTTGTGACAAACCTACAGTCAACATCATACTCAATGGTGAAAAACTGAAAGCATTTCCTCTAAGATCAGGAATAAGACAAGGATGCCCCATCTCACCACTTTTCTTGAATATAGTATTGGAAGTCCTAGCCATGGCAATCAGACAAGAAAAGTAATAAAATGCATCCAAATTGGAAAGGAAGATGTAAAACTGTCTGTTTGCAGATGGCATGATACTATATATAGAAAATCCTAGAGATGCCCCCCAAAGTTATTAGAACTAGTAAATGAATTCAGTAAAGTTGCAGGATACAAAATTAATATACAGAAATCTGTCCTGTTTCTACACACTAACAATGAGCTATCAGAAAGAGAAATTAAGAATCACATTTACAGTTGCATCAAAAAGAATACAATACCTAGGAATAACTCTAACAAAGGAGGTAAGAGACTTATACTTGAAAACTATAAGACATTAATGAAATAAACTGAAGACAAATGGGAAGATATACTGTGCTCATGAATTGGAAGAATTAATATTGTTAAAATGACCATATTACCCAAGGCAATATATAGATTCAATGTAATCCCTAACCCTAACCAATGGCATTTTTTAGAACTAAAACAAATAATTCTAAAATTGGTATGAAAACACAAAAGACCCCGAAGAACCGAAACAATCTTGAGAAAGATAACCAAAATCGTGGTTCCTGATTTCAAAGTATACTACAGAGCTACAGTTCAAAGCAGTATGGAGCTGACACCAAAGCAGACACATATATCACTGGAACAGAAGAGAGCCCAGAAATAAACCCACACTTATATGGTCAATTAATCTACAATAAAGGAGGCATGAATATACAACAGGGAAAAGACAGCTTCTTCAATAAGTGGTGCTGGGAAAACTGGACAGCTACAGGGAAAGGATCAAACTTATTTACTTTCTCATACCATATACAAAAACAAATTCAAAATTGGATTAAAGACTTAAATGTAAGACCCCAAACCAATAAACTCCTAGGGGAAAACGGGCAGTATGCTCTTTGACATTGATGTTAGCATTATTATTATTACTTTGATCTATCGCCTCAGGCAAGGAAAACAAAAGCAAAGATAAACAAATGGGATTCCAACAAACTAAAACGTTTTCGGACATGTAGACTATTGGCAAAACAAAAGGCAGCTTACTGAATGGGAGAAGATATTTGCAAACGATACACCCGATAAAGGGTTAATATCCAAAATACACAACAGAATCTTACAACTCATCAAAAACAAAAAAAACAAACAAAAAAACAAGCCAACTTAAAAATGGTCAGAGGACTTGCTCAACATGACTAATCTTCAGGGAAATGCAAATCAAAATCACAATAAGTTACCACCTCACCCTTGCCAGAATGGCTATCATTAAAAAGACAACTAATAACAAATGGTGAGGATGTGGAGAAAAGGCAACCCTCAAGGCACTGTTGGTAGGATTTTAAATTATTAGATGGTAGCAGCCACTACGGAAAACAGTATGGAAACTCCTCAAAAAATTAAAAATAGAGCTACCATATGACCCAGGAATTTCACTTCTGGGTATTTAACCAAAGGAAATACAAACACTAATACAAAAGATACATGCACCCCAGTGTTCACTGCAGCATTATTAACAGTAGCCAGGATATGGAAGCAACCTAAGTGTCCATCCATAGCCGAAAGGATAAAGAAGATGTGGTCACACACACAATGGAATATTACTCAGCCATTAAAAATATGAAATCTTGCCATTTGTGACAACATGGATGAACTAGAGGATATTATAGCTAAGTGAAATAAGTCAGAGTAAGACAAATACTGCATATCACGTGTAGCATCTAAAAAATAAAACGAACAACAACAACAAAATAAAACAGATTCAGATACAGAGAAGAAACAGGTGGTTTCCAGAAGGGAGGGGGTGGGAAGTGGGTGAAATAGATGTAGGGAATTAAGAGGTGCAAACCTCAAGTTATATAATAAATGAATCACAAGGACAAAATATATAGCATAGGGAATATGGTCAATAATATCATAATAACTTTGTATAAGGACAGAGGATTACTAGACTTATTGTGGTGATCATTTTATAATGTATGCAAATGTCAAATCATTATGTAATACACCTGAAACTAACATAATATTGTACACTGACTATATTTCAATTTAAAAATTACAAAATGAAAAGCATATCAGTGAAGTCTGGTACAGTGTCAAGCAGCCTATTATGTCTGTAGAGAGGCAAGATAGGACAAAAAAAAATTTGATAGTAACGTCCATTAAAATTGTTTCTATTCTACATAATACTGGAGGTTCTAGTCAGTGCAGTCAGGCAAGAAAAGGAAATAAAAAGGCATCTGTGTTCAATGAGAAGTTAAACTACTTTTATTTGTAGCAACATGATCATTCATGTAGAATATCGACTGGTACCTAGAATAAAACAACTAGAACTAATAAGTGTTTTTATCAATACAAGATACGAAATGAATATTAAAAATTGTTTTTCTATATCCTAACCTCAATTGGAATTTGAAATTAAAAATACAAATTACAATAGCATAAATCATGAAATACATAGGGATGAATCTAGCAAAAGATGTGTAAGAGCTGTACACTTCAAATTACATGAGTACACGAGAAGAAAAATTAAGAAAACCTAAATAAATGGAGAGAGGTATTTGGTTCATGAGTTGGAAGACCCAGTATTATCAAAAGATCAATTCTGCCCAAACTGACCTACAGAGTCAATACAACTCCAATCAAAATCTCAGCAAAATTTCTTGGCAGAAATTGACAAGATGCTTTTAAAATTTACACAGAAATGTAAAGGGCTTAGTTTAACCAAAACAACTTCAAAATAGAAAAACAAACTTGGAAGGCTAACATTACTGATTTAAACAATTATTAAAGGTATAATAATCAAGGCAGTATAATAGACAAATAGGGCAAAGAGCAGAAAAGGAGTAAATTTAGACTAATACAACTGATTTTTGAAAAAGAAGCTAAGACAGATCTCTTAAAAGTTTTTGACAGCCCTGTAACTTAAGCACATAAATTGGAGTAAAAATACAGATAATATCAAATCTGAAAGCAAAAAATATAAATATATTAAACACATACAAATGAATTGAAAACCTCTCATATTAAAACATGATTCAAAAAAGACAATTTAGAATAGCTACATTGGAAATATCAATAATTCAAATAGCTCTGCCATTAAGATGCCTCAGGTAGCCTGTGGTGTTACCATGCCTACCATCAGTGGTCATGTTTAATGGACACTCCCAGTGCCATAATTTGATCCACTGCACTAGATGTCACTAAAATTGGCCAAGACTCCTTGAAAAGCAAATGTGATCAGGCAAAAATTAAGAGGAAACCTAGGGCATGCTGTTGCTACACGTCAAAGAGTGAAATTAGAACACTCTCTAACACGATACACAAAAATAAACTCAAAATGGATCAAAGACCTAAATGTAAGGTCGGACATTATAAAACTCTTAGAGGAAATCATAGGCAGAACACTCTTTGACATAAATTGCAGCAATATCTTTTTGATCCACCTCCTAGAGTAATGAAAATAAAAACAAAAATAAACAAATGGGACCTAATTAAACTTAAAAGCTGCACAGCAAAGGAAACCATAAATAAAATGAATAGACAAGTCTTGTAATGGGAGAAAATATTTGCAAATGAAGTGATCGACAAGGGATTAATCTCCAAAATATACAAACAGTTCATGCAGCTCTATGTCAAAACAAAGAAACAACCCAATCAAAAAATGGGCAGAAGATCTAAATAGACATTTCTCCAAAGAAGACATACATATGGCCAAAAAGCACATGAAAAGATGCTCAACATCACTAATTATTAGAGAAATGCAAATCAAAACTACAATGAGACATCACCTCACACTGGTCAGAATGGCCATCAAAAAATCTACAAACAGGGCTTCCCTGGTGGCGCAGTGGTTGAGAGTCTGCCTGCTAATGCAGGGGACACGGGTTCGAGCCCTGGCCTGGGAAGATCCCACATGCCGCGGAGCGGCTGGGCCCGTGAGCCACAACTGCTGAGCCTGCGCGTCTGGAGCCTGTGCTCCGCGGCGAGAGAGGCCGCGGCGGTGAGAGGCCCGCGCATCGCGATGAAGAGTGGCCCCCGCTTGCCACAACTGGAGAAAGCCCTCGCACAGAAACGAAGACCCAACACAGCCAAAATCAATCAATCAATCAATCAATCAATCAATCAAAAAAAAAAAAAAATCTACAAACAATAAATTCTGGAGAGGGTATGGAGAAAAGGGAACCCTCCTACATTGTTGGTGGGAATGTAAACTGGTACAACCACTATGGAGAACAGTATGGAGGTTCCTTAAAAAACTAAAAATAGAACTATGACTCTATTTTTGATCCAGCAATCCAATATGATCCAGCAATCCCCCTCCTGGCCACATATCCAGAGAAAACTATAATCTAAAAGAATACATACACCCCAGTGTGCGCTGCAGCACTATTTACAGTAGACAAAACACGGAAGCAACTTAAACATCCATCGACAGAGGAATGGATAAAGAAGATGTGGTACATATATACAATAGAATATTACTCTGCCATAAAAAAATGAAATAATGCCATCTGCAGCAACATGGATGGACCTAGAGATTATCATACTAAGTGAAGTCAGAAAGAGAAAGACAAATATCATGTGATATAACTCATATGTGGAATCTAATTAAAAAAATAAGAAACAAATGAACTTATTTACAAAACAGAAACAGACCTACAGATATCGAAAACAAACTTATGCGTAACCAAAGGGGAAACGTGGTGGGGGAAGGGATAAATCAGAAGCTTGGGATGAATACACACACACTACTATATATAAGATAGATAACCAACAAGGACCTAGTGTATAGCACAGGGTACTCTACTCAATATTCTGTGATAACCTATATGAGAAAAGAATCTAAAAAAGAACGAATATATGTACATGTATAACTGAACCACTTTGCTGTACACCTGAAAACTAACAATGTTGTAAATCAACTATACTCCAATAAAAAAGTGGTGAAAAATTAAATACTAGAAAATAATAATTATAGTAAATTAGAATAAGCTGAGCTTGCCATATGGGTAATGAGTCCCTGACAATACTTAAAGGTACATGTATGAAGGGTAGAATAAAAGATTACCAACATATTTCAATTTCCAATATTTAAAAAATTATATAGCAGTAGATAGCAGTATAACCAAATTATGTAAATCTTACACTTACATATAGGTTTGTCAACAACATACTACCTAAAATAATCATTTAGATTAGATTATTTTAGGTTAATATTTATTGACATGAAGAGTTGTCAATGTTATTTCGTTAAATGAAAAAGCAGTCTACAAAACAGCCTATAAGGAACAATAACATGAATTTATTTATTGCAATATATAAATATTCATGGAAATATTATGCAATGTATGTGTATGTAGTTGTGTGTGTATGTATACCAATAAATAGGGTGGTGCTGGGATTACAAATGAATTTTCTTTCTTTTTATACTGATTTATACTCTAAATCATAAAATATTACATATTATTTAAGGTTCAAAACAGTTACTCTAAAAAAATTAACTGGTGGGGAAAAATTGAGAACTTTCTCCAAGAAATTCTGATTCTAAGAAAAACAATCAGTTATGTCATTTTTTTCTATAGGAATTACAAGTGTAGTTTATGGTGTGAGATAAAGTCAAAAGTAGTTATATCAAAAAATAGAGAAGTACTTTTTATATTATGGTTGCAATATGACCAAAATATAGCAAAAATTTTTATAACTTGCAGTTCTGTATAATACAAATCATTTGGGGTAACTATTCTATCATCTCACAAAGTGAACTACATTCAAAAATCAAAACTATCAAAAGCTTGTCCTCAAACAGCCCCAATTAGAGGTTAAAGCTCACCCTACCTTCCTGTCACTCTCTTCTCTGCTTTTACGCCGTTGTTCCTCTATCCTAGCTTCTCTTTTAACATCTTCTCCGATCCTTGTTAGAAGTAACATCTCTTTTGTCTTCCATTCCTAAAGAGCACGATGTTACTGTATTCAGTATGTATTCACAATAAACCAACAAGCAAGTTAGAACAAGTCAAGAGCCTAACAGAAATCAGGTCAAGCGTAACTGAAGTCATACGTTGGCTTTAGAATGTGCTTTCTTCACTGCACTCCTATTAGGAATGCAGGGATGGTTATTTTTAACTAAAGCTAAATTTAAAATTTTTGCCTTTCCACACTGAGGACTATAGGAGAGTTAAACAGTATCTAGTAACTTTCACCATCATCACTTTAAGAGCAGATATTAGCTCATATATGTAGTTTGTGTTGTCATTCTCATTTTATGTAACAACATGCATATCATAGCTATGAAGAAAGATCAATGTGGGTAAAATGCTTAGACTTGAAATGACTTTAAGAAGTATGATGGACAGCTCAAATTATTTACAAATGAAATAACTGTACGCAAGTTTTCTCTCAATATTTTAAATTTGTTGTCTCTCACCTCTTCAATTTTTCTACGAAGACTAAGTTTTCTTCTTGTGTGTTCCCGCTGTCGTCTTTCTTCTCTATCCATCTGGATTAGGCGTTGCTCTTCTGCTGTGTGCTCAAGATGTTCTAATTCTCTACTTATCATATCCAAATATCTAAGTAAAAATGAAAATGTAAGTGAAGGTGAATTGGGAGTTTTCCTTATTATGGCATAATCTGCTTTGATAGTCCAAAACTACTTCCTTTCTTGCTTTTTATTTCTTGAGCTACAGGAATTTAACTGTTTTTCTATCAGCTCTGTTCATGGACTTTAAGCCAGCCTGACCCATGAACTCACTATATTTTATTCATTATACAGATCTCCCTACTATATATATAAGAATCTGTTGTTATGGCCAAGACAATGATAAAATGTGGAGCAGACTGATTAAAAACATTTTGTACAGTACATATTCACAATAGGCTTAGGAACATGAGTTTGCGAAGAAGACTGAAATAACTGAAACACTGACTTCAAATCTGGAAAAAATCAGATTTGAATTTCCTTAGAAAAGATGTGTGTTGAGCCCCTTGTAATTTATAAGGCCTTGAACAAATCTTGCATCTATAGTCTGGGTCTCTGGTATGTCAATCTGTATTATGGAACTACCATGGAACATAAAATCAGGTAATGCAGCTTAATTTCTCACCTTAATAGAGGAGGAGGAAAGAACTATACTAAGAAATGGTCTTGACCATGGAAAGGTAATGATTGAATGTAAGTAGATAATATCTAAAGAGCTTGCAGTTTTTTTGTTTTTTTTTGAGATAATGCATGTTTATACTAGTATTAGATAAAGTTATACCAAACCTCCTTTTTTGACTTTGCATTAATTTCCTCAAACTTAATGCTGTCAGCGCTTAAAGAAGACCCATAAAAAACTATTATTAGAGGCATGTGCTAAAGATACTTTCCCACCATCTCCTACTATAGGAAGGATTTTGGATTTGATTAATTCTTCAGTTATCAGCTTGGATTACCTCTTGGACTCCCAGAAACTCTATCTTCTCTAATAGAAATTCATCTTTAGCCTTGGCACCCAAGTTTCCAATTCCTGTACTTCTTGATCTCCCTTCCTCTCCACACTGAAAGAGTGGAGTTAAATAGCATCCAGTACTTTAAAAAATTTCCTACCATCAATTATTTGTAGTATTTTGCAACTTATTTGGGTCCACATTATATACATAAAATATGCATTAACTTCAATCTCACCTGTGCCTTATTAATCGTTCCCGGTCCTTAATAGATGGGGTGCCCTCCTGTAACAACCAATTTTGGAACTGTGCAACATCAGAACGTCCAGGTATTTGATTGTCTTCCTGTAGTTTATCTACTTGTTTTGCAAGCATTTTCTATTAAGAAAAAGTGTGTATCATATATATGTATATGTATGTATATGTGTGTATATATGTGTACATAAAATTTTTAAAACATTTCCTAGAAAACTGTCTTTTGATATGCCTTTTTCATATTTAGCATTTAGTAAAATTCCCATACTTTGTAAATAACTAATTCTAACTGTATTTAAATCTTTTTTTTTTTTTAAAGATTTTTTTTGATGTGGACCATTTTTAAAGTCTTTACTGAATTTGTTACAATATTGCTTTTGTTTTTAGTTTTTTGGCCCTGAGGCATGTGGGATCCTAGCTCCCGGACCAGGGATTGAACCCACACCCCCTGCATTGGAAGGTGAAGTCTTAACCACTGGACTGCCAGGGAAGTCCCTAACTGCATTTAAATCTATTTTGAATCCACAGCAGACATGGACAACTGAACTAAAGTAAAGATTTCTCTCTCTGAAAATAAACGATAAATATTTCAGCTTATTTTTCTACCCATTCTGAAGAAATTTAGAAAAATGGAAGAAGCAGAGGAGAAACTGTAGGCACAGAGGAGGAAATGGGAGGAAATATAGAACACTTAAAAGTACTGGGGAGTCATCCTCATTTCTATACAACTCTCTTGACCTTAGAACATAAACTTGTAAAAGTACATATATGAGCACCTTTCTCATTTTTACCCAACTCTCTTGACTCTAACGCCTGAATTCACTCACGCAGGCACACACGTGCACACACTCTCACACAAACTTTGAGTGAAAATGTGAAAGGAAGTCACTAACTTTACCCACTCACTCTGTACCAATCATTCCACTTCACCTTTAAGGACATTTTTTACTGTATGGACACAGCCACATGTGTGTGGGTACAAACATACAGTGCACATGTTCTTTGAGTCACCTTTAGGATGTTATAACTATTCATATTGTTCCTCTCCTGTTACTTAAGCTGTTTTGGTTTCCAGCTTAAGAATCTTGCTACTACAATGGACTCTTCCCATTGGTCCCAGCTCACGTAGAAGGGACACATCTGAGTAGTAATTTAATTACTAAATTTTGTCAGCTACTACTGGCATGTTAATAGATGACTTGGTCCCTTTCCTTCTCTTGGCACAAAATATCAACCTCAAAATATTATTTACTACTGCTCTAAATTTTTACTTGGAAAAATTAAGTTATCAAAATTCAAGGTAAAATATTATAAGAAAATACTTTGTATACAAACCTTTCTTCCAAACTCTATGTAAAAAAACCAAATTTAAGTATTTAACTTACCTGTTCTCTTATATAGTTTCTTTCAAAGTCCAATTTTAAACTGGTAAGATATTGCCTGTACTTATTCAATTCCCTCAAGGTACATACAATCTAAAAAAAAAATACAAAACAATAATAACAACAAAAATATATAAATACAAATATTTTAAAATCAAAGCAATTACTTTCCAGAGCAAAAATGACATTTTGATATCAAGTAATAAATTACTAACAATTTTGTAAGTAATAGCTCTCTAAAAATTGTTAATCAATAGGAAACTGTTATCCAAATAACATTACTTTATTAATATGACTTATGCCATGATAAGGAATTGACTACACACAACTGGAGCTATTAAAATACCAATGTAATAATAATGTTCAACCCCAATAAGAATAGAGTCTATCAGGACTCTATCAGGCTGATTTTGCTAGGTTCTTATTTTGTCTAAAGTTTTTAAAAAGTATACGGGACATAATCCTTGACAAGCATACATGCCATTAGAGACAGAGAAAGAGGACTATGATACAGTTGGGAAAATTATTTGTATATCCTCAAATTATTTGGTAATCATCTTTTGATATTACAAAGAAAAAAGGTAAATGAGAAACTAGTTTCACTTAGAAAACAACTGTTGTCCGATTTCCTTTGATCCAAATACTGAATAATTTATGGACTTTTCCATTAAGTATCTCTTATGACCAAGTTAAAGGTGATATAGGTCACCCAGTGAGGTACAGAAGCAAGCTTATACCAAGTCTTGGAGGTTTTCAATGATTAAAAAGAAATTATCTTCAACTCACTCTATTATTGCTGGTGATGTAGCCACCTTTCTTTAATCTCCTCAAGATGTCTTTACGCTTATGGTAGGCTCTTAAATGTGGATCATGGAGACTTTTATATTGGTTTTCCAAAAGTCGACAATAGGGATCAGTCAGGTTAAAACCATAAGAAGGTCGGAAAAGCTGCAAACATAGATTTAAACATATTATAAACATACAATTAATGAATTTTACTTTTAATATCAACCTATTAAAACACCAGATTGTTCACTGAAAATAAAGCATGCAAGAAGAATGTGAAGTGGGGAAAAACCAGCAATAGAAGAATTTGGAATGGGTAATGTTAATTGCTCATCCCTACCTCTTTTCTTCACTGACCTGAATTATTCTAAAAATCCACCCTCACTCAATTAATCCACCCCCCCATCTCCATCAGCTCCTGACCCAAAGCTAGAAAATGGAGGAGGAAAGGAAAAGAAAGGGAATAGGATAAAATTTGTTTTTAATGTATAAAGCTAATACTAAGATTCTCCCTTTTTCTCCTCCCTCTTCCAGATCAAGGCACTGCATTAGAAGGATAAAGGGATAATATCAATTATCATGATTATATCTCAATAATCTGAAAATGAAGGAAAATAGAAAATCTTTCACAAAGATTCATTGAAACAACTCTGACAAAAAATAGCAGTAAAACTCAGATGTTAAAGATGATGAATTAAAGAGTTACTGTATTTTGAGGTCTTATCTAACACAAGAAACCCAATGATTTCTGAGCACTACAGTCTGGAAAAAATTCAAGGTCTATATTATACAGTTCAACATATTGAAGAACCAATTATGAAGGATACTGATAGGGATTGAGGTTTCTCCATATGTGTAAAGACCAAATACAACCTTATGAAGTAGTCATTAACATATAAAAGAAGGAAAATATCAGCTAATAGTCATATTGCTATATCTGTTACTTTAGAGGAAGCAGATGAATTATTTAATCTCATCTGTAAGTTAAAACATTACAAAGTGAGGGGGTTTAAAATTTTGGGGGGGATGTGAGTACTTAGTCCATTTTTCAAAAATTTTTCAATAGCAGGATGGTGATAATGGGTAATGGGAGAACCTCTGAAAGGGAAAAAGTAGAGGATGGAAGCAGGTGTGGAAGTCGTCCAAATGTTGTCCTTGCATCCTATCTTTGTGCTTTCCTCTAGGTTTTCTTGGCCAGAACAACAGAAATTTTAGTCTAAAGTGATGTCAAAGCAGGAATTGGCTCAAGTGAAAGGCAGTTGGAATGTGTGGGAGATGTGGCAAACCTGAGAGCACATGCCCTGTCTGCAGGCATCTAATTCAATATATATGACCCCACACATTGTGCATCAATCCAGAACTGTCTGGAGGTACCTATTTGTGCTCAGTCTGTGTTCTGTCTGGAGGTAGCCACCTCAATCAGATTCTGAACACTAAGGAGCCTGGGTTGGGACCCTAAAAAGAGCTCCCTCAAGGTAAGTATGAGGATTCTTCTTATGTTGACAGAAGGGGAGACTGGGGAACCTGATAGGACGCTAGTAGTGTTCCTTATCCATTTAAAAGCTTCCTGGTAAGTTTCTGACCACTTGCTTAATACCAGACTTTAATCTCTTCCAAGCGGTCTAAGTTGTAACGTAGAATTCCCTAATTACCAAAGCTTCCCTGAGAAGGCAAGAAAAAAAAAAAAGGGAATTCTATAGGTCAATGTCTTAAATTCAGTGAGACCAGATAAGAAGTTCATATCTTTCCTGTAAGGGAAATAGTCAAAAATCATGAGTCAAGGAGTGGATTGTTTCTTTTAGATGTTGATGTTTAGCTGTCAACTTCTTTTAGATGTTGAATTTTAGCTTTGATGGCCTATGTTTCTCAAAACCAGCCCTGGACTAGTGATCTGTAAACAAAGAACACCTTTCATATTGGGTTGCCCAAAAAGTTCGTTCGGGTTTTTCAGTAACATCTTACCGAAAAACCTGAATGAACTTTTTGGGCAACCCAATACAAACCTATTTATTAGTGTCAGGGTAACCCATCTGTTGTCGATTAAAATAATTGGAAAGAAACAACTAAAAGTGTAAATATAAAGCACTACTTCATTGAGGAGATTGATATCCTTCTTTTTCTTTCAGTACAAAGTCAGTCTTCAGGGAAATTGGGCCTAATTATGATTAAATGAAGAGTTTGGGGGAAAATGAATGTAATAAAGAACAGAGAACATCTTTTTAAAAAGTAGTTGACAAGTGAATTATTATTTGACAAGAAAATGGTAATACAGCAAACAATATTTGAGGAAGCAGACAGAAGACAGGGCTAAGTTTACATAATAAAAAGGAGTGATATAGGTTTCAGGCATGCTTTAGGAAAGCTGGTTTGTGTGTATATGACTTAGTCAAATTGTGTGAGGTTGGCATATTTTTAGTTAACTTGCTGTATTCTAGTAGAAGAGATTTCTTTTTAAAAAGGGAAATTATGTATTTTCCAAAAACAAAATTTACTTTAAGAAATCATGTTTATTAGGCAAGTATCAAATATGAAGGGCCCCTACTCATTTCTGATGACATCATAAATACTAGATGAGTAAGGGGGTAACTCAGAATTCTTCCTTGTAGAATTTTTTGCAATACTGATCAAAGCAACTGCTCAAAAAGAATGTATTGAACCTCCTTCAGTGTTAAGTACTGAATCAAGGAATGGGGAGGTTTGAGAGAGGGGGTCGCACTGAGGACTAAAAACATGAAAGAGTTTGAGGGCAGTATACACTATAACCCAGTAAGATTTGGGAGTTGAGGAGAAGAGCAAAGGGTATGCCAGGTTTGGGAGGCAAGGTGAACAAAGTCCCAGAAGTATTAACATGGTCTGTGTGAGTAGGTATAAAAGACCCCAACTAGAAAAAGCAGAGGCTCTGCACTGGAGAAAAGACTGGATGGGGAGGCTGGGGCAAATCACGGAGTCTCCTTAGGGAGACAGAGCCTTGTTTTCCTAAAGTGAGGTTAAAGGACTAAACACTTTAATTCATTTCAACTCTACTCTTTTTCGCACTTCGTGTGTGAAACAGAATTCAGCTCAAAACAAAGAGAGGTGTTCTGTAATGAGAGTTCTGTCCAAGTTATTATTGGTTAAAATCATAACATATAATTAAATGCCAGCCAGTACAGATAACCTTCCACCTTTCGACCAAACATATTTCTAAGTGAATTAATTAAATCTCAATAAATAGGTATAAATGAAGTGTTATTATAAAGTTAATTTATAATTTATGGAATCATATTAAGACACAACTAAGAATCTAAACTTTCTAGCCCATGATTCTGTCCAAATCATACTAGATGAACTTGCTTGGTATGCATCCTGAACAATACCTTAGGATAGGATAGGTACG
This sequence comes from Balaenoptera acutorostrata, assembly GCF_949987535.1. NCBI lineage: Eukaryota > Metazoa > Chordata > Mammalia > Artiodactyla > Balaenopteridae > Balaenoptera > Balaenoptera acutorostrata. The sequence goes on along the minus strand of NC_080071.1, from coordinate 45,802,679 downwards.
GAACATTAGTGCAAATTCCCTCAATGCACTTCACGTGATGTAGCTAGCGCCTGAATTTAACAGCAGTCGAAAAGGACAAAGAAACCAACGTAAGACAATTAAACATCACTTTACCTTTTCACTTAATTTCGTGGTATAGTATAAAGGGTTGCTTCCTGGGATCACAGGCAGCTTCACCCCAAGAGGCAGATCCAGTAGTTGAGCTGCTCCGACCCCCGGAAAGTGGGTTTTGTGAGTGCCCTGTCAGGTACAGTTGGAGAGTTTTGTCTTTCCTTTAGGTATGTTAGTTTAGGCCAACCTACCGTTACTCCAACCTAAGGAACTGAAGGGTCCAGCCCCGCCAGACAGCCGGGAAGACCTCCGCTTCCGGGTTACCAGCTCCCTCCCGCCGGCGCCACGGCCAGTTGCGGCCAGTGCCGCCCGAGCCCCGCCACCTGCCGCGCCGCATGAGGGCGCCAGAAGCTGGACGGTTACGGACCACACGTGACCGTCCGCAACACCGCTCCCCCCCACCACGCCCTCCCGGCCGGAGGCCTGGTAGAGGACAAGGATGACCAGTCTTCGCTGACACTCACGTCTCCGCACTGCTGGCTGTCCGCGGCCAGGCCGCTGGTGGCCGTCTTGGTAGCGGCGACGTTGGCAGCCTTGGAGCAGGCGCTGAGGTACAACTCCATAGCCGGCCTGGGCCCCTCTGCGCCGCCACCGCCCTCCCCTCTCGCTTCCCCTCTCGCTTCCCCTCGTACCCCTTTCCCGTCGTTGTCCCTCAGTCCCCACCGGGCCGGAATGGCCGGTACCCCGCGTTCCGGAGGCCCAACCTCGCGGCGTTACAGGCTCCGAACGTGCGGGCGCCGCAACAGCAGTGCCCTCCGCGAGGGCCGGCCCCTTGCGCCGGAGGCCCGGGCGCCTCAGAGCTGGGGAAATCGGTACTAGGGGCCTGGTCCCAGCGCGCCAAGGTCGAAATTTCTTTTCTCTCTGAACCCTACAGCCCTCAGTCAAACCAACTCAGAATCAAAATGTATAAAGCTTTGCTGGCCTGTTAGCTGGCTAATTTCTCCTGGCCTCCGGGAAGGTTTGGTTCCATGCAAAAAACAAAAAAGAGTGACTGTGCAGCCCAATTTAGGGCCAGAGGCCTGGCTTTCTACATGCCCCGCCCCCCCTTGTAGACTGTGACCATACCGCATCCCCAGGCTCCCATAACCTCTCCCCACCCCACTCCAGGTCCCACAGGACGTACTGTCCTCCGACCTCCCTCTAGTCTTCCTCTTTCATTTCTAGCTCTCCTGTCTCTCTCTCCCAATCCCTCCTCTCCACCTCTCTTGCCCTTCTCCTATATGCCTCTTTCTCCTCCTCTCAACCATCCAGCCAAAATTTATAAAGTGCCTGACACCTTTGGGCCAGTCATCTGAGCTGGGTACTAAAGGATACAGTGATGAGAAAAAAATATGGTCCCTTTCTTCAAGGAGCTAACTAGACTGTGGGTACTTTGAGGGCAGAGACTGTATCTGATGTCAGGAATTTGGACTTAGTCTCTTAGATTCCTTGGCACACTCTTATCCTCTTATTTTGGGGCCATTAGTAATAATACCTACCATTTATTGAGAATTTGCTATCTCCAGATTCTGTGCTAAACACTCTCTACATTAACCTTTATAACAGCCTTGTCAAGAAATACCCCATTTTTTCAAAGATTAAAGAAGAATGACAATCACTATTAAATAGTGGCCCCAGAGGCAGTTTCTTAAATCAGTACACTCTACTTTTACATCTGCTCTATTTGTTTTAATGCCATGCAGATGCTTAGGACTCCTAAATTTGAACGGATGTCTCACAATCATCTCAAATTCAATATATTCAAATCTCAACCCACACCTTCCACCATAGAACAAAACAAAGGCCCTATACTTCCTGCATTTCCCATCTCAGTGACAATATCAGTATCTCCCCAAATGAGAAGCTGAGAAATTCTTGATACTTCCCCTTCTGAGCCTGCTGATTCAAGACTGACTGTGTCTTTGCTGTGCTGTTTCCTCTGCCTGACAGCCCTTTGCACTTCATTGCTTGGCTAATTGCAATCAGCCTCTAAGACTGCTTAAGTATTCTCTCCTCTAGGAAGCCTTTCTGACATTTCTAAGCTTTTGTCAAATTCTCTTCCTCTGTGCTTCCCTCCGTTTTAGCACTTTTCCCAATACATCAAAAATGTCTATTTACCTGTCACTCTCCCTTTAATAGAATGGAAACTCCTTGAAAGCAGGTATTTGCTTATTCAATTTTACATGTACAGTACTTGGCATAGTACCTAGCAAGCATTTAGTGAGTCCTAAGTATATTTTTGTTGCTACATACTAATGATGGCCCTACCCACACAATAGCAATAAAGGTTTTTGCTAGCAAAAATCTTTTTCTATGGAATGCTTTTAGCAGGACGTTCCTAAATTGTCTAGAATTGCTTATGGTAAACAAACTGGAATATAAAGATTTATGCATAATGGTTGGTTGGAGAATGTTATATAATCTGTGTAACCCACTGTAAAATATAAATGTCTCATAATCTAACTGGCTCCTTCTATCAAAGTGAAGTAATGCATTCCTCACAAAAACCTCATCTGTTAACTTGGGCCAGAGTGCATCTGATGTGGTGTAGTAGGACTTGGAGAACGGTGCTAGAGGTCTTGGACCTTTTTTTAAATGTTACCTGTGCCTTATGATTACATATATCCTTGAAATTATTAGTAAAGCTTGATACTGGGTATGAGTCCCTTGAATCTGAATATTCAAGCTAATCCTTTATGTTATCTTAAATTCCAAGATGCATTGATTTCTATGATAGCCCTTCTCAACTTTCATCCTCTTGATTGATTTAATCATTTGATGTCCCTCAGAAAGCAGAAGATGAAGAATTTTATATTGGTAAAGTAATAACATATGTGGGTAAAAATCTGAACACTAAAATTAATTCGCCCTTATTCTCAGATCCCAAGACTCTCAACCCAGAAGCAAACTATTGATATAGTCTGTGTATTGTTATGTACATGCAAACATATCTTATGAAGCATTTAGTGTTCATTTTTACTGAGCAATATGTCTTGAAGATCATTCCATATGAACAACTGTGATTTAATTTAGTTTTTAACTACACATGTAGAGTGTGTAATGCTGTAATTACCATAATTTATTCAACTAGTCTTATATTTATGAATTTTTAGATTTTTTTCTGTTACAAAAATTCTGTAATAAGCATCCTTTTAAATAGATTCCTAGATTAAAGGGTATGTTGTTTTCTTTTTCTTACAGATATTGTCATGTTTCCCTCAAAGCAGTTATACTAATTCATCCTACCACAAACAGAGATTTGGTAAGGTACGTGCCTGATGTTATTGTCTTTCTTCTCTCCTGAATAGATATTTCTCATAGGTTGTGGTTTCAAGTAATGGCTATAACTAGTTTTTATAATTTTTTTTTGTTTCAGAGACAATATAGATTCTTTTCCCTCAATTTTCATGCTCTTTTTTTTTTTTTGTCTTGTATTTTGAAACCTTTACTCTGCTAACTTTAAGCAAAATCACTGGATAATTTTCTGTTAATGTATTTAAAGTTATATAAGCTTAGGGAATGAATAAAAGGAAAGTAGTGGCCAAATTGCTTATTATAGACTAACCGGCAAAATATATTTTTTGTCTCCTTTAAAAATCAAAGCAACATTTAGTAATCATAATAAACATATGTGTATATTCAGCCCAGAATATATCACAAGTTAAAAATAAGCTTGAACTTGTCAGCCTGTGTACAAAAGGGTTAATACACTACACCTGAGCCTGCTGTCTTTTTAGAGAAGCCTGCTTGCAAGATTCTCTCATGACTAGCATCTGGGAACTTGGCAGTTGAACCACTCACAAACTGATTACATGGGTTCACTGTGCCTAGACTGTTTGTAAAGATAGTGTTTATGCTGGACACATGCTTTCTATCTGGGCGTCTGGGATTTTGATATGTGCTAGGGAGCAGGTGCCACCTAATCATCCACCATAGAAACCTTGGGCTCTGTCATGGGCTGAATTGTGTTCCCCTAAAATTCCTATGTAGAAATCCTAACCCTTAGTACCTGAGAATGTCGCCATATTTGGAGGGAGGGCCTTTAAATAGGTGATTAAGTTAAAATGAGATCATCAGAATAGGCCCTAATCTAATATGACTGATATCCTTATCAGAATGGGAGGTTAGGATATAGACAGGCACAGAGGGACGATCATATGAAGACATGGGTCTGTCTCATCACTATAAAATGAAAATTCTTTAGGGAAGATTTGTCTGTCTTGTTCAATGTACTCTTCAATAACTAGATCAGTGCTCAGTAATTATTATTAAATAGAAAAGACAGTAGGAGGTAATCAATAAACACCATTTCAGTAAATGAGTAAATTTAAGAAAAGGGAAATTTTTTTTTCTTGGTTATTGCTTAAAAGGACATTACCAGTCAGGATAGTTATACTTTTGTTTTCATTTTATTTTATTGCATCCATTTCTGAGCAATGATCTTTCTAATTGACACTATCTTCTTTAGATAGCATCCCACATTTTTAATCCCTAAATTATTGTTTTCCTACACGGTGTTAAGAACATGAGCTATGGACCTGGAGATTATTATAGTAAGTGAAGTAAGTCAGACAGAGAAAGACAAATATCATATGATATCGCTTACATGCAGAATCTAAAAAAAATGATACAAATGAACTTATTTACAGAACAGAAACAGACTCACAGACTTAGAAAATAAACTTATGGTTACCAAAGGAGAAAGGTGCGGGGGTCAGAGGGGTGGTGAAGGATAAATTGGGAGTTTGGGATTGATATATACATACTACTGTATTTAAAACAGATAACAAGGACCTACTATATAGCACAGGGAACTGTACTCGATATTCTGTAATAACCTAAATGGGAAAAGAATTTGGAAAAGAATAGATATGTGTATAGCTGAATCACTGTGCTGTACACCTGAAACAACACTGTAAATCAACTGTACTCCAATATATATTTAAAAAAATGAGCTATAGGGTAGTAAAAAAAAACTGTTATAGCTTGTCATTCCTTTTTCTCTCATTTAATTATTTATTTAAAGAATAGGTACATCATTAAATTATAGTAATAACTTTCTTGCATACTTTGATTGCATCAGAATATTTTGATTGCAATTGTTCGGCTTTCATACAGTGATACTTATAAAACCTATCAGTATCTGCAGATTAAACAAAGTTCAGGGGCTTACTGATCTGGGTAAAGGTATAGTTATTTTGTTAAATGGAGGATCAAAAACTGTTAGCTACCTATGAAATTAACTCGGTGGATCAAGGCAATATTTTTAAAGATAAACAAGAGAAAAGACCAAAAAATAGTTTTTCAGATTTAGCATAAATATTACTTTATGCAAATTTTTTTTAGTTATAGGTTTATAATTGACATATTTTCCTTATATATATGTAATGTGTGTATTATGAATTTAAGGAAGGACAGCCACAAAATAATAGATTATGAGCATTTATACTTCAATAAAAAGATTCTAAAACATGAAAATCCTTCAGAATATTAGAACAGAAAATGGTATCGGACATTTAAATGAATACTTTTATTTTACAAATAAAAACGCAAGAAATTAGTAAAATGAAATCTTCCAAAATTACCAATAGATTAATGGGAAATTTAAGGTTGTAACTCAAGGCTTCTGTCAATTTTTCAAATTGTGGCGCTTAAGAGAATATAATGCTTTATGCTGTTCAAGAATATAACTTTGGATCTGTTCTACTCAGACTGAAACTGGAATCAAGTTAAGATTAATTTTTTTTCAATAAGCATATTTGTTTTATACTAGGTGCAATCACCATAGAAATGTGGTTGTTCTTTTCAACTTTGTTAAAAAATAGATATTCATTTAAATGTATAACCACAATTAGAGGCATTTATTAATTTCTTAACTTTTTTAAGTTAAAAATATTACTACGTCCTATCGTCTTCTGCCAGTTGGTCATTTATATTAATGTTGCAGGGAATCACAGGGTTATTTCCCAGGAAGCAGCTTATCAGTTGCAGGGCTTTTAGTTTGTTTGATTAATTTTCACCTAATTAGTGAACAGTCTGAAAAAAACTTTTATCTTTAGTATGGTTTCAGAAGTAATGAAGGTGGGAATAAAAAAGACCTTAGAGGACATTGGTAGGAAAAAAAAAAAATCTCAATTCTTTTTTATTTGACTTTTCTGTCTGAATTTTACCTTGTCTGATATAGGAGCTTATTTCTGTTTTATTAGTGGTGGCATGACAGACATATGCAGTTGCCTATTTCTTTATTGTAAATTCTTCTGAAACACTTTTAGATATATCTGTGACATACAGAAAACAGTTGGGTTTTGTTTTGTGGGACAATTTGAAATTTTTAAAAAATTTAATAAACCCATTTTCACTTCTTAACATAAATATATGTTCTACTCTGTCAAATTATTTTATGCTGTATTTACTAAGATTCCTTTGGTGACTTTCTCACTCCCTTTCTTGTTTAACTTTATTAAAGATCTTAACTGCCCTATTAATGCTTCTAGATTTCTTTGATATCTTTAAACAGAAAATACTAATAAAATTATTTTGAAATTATTAGGAGAGGTTTATATTGGAAAAGATCTTCAAATCATGTAAGTCTGATTTGGAAATGGAATCCTTTGTGTTATCTCAGGGTTAATAACTTGTTCAAGGTTACAGAATTAGAAAGTGATTCCTCCTTCACTCCAGAACACACTATATATTAGTGTGCTCACAGGAATAAAATTTACCTTTGTCACACTAATTTAAAAAAATTCCAACAGGCTTTTGTACAAGGTAGTCCTAAGTTCACCTTTACCAACTCTTAACTGAATGAGCTATGAATCACAATTCCTTAATTCATAAAATGGCAATGATAATAATATCTATCTTAAATAATTATGTTATTAAAAGGTGAAATAGCGTATGTAAAGAAGCTGTGCAATGGTTTGTAGACAGCCCTCAATAGATGTTATTTTCCACTTCTTCTTCTTTATATAATTTTTTCCTCTTCCCTTTATGGAAACAAGAATTATTGTGAGAACTTGAATATATAATGCCTGCCTGTGATCATAAGATTCAAATGCATATTCTGTGTCTTAGGCAACTTTCACTTTCCTCATTAATTTTTTACTCAAATAATGCAGTTTTCTGTAAGTGAGTTTTATCAGATTTCATCAAAAATTACTTCAAAGATAGTATTTTCATCACATCTATTTGGAGACTATTTTATCACTAAGGAGGAAACTCTTATCAATGAATATCTGATTGTCCAAAGGTATTCAGATAACACATTTAAATTCCTACTTTATTTGCAGCTAATCATAAATAAGAACACTTTTTGACCTTTGCTAATTATCATCTTTCTACCATTGCAAAATGCTAACATTGCAAAATCTTAGTCTCTATAACCATTATGCTTCATAAAATATATTTTAAAACCAAAATTATTACAAGTAACCCTTCCTTTAACCTTCACGAAGTGCAAGAATTTAAAAAAAAATCTTTCTTGTTTCAGTAACTCAACTTTGTTAACTACCTGGTAAAGTTTCCAAAGACTTTTAGAGTGATAAAGGAAGCAGCCTACCTTTATAAATAAGAAGATTGTTACATTAATTAAAAGTTAATAAAGTCTAAGTTTTGCATGTAGAATATAGAAAATATGCTTTCACTGCTAACATTCATACATTTTGCTTATTATTATAAATTACATCTCTTTAAATTGTTTTGAAGTACTTAAATCACATATCAGTAAGTTATCCTGTTCTTTAATTAAAAAAATGTGAATGTGGCAGTAAAGTTGGAAAACTTCAATATGTAAAATATCAAAGTGGCTTCTCAGTCAACAAAACTGAGCCATTCAACTTTTATATGAGTGAGGGGTTTAATAAAATGAATTAGAGCTTATACAAAAGCAGGAAGGGCTAGTATGAACATCTGAAATGCTACAGCTGGATGATCAGTGAAATAATAACAACTAGAGCCTAAAGCACTAGAGCAGGAGGAAAAGCAGGTGTTCAAATAGAAATCCAGTTATGCGATGTGTCTAGCCAAAAGGTGGGAGCATGTAGAGAGAGCTCATGAAGAATTCTGCAAAGTCTGCCACAACGGGACAGTGTGAGCTTGTAAAGTCATCTGCAGCTTCACTCTGATTAAGGCACTATGACTGATCTCTGAAAACAATGGCTTTTGCTTCACTTCTCCCTTCCGTATCTCACACAAATTACTTTCACTGGCAAATTCTGACCTAGAGCTTAGGGTAAGAAGATTCCAGAAAAATTAGTTTTTATCCTTACCAAGATTATGTTAGAGACAGGTATAGAAGAGATAATCTAGCACAGTTATAATGTTTTCTTTATATTTGATAAAATAAACATTTATCTTCCTGTTTCTAGAACAATTGATCTTTTATGTGTATTATCATAAAATGAAATGTAAACAGTCAAACAGTGAGTGATCAGAACTTTAATATGACACTCTGTGATTCCTTTCCACCTTTTCCCCCTGGATTTCTATCTTGTGTATAAAAACTCAGTCCAGGTTACAGCCTCTCTTTGAGTATGAATATGCTAATCTTAAAATTCTGAGACATAAAATTTTAAAACTGTTTTCTTAGATAAATGTTGAGCATCGCACACTGCTGTCAATTTGTGTTTTATCCTTTTGATATTTGTTTTCAAAAGTATTATAACAGCTTCTTTAACTTATTAAAAGAAATAGAAGATTTCTACTGGCTTAGTTCTGTCAGTCTTCTTGGAGCCACAAATTGCAATGAAGCTGACCAAACTGCATGAATTGGGGCTTGATTTCTTGTCTGTTTAATTTTTTCTATTGAAGCATACTCTATATCCAGTAAAATGCAAAAATATTAAGCATATATCTCTATGAGTTTTACTAAGTGAACTCACCTATATAACTGTCACCTAGATCAAGATCTAGAACATTATCAACACACCAGAAGTCTATCAGTGATGTCTCCAAGCAAAATATTCTGATATATATCACTATAGATGAAATTTGAATGTTTTATATATTACATAAATAGAATCTAACGACATGTATCATTTGTGCTTGGTTTATTTTATTCAATATTATGTCTGTGAGATTCATTCCTGTTGTTGCCTGTAGGAGCAGTTCATTGAATGGTATCCACTATATGGATATAGCAAACTGTACTTTTACATTTCATTATTGATGGGCATTTTGATCGTTTCTAGTTTGGAGATATTACAAATAATGATGCTACAAAAATTTTTGTACATGCTCTTTGAGGCACATGTATATGTATTTCTGGAATAGAATTGATGAGTGGTAGCATGAATATTTTCAGCTTTAGTAAATACTGCAAACTATTTTCCAAAGTGGATTTCTAATTTGCACTCCCACCAGTAGGACAGAAAAGTTCTAGCTCTCCACATCATCACTAATAATTGGTATAATCAGTTGTTGTTGTTATTTTGTTTTAGCCCTCTGGTAGATGTGCAGTGGTATCTAATTTTCATTTCTCTGGTGACTAATGATGCATATTTTCTCATATGCTGTCTGTCATGCTGTCTGTCATTTGTTTATCCTCTTTTGTGAAGTGTTCAAAGTTTTTGACTTTGCTGGCATGTCTGCTTTTTTATTATTGATTTGTAGCAGTTTTTATGGACTTGCATACATCCTTTGTTGTTTTCACATATTGCAAATATCTGTCATTTTATGGCCTTTCACATTCTTAATGTCTTTTGATGGTCAGAATCTTTTTTTAATAATTGTATTTATTTATTTTTTGGCTGCGTTGGGTCTTCGTTGCTGTGTGAGGGCGTTCTCTAGTTGCAGTGAGTGGGGGCTACTCTTCATTGTGGTGCGCGGGCTTCTCACTGCGGTGGCTTCTCTTGATGCCGAGCTCTGGCTCTAGGCATGCGGGCTTCAGTAGTTGCGGCATCTGGGCTCAGTAGTTGTGTCTCCCGGGCTCTAGAGTGCAAGCTCAGTAGTTGTGGCACACGGGCTTAATTGCTCCTTGGCATTTGGGATCTTCCTGGACCAGGGCTCAAACCTGTGTCCCCTGCATTGGCAGGCGGATTCTTAACCACTGAGCCACTGGGGAAGTCCCAGAATCTCTTAATTTTTGACATCCAATTAATCTCTTTTCTTTAATATTTTGTTTCTTATATACTTACTCATAAATTGTTGTCTATCCTAGGGTCTTGAAGATAATTGCCCATGTTAATTTCTAAAAGCTTTATTGTTTTAACTTTCAAATTTAGTTTTATAATCTATCTGAATTGCTATTTGTGTGTTGTGGAGGAAAAGATGTATTTTTCACACAGATTCCAACTGATCCAGTACCATTTATTCAAAAAAGAACACCTTTCCTCATTTCAATGCAGTGACACTTTGACGTAAACCAGGTGACAATAGGAGTCAGTATGTTTCTCTCTTTGCTCCATTGAGCTATTTGTCTATCCTTGCACCTATACCACATTCTCTTAATTACTACAGATTTGCCTGTCATTGTACAACATCCAGCTTTCTTTTTCATCTTCAAACCAATCTTAGATTTGTGTACCCTTTCCATTTATATATAAATTTTAGAATAAGTTTGTAAATTTCTACAAAAACAAAAATGTGCCATAATTTTGATTGGAATTGTGGGAGATAGTTTAAGACTATATAGTATATTTCTCAACACATTTTCATCCATGAGTGTTAGTATCCACTGAGGATAGTTGCCTGAAAAAATAGGACTGTTATGTTTACCAAATTTTTATTTGTTTCTGATTCTACAATTCATTCTATTTATGTAGAACTTCTTAGTTGTGATTATACTGTAAAAATGATCTTTCCCTACTTTATTCATTCCCAATATTAGTTCCTGTTTGTTATTACTACTTTTGAAACTTTTATTTAAAAAACCTAGACATTAAATGTGCTCATAGCTTCCAGGTATTTTCATTAGACAGAGCTAAGATACACACACACGCACAAAGAGACCTATATCTGTTTCTTTGTTTATTCATATCCCTTTGTTAACACACAGCTCACACCAATTTATCTAAGTCCAATCAAATGCCACAGGCTTCATTCTTGTCTTCATCTTTCTCATGTTTTAATTCCCTGCTGGTATCCATTATCCTTAATAAGTTTACTTAGAGTTTTTCATGACCCCTTTGTTTAACCATTCCCCAATCCTGCCAGTTACTTCTGCCTCAGTCATGTTTGCCTCTTCTATCTTGGTCACCTTGATAAAAGGAAAGAAAATGGAAAGAAATTGAAACAGTTTTCTTTTCTCTTTTTTGAAGAGAAAAGATAGAAGACAAAATGACAGGAAAGAAAAATAGATGAAGTGAGCAAGATGGAGGAAAAAGAGCTTCTCATTGATATCTCACCTCAGCAACAATAACTTGGCAACCATAAATGGGCAAAAGTGCCTTTGTAGGAACTTTGAGATCTAGGTAGGAGGTTGTGAAACTTCAGTGGAGTCCAAAACTTAGGAAATCCATTTTGAGAAGGCATGCCTGCACCCAAGAGGCTGACTTGCCAACTGTGGTCTCGATTAAAGACCCAGAAACAGCTCTGTACCCCTAAGGAGTAGGCTACAGCCCCATTAGCCATGGTCCTGTCACCAGCACTATTTACTAAGGGCCTGGGAGGAGTTGCTCACCCATGCAAGAGTGCATTGATCATGAAGAAACAGGCAAATATACTGCCAAAGGAAACTTTTAAGCTTTAGTAACTTACCCTAAAGAAATGGAGATCTACAAATTAACTGCTTTGAATTCTTTGTCAGATGTCTTAAGGAAACTTAATGAAATGCAAGAGGACACAGATGGACAACTAAATAAAATCAGGAAAAAATGCACTAATAAAATGAGAAGTTTTATAAAGAAGTAGAAACCATAAAGCAAACAAATTCTGGAATTGAAGAATGCAATGAGCATCTAAATATAAAAAGCAAATATTAACAGAACTAAAGAGAGAAATAGACAGTAATATAATAATAGTAGGGGATTTCAATACCTTGCTTTCAATATTGGATAGATCATCCAGACAGAAAATTAATGAGTAAACAGTGGCCCTGAATAACACTTTACACCAAATAGACCTAACAGACATATATAGAACATTTTATCCAACAGCACCATAATACACATACTTATCAATGCACACAGAACATTCTCTAGATCATATTTTAGGCCACAAAGCAAATATTAATTAATTTAAGAAGACTGTAATCCTATCAGTTGTTTTTTTCTGATCATAATATGAAACAAGAAGTCAATAACAGGAAAATGGAAAAACGTACAAATACATGAAAATTAAAACACAACCTTGAAAAACTAGTGGGTAAATGAAGGAATCAAAAGGGAAATCAGAAAGTAACTTGAGACACATGAAAATGAAAACAATAAAATTGCTTATGGGATGCAGCAAAATCAGTTCTAAAAGGATAGTTTACAGTGATAAATGCTTATGTTAAGAAAAAGACCTCAAATAAATGATCAAATTTTATACCTCAAGGAATTTGAAAAAGAAACTAATTCCAAAGTTAGCAATAGAAAGGAAATAAAAGATTAGAGCAGAAATAAATATAACCAAGAAAAAAAGAACTCAAATATACAAAATTATAAATGAAAGAGAAAAAATTACAATTTACACCACAGAAATACAAAATATCATAAGAGGTTACTATGAACAACTATATGACAATAAATTGTATAACCTAGAAGAACTGGATAAATTTGCTAAGACTGAATCATGAAAAATACAAAATCTGAACATACCAATAATGACTTAGGAGACTGAGCAGTAATCAAACCCTCCCAACAAAGAGAAGCCCAGGACCAGGTAGCTTCACTGGTGAATCCCATCAAACATTTAAAGAATTAATGCCAATTCTTCTCAAACTCCACCCCAAAACTGAAGAGGTAAGAAGTGTTCTCAAAGTGTTCTCCCAAAGTGTTCTCTGTTCCTAAAGACAAAATTTCTCTGACACCTAAGTCAGATAAAGACTACAAGAAAAGAAGACCAATATCCCTGGTGAATATAGATGGAAAAATTCCAAACAAAATACTAGCAAACCAAATTCAATGGCATATGTAAATGAGCATACAACATGGTCAAGTGGAATTTATCCATGGAGTGCAGGGATGGCTCAACCTATCTAAATCAATAAACTCCATACACCACCTTAATAGAATGAAGTATAAAAATCATATGATTCTCTAAATAGATACGGAAGTAGTATTTGACAAAATTCAACACCTTTTCATGATAAAAGTTCTGAACATATTGGGAAGAACATACCTCAACATAGTAAAAGCTGCATATGACAAACCCACAGCTAACATCATACTCAATGGGAAAGTTTGAAAGCTTTTCCTCTAAGATAGGTACAAGACAAGTGTGCCCATCTTTATTCAACATAGTGCTGGAAATCCTAGCCAGAGCAATTAGGGAAGAAAAAGAAGACATCGAAATCAGAAAGGATGAAATAATATCGTTTCTCTTTGGAGATGACATACTATTACATGGAAAACCCTAAAGATTCCACTAAAAAACTGTTAGAACAAATAAACAAATTCTGTAAAGTTTCAGGATAATTCCTCTTATATGGTAGTTCCTATATCAGATCACTTCTTCAGGGCAAGTCATCCTAGTGAGAGTTAAAGCACTTTTTAGTTCTGTTTCTTACTCTTCTTTCATATAAATCACTGAAGCTCTTAGATTTTGGCCTGGAAACTTCTGGCCATTATATTACGGAAGCTAAATAAATCATATAGCTACTTACTATTTCTTAAAAAAATCCAAGATTAGACTTTGAGATCTACAGTTGCAGTACTTCTTATAAGCCAGACACCTGATATAATAGTTTACTCTTTAAATTCTTGCTAAGAGGCAAAAATCATACCTGGCATGTTTCTAAAAATATATTAAAGCTAACAAGTAATTACAGATATGGACAGTTGAGTTGTCATGTTTTTAAGCTAGTGTGTACTTGTCAGGACTCATCCAGAGAAACAGAGTCAGTAGGAAAGTGAATATATATATTTGTTTGTTTATTGTGAAGAATTACTGTATACAGTTGTGGGGGCTGGCTAAACAAGCCCTAAAGTCTACAGGGCAGGCAGCCAGGAAGGGTAGATCATGAGCAGGATGAAATGCCATGAGATGAGCTGAAGCTTACTGTGCACAGATGGACAACCAGAAAGGAAGATCCACTGAAAAGGAGAGAAATTGCAGATCCAGCTGCTGTTTGTAGTCTTTGATCAGGGAAGTGCTAAGCCCCCTTTTAATGTTCTTCCAACAGAAGGCAGTGGCCAAGATGGTGGAGTAGGAAGACACTGATCTTACCTCCTTCCATGGACACATGAAATTTAAAACGATTTACAAAATATCAATGAGAATGACCTGAAGACTAGCAGGAAAGATCTTTTACAACTAAAGATAAAAAGAAGGAAACACAACAAGGCAGGTAGGAGGGGTGGAGACACAATACAGTCAAGGCCCATACCCCCAGGTAGGCGACCCACCAACAGAAGGATAATTACAATTGCAGAGGCTTTCCGCAAAGACTGAGGGGTTCTGGCTCAACATTGGGCTCCCCAGCCCAGCAGGTCTGCATTGGAAATATTAGTTTCCAGAATGTTTGGCTTTGAAGGCTAGCAGGATTTACTTTTGTGAGGGCCAGAGGACTGTAGGAAACAGAGACTCTGTACTTAAAGGGCATATGCAAAGTCTCACACACTCTGAGACCTAGTGCAGAGGCAGTAGTTTGAAAGGAGCCTGGTTCAGACCTACTTGGAGATCTTGGAGAAGCCTCTTGGAGAGGCAAGAGGCCAGTGGAACCCTTTGGGGACATAGACACTGGTGGCAACCATTTGTAGGAGCTTCTTCCAATGTGAGGACACTGGTACTGGTAAGCACCATTTTGGAGTCCTCTTTCTAGACTATTAACGCTGGGACCTTAGCCCACCTACCAGCACACCCACAGTAATCATCCCTGCCACAAAAGAAGAGGCCACACACACACAATCCATATAGGGAACACCCCTAGAGCACAGGGCTCTGGTGACCAGAGACGACTGTGTTGCTGGGTTCCATAGGATGTCTCCCACATAAGGCCACTTCTCCAAGATCAGAAATGTTACTGACATTCCTAATACATAGAAATAAAACAGAATTAGTCAAAAAGAGGCAACAGAGGAATATGTCCCAAATGAAGGAACAAGATAAAACCACAGAAGAACTAAGCAAAGTGGAGATAAGTAATCTACCCAATAAAAGCTCATCATAATCATGCTCAATGAATTCAGGAGAAGAATGGATGAACACAGTGAAAAGTTTAAAAAAGAGTTAGAAAATATGAAGAAGAACCAAACATAACTTAATAATGAAATAGTAAATAAAAATACACTAGAAGGAATCAACGGTACATTAGGTGATACAGAGGCACAGATCAACAAACTAGAAGATAGAGTCATGGAAATCACCCAAGCTGAACAGAAAAAAGAATTTTAATAAATGAGGGCAGTTTAGGAGACCTCTGGAGCAACATCAAGTGTAGTAACATACACATTGTGGGGGTCCCATAAAGAAAAGAGACAGAAAAGAGGGCAGAAAACCTACTTAAAGAGGTAATAGCTGAAAACTTCCCTTATCTGGGAAAGGAGACAGACATCCATGTCCAGGACTCACAGAGAGTCCCAAAGAATATCAACCCAAAGAGGTCCACACCTTGTAATTAAGATGGCAAAAATCAAGACAAAGAGAGACTCTTAAAAGCAGCAAGGGAAAAGGACTAGTTACATACAAGGGAACTTCCATAAGACTGTAAGCTGACTTTTCAGTGGAAACTCTGCAGGCAAAAAGGGAGTGGCAAAATATATCAAAGTGAAGAAAGGAAAAGACCCACAACCAAGAATAATCCACCTGGCAAGTCTGTCATTCAGGACAGGTAGAGTTTTACAAAAAAGGAAAATTAAGAGTTCAGCACCACTAAACTGGCTTTAAAAGAAATGTTAAAGGGATCTTTCTAAGCAGAAAAGACCATGACTAGAAATATGAAAATTATGAAAGGAAAAATCTTATTGGTAAAGGCAAACATACAGTAAAGGGTAGTAGGTCAACCACTTATAAAGCTAGTATTAAGATTAGAAGACAAAAGTAGTAGAATCATCTATATGCACAATATGTAGTTAAGGGATACACAAAAAGATGTAAAATATGATATCAAAAGCATTAAACTTAAGAGGAGAGTAAAATGTAGGGTGGTTAGAATGTGTTTGAATTTAGAGAGCATCAACTTTAAATAATCAAATATATTTAAGAAGTTATATATATGAATCTCATGGTAACCAGAAATCAAAAAACTATAATACATACAGAAAAAAGAGAAAGTAATCCAAACATAACACTAAAGATAGTCGAATTATATCAAATTACAAGGGAAGAGAGTAAAATAAAAAGGAAAAAAAAAAGATCTACAAAACAACCAGAAAACAACAAACAAAATGGCAATAATTACATGCCTATTGTTACTTTAAATGTAAATGGAATAAATACTTCAATCAGAAGCATACAGTGCCTGAATTGATAAAAAACAAGATCCATGTACATGTGAGTCTCCAAGAGACTCACTTCAGATCTAAAGACACACACAGACTGAAAATTGGCAGATGGAAAAAGGTATTTCAAGAAAATGGAAACAAAGGTGGGGTAACAATACGTGTATCAGACAAAATAGACTTTAAGACAAAGATGGTACAAGAGACAAAGAAGTACATGATATAAAGGTAAAGGGATCGATCTAACAAGAAGATATAATTGTAAACATATATGCACCCAATATAGGAGCACCTAGATACATAAAGCAAATATTAATAAACAAAAGGAGATGTTGATAGTCATATAGCAATAGTCAGGGATTTTAACACCCCACTTACATCAATGGATAGATCATCCAGAGAGAAAATCTGTTAGGAAACCCTGGCCTTAAACAACACATGAGATCAGATTGACTTAATAGATACATAGAGAGCATTCCATTCAAAAACAGAATACACATTCTTTTCAAGTGCACTTGGAGCGTTCTTCAGGATAGATCATGTGGTAGGCCACAAAATTAGCCTCAATAAATTTAAGAAGATTGCAGTCATCTCAAGCATCTTTTCTGACACACTGTGGGCCTAGAAATCAACTATAAGACACATAAACACATGGAGGCTAAACAATGTGCTACTAAACAACCAGTGGGTCACTGAAGAAATCAAAAGGAAATTTTAAAGATACCTGGAGACAAATAACAGTGAAAACACAATGATTCAAAATATATGGGACACAGGATAAACTGTCTAGGAGGGAAGTTTATAGCAATAAAAGCCTACCTCAGGAAACAAGTAAAATGTCAAATAAACAACCTAACTTTATACCTAAAGGAACTAGAAAAATAATAAAATGCAAAGTTAGAAGGAAAGAAATGTTAAAGTCAGGGCAGAAATAAATGAAATAGTGATTTAACAAAAGAAGAGATGAATGAGACTAAAAGCTGGTTCTTAGAAAAAATAAATAAAATTGATAAACCTTTAGCCAGACTCATCAGAAAAAGAGGCCCAAATAAAATCAGAGAGAAAAAAGAAGTTGCGGTATGTACTAGAGAAATACAAAGGATCATAAGAGATTATTACAAACAAATTAGTTGATTTATACACCAATAAAATGGACAAACTAGAAGATATGGACAAATTACTAGAAATATACAATCTCCCAAGACAGAATCACAAAGAAATAGAAAATATGAACAAATTACTAGTAATGAAATTGAATCAGTAATCCAAAAACTGTAAACAGACAAAAACCCAGGACAAGAAGGCTTAACAAGTGAACTCTACCAAACATTTAAAAAAGATTTAACACCTATCCTTCTCAAACTACTCCAAAAAAAGGAAGAGGAAAGAATGCTTCTGAACTTAGTCTATGAAGTTAGCATCACCCTGATACCAAAACCAGAAAAAGACGCCGCAACGAAAGTTACAGACCAATAATCACTTATGAATAAAGATGCAGAAATCTTCAAGAGATCAGCAAACCTAACTGAACAATACATTAAAAGGACCATAAAACCTAATCAAGTGAGATTTATCCCAGGGATGCAAGGATGGTTCAATATCCAAAAAATCAATGTGATAAAACACATTAACAAATTGAAGAAAAATCACATGATCATCCTAGTAGATGCAGATAAAGCATTTGACAAAATTAACATCCATTTCATAAAAACTCTCAACACAGGTATAGAGGGAACATATCTCAACATAATAAAGGCCATATATGACAAGCCAACAGCTAACATCGGACTCAATGATGAAAAGCTGAAAGAATTTCCTCTAAGATCAAGAACAAGACAAGGATGCCCACTCTCACCACTTTTATTCAACACAGTATTGGAATTCCTGGCCACATCAATAAGACAAGAAAAATAAAAGGAATTCAAATTAGAAAGGAAGAAGTAAAACTGCCACTGTTTGCATGACAGGATGCCAAATTGAAATTCCAAATATGCCTCTGCTCAAAACTATTAGAACTAGTAGAAGCATTCAGTAAATTTACAGGATACAAAATACAGATATCTGTCACATTTCTATACACTACCAACAAAATATCAGAAAGAGAAATTAAGAAGCAATTTCATTTACAATTGCATCAAAATAAAATACCTAGGAATAAAACTATCCAAGGTGGCAAAAGACTTGTGTTCAGAAAACTATAAGACTTCATAAAATACAGACAACACAAACATGTGAAGCCACACTATGCTCATCGATTAGAAGAATATTGTTAAAAATAACCATATTACCCAAGGCAATCTATAGATTCAATGCAATCTCTATCAAAATACCAATGGCATTTTTCACAAGACTAGAAAAAATAATTCTAAAATTTGTATGGAAACACAAAAAACCTCAAAAAGCCAAAATAATCTTAAGAAAGAAGAACACAGCTGGAAGTATCACACCTTCTGATTTACTGAATGGGAGAAAATATTTTCAAATGATATATCTGATAGGAGATTAATATCGAAAATATACACAAAACTTCACACAACTCAGCATTAAAAAACAACCTGTATAAAAATGGGCAGAGAACCTGAATAGACATTTTTTCCAAAGAAGAGATACAGGTGGCCAACAGACACATGAAAAGATGCTCAACCTTAGTAATTATCAGGGAAATGCAAATCAAAGCCTCAATGAAATATTACCTCACATCTGTCAGAATACATATTATAAAAAAGATAAATAAGTGTTGGTGAGGATGTGGAGAAAAGGGAATCTTTGTGCACTGTTGGTAGGAATGCAAAATTGGTGCAGCCACTATGGAAAACAATAGAGAGGTTCCTCAAAAACTTAAAAATTGATCCAGAAAGGTTCCTCAAAAACTTAAAAATTGATTCAGAAATTCCACTTCTATTTTTCTGAAGAAAACAAACACACTAATTTGAAAAGATAAACACACCCCAGTGTTCACCACAGCATTATTTACAATAGCCAAAATATGGGTGCTACCTTTGATAGATAAATAGATAAGGAAGATGTGGTATATTTATACAGTTAGCCATAAAAAAATGACATCTTGCCTTTTGCAACAATATGGATAGATGGAGAGTGCATAATGCTAAGTGAAATAAGTCAGAGAAAGACGAATATGGTATGAAATCACTTATGTGGAATTCAAAAAAAAAAAAAGAACCAACATAATAAAACAGAGTTGTAGATACAGAAAATAAACAGGTGGTTGCCAGAGGTGAGGAGGATGGTAGGATGAGGGAAATATTTGAGAAAAATTAAGAGGTACAAACTTCCAGTTACAAAATAAATGAGTCACAGGGATGAAATGTATGGCTAGGGGAATATAGTCAATACTAATCTCTTTGTATGGTGACAGATAGTAAACTTACCATGGTGATCATTTTGTAATGTATAGAAATATCAAATCACTATGTTGTTCACCTGGAACTAACAGTGTTGTAGGTCAATTATACTAAATAAATAAATACCAACAGATTGTTTGGTGTGTGCAGGATGCTCTCTTTTGATTCACTTAAAATCAACTGATTGGGGACTTTAATATTTATAAAATCCCTTTACAGTGGCACATAGAATAATGTTTGATTGAATAACCAGGAGAAGGTGTGCATATGGTAAAAAATTACTACTGTCACCTTTCTTTTAACTATGTCAAGAAAATATTCCCTGTAGCCTACTCTAATTAGAAATATACTAGGAAGAGAATTCTGGGGAATATTGTTCAGCCAAGTTGACACATAAAGCCATCACACAGTCACCCAAAACACCTTAAAACAGGGGAGAGAGGACACATTTCACTAACACGTTTTATTTTCCATTACTCACCTCAAAGTTTGTATGAATGAGTCCAGCTGTTACCTTGATATTCTAGAATCAACCATCAATTGAATTCTAGAATTCTCATATGAATTTAGACCTGGGATCTTTGTGTCAATCTTACTGGACACAAATCTGTGTGAGTTCACAGTGGTATAATGAAGAGATGGTCATAAATATGGCACAGAAAAATTAAATGATACGATGTTTGCTTATTAGTATACAATATGGGATGTTGTATAAAAATTATAACATAAGAATATTGAAGAATGAATTTTCATAATATGCTGCCAGAATACATATGACTTCCTAGGTCACATCCAAAGTGTGAGCAATCTGTCACTCACAAGACTTTCCCTTTGTCTTTCTTATGAGGTTTGTATACCTCTTGGTTTACAGTTCTGCCTGAATGTTTCAGATACTCCAGAAAAAAGTGACTAGGTTTTGTCCAATATGTTTTTGGATCTGTATTTTTAATATTGTATTTGAGATTCAGAAGTTTGACATAAATGATGGAAAATTAAGTTTAGCATATACTGTAATACTCAGGTGATCAGGACTGTTCAATTGTTCTTTACTGAGATTCTATTGTCCCCATACTTTTACTAAACACTTTACATGTAATTAATACTAATGCACATTGTCTATTTTCAAGGAGCTTATTTTCAAGAGATGAGACATTTTAGTCAAGTACTTACAATACAGTATGATGAGTGCTCTTCATGAATACTATGGGAGGACATAAGAGTCTTGACAAAGCATTAGGTAAAAGGGAGATCTTAGCCAGAGAAGGTGTCTAAATGTTTGCAATGGACCAGTAATGAGAAATAGTAAATTAATGAGGAGATAAATAATTTAAGTAATTGGATTTCATAGAAAAAGATGAGCTCATTGAAGAGTCTTAAAGAAGATAATAATATGATTAACTGAGTTTTAGAGAGATTAACCATACACACAAAACAGTGTCTGGTCCCACAGTATATATTAAATACTAGATAAATGAATGAGTGAATGAATGCAATACAGAGAGTGAATCAGAAGAGTTCATTTACAAGAGACAGGTAGCCCAGCTCATAGGCTGTTGAAGTAAACTAAGCTAGAGATCATGGGCTTAACTAACTATTGGCTTAAAGGAGAAAAGGTATAGATTCCAGAAATATTAAGAAAGTAGAACAAGGAATATTTCATGATTTAGTTGTTTAGTATGAGAGTAGATGAAGGAAAGAAAGGAATCAAAAGCAAATATGTGGCTTAAATTACTGAGAATGGAAATGTGGGATGAAGAGAAGATGGGCGTATCAGTGAAGAATAACTTCAATAATATTTTCATTAAAACAAAACCTGTGAGAGGTTTTATAGGATAAAGACACTTCTGTTTTGTAATATTCAAGTTTCAGTTAGCAACTATGAAGACTTTAAACACAAGCAGTATATATTTAACAGTACACTTATAATTCAGAATTTAATATGCTGTTTTTACATGTTATAAAGAATCAACAAGGTTCTTCTGTGAGTTTCAGAGTACAGCTCTCTATGTTATGTCTGTACATATGGCACAGTTCTAAGTGGGATAAATATGAGGACAGATCTTGTGTAATACACACATACCTCTCTGTTATGCATACTGTAATTTAACCAGCTAGTAAATGAAACTAGTAGTTATTTTCATAAGGATTTTTTTGAAATAAACTTTGTATTTCTAAGAAGTTAGATCAAAACAAACTATTTTTTGTGTTCTCTGAACAACAGTGATGCCTTAGTCTGGAAAATATATAATGCTGTTGTGAACAATTGGTGACTGAATATACTCATGAAAAACCATATTTAGATCTCTCCATTTATATTGATCATCATCATTCTCTTGTAGAACCTGATGTAGGGAACTGACTCTAAATGGGGTCCTTGTTTTATGATAGAAAAGGGTTTTCAGAAGAAAGATTACTCAATATCAAAAGGATAAGCCATTTTTCTTAAAATGTCATCAGACACTTTTAGAGAACAAATATCTTTACAGTACTCAGGTTGGCAGCAGATAGAGCCAATATGTCTAAATCATCATGTTTTGTTTTGTTATTTAAAGAGGTAAATTTTACAAAATGTCCATCAATGAGATCTCTAAAATTCCTTTACAGTGTTAATTTTATATAGGTAACTAAATAACATAAGAAATAAATTCACTTAAAATAATTGTTTTCCAGACATTTTGAGCATGGAACCCTTTAAATACCAAAATATTTCAACCATTTACCATGCTAGTATTTGAATTTTCAGACTTAGCTGATTGAAGGAACACATTATGAATAATAAGTATATAGATTCAGTTATTTAAACATACTATATATTAACCAAAATATTCACTTAATATTTCAAGACTAGTAATACACTTATAATATATATAAATGCATGCAACTCTTGCTGAATTAACATTACCATTAATTACCATTAACCCATCTGGCAAATGCTGAAATAGAAAATAAAATTAAGTCTGTAAGATATTCAAAAGACAAAAACCTTAAAATGACCTTGCACTTTATCCTACTAACTTCTCTCCCAGGGAAATATCTATTGGATATGGAGCTTGCTGCAATACTATGGAATAGGACTAACATCTGTCTCTGGATCTAGATATGGTTCTTACCTTCTTTGAGTCTTTTCTCCAGAATGACATATTTTTGTCTCTTTGCCGTATGTCATGTCTAATCTGACCTTGACTTCTAAACTGTTACCTCAGCTTACTACCAATTCAACGTTAACAAAACATACTGCTAAATGAGATAAGTCAGAGAAGGACAAAGTCTGTATGATATCACTTATATATGGAATCTAAAAAAGCCAAACTTGTAGAAACAGAGAGTAGAATGTTGATTAACATTCTGGAGAGGGTGGGGAAATCAGAAGATGTTGTTAAAGGATACATAATTGCAATTAGAAGGTGAATAAGTTCTAGAGATTTAATGCATAGCATAGTAATTATAGTGGACAATACTGCATTATATACTTCACAGATGCTAAGAGACTAGATATTAAATGATCTCACCACAAAAAACAAGTGATACTTATGTAATATTATAGATGTGTTAGTTAATGCTTTGATGGTAATCATATTGCAATATATAAATTTATCAAATCAATACATACACCTTAAACTTATAAAATGTTATATGTCTATTGATCTGTACATCTGAAGGTGGGTGGATTGGACCTCATGGAGGTGGTGGAACTGGAGGAGTAGTGGTGGAACTGGAGGAGCAGTGGTGGAACTGGAGGAGCAGTGGTGGTGGTTCCCACAATCCCAGCAGTTCCAGGAATAGCAGTGATACCCATGACCCTGGCGTCCCTGGCAGCAGTGGCAACACCTGCAACCCTAGCTCCCCCAGCAGTGGTTGTGGTGCCTGCAACCCTGGTGACCCCAGCAATGGTGGTGGTGCCTGTGACCCTGGCAATTTTGTTAGCAGCAACAGAACTGGTGACCTCTGTGGTACAAGCAAGGACAATGGCACCCACAACCCCTCTGGCAGAAAGAGTAGAGGGTGGAAAGTGTGCACTCACAAATATAGCTGGAGGCAACTCCTTTAAAAACAAGCAAAAGAAAACATGTGCTATAGTGCCACTTGCTAGAAAACAAAAGAAAGGCGTCTAATTCCCAAGATAAAGAAGCTTTACCTGGAGGTAGAGAAGATGGTGGAAGAGTAAGACACGGAGATCACCTTCCCACAGATACATTAGAAATACATCTATACGTGGAACTGCTCCTACAGAACACCCACTGAACGCTGGCAGAAAACGTCAGACCTCCCAAAAGGCAAGAAACTCCCCACGTACTTGGGTAGGGCAAAAGAAAACAGAAATAACAGAGACAAAAGAATAGGGACGGGACCTGCACCAGTGGGAGGGAGCCGTGAAGGAGGAAAGGTTTCCACGCACTAGGAAGCCCCTTCGCGGGCGGAGACTGCGGGTAGCAGAGGGGGGAAGCTTCGGAGCCACGGAGGAGAGCGCAGCCACAGGGGTGCAGAGGGCAAAGCGGAGAGATTCCCGCACGGAGGATCGGTGCTGAGTAGCACTCACCAGCCCGAGAGGCTTGTATGCTCACCCGCCGGGTGGGCGGGGCTGGGAGCTGAGGCTTGGGCTTCGGTCGGATCACAGGGAGAGGACTGGGGCTGGCGGCGTGAACACAGCCTGAAGGGGGCTAGTGCACCACAGCTAGCCGGGAGGGAGTCCGGGAAAAAGTCTGCAGCTGCCGAAGAGGCAAGAGACTTTTTCTTCCCTCTTTGTTTCCTGGTGCACGAGGAGAGGGGATTCGGAGCGCCGCCTAAACGAACTCCACAGACGGGCGCGAGCCATGGCGATCAGCGCGGGCCCCAGAGATGGGCGTGAGACGCTAAGGCTGCTGCTGCCGCCACCAAAAAGCCTGTGTGCGAGCACAGGTCACTCTCCACACAGCCCCTCCTGGGAGCCGGTGCAGCCCGCCACTGCCAGGGCCCCGTCATCCGGGGACAACTTTCCCGGGAGAACGCACGGCGTGCCTCAGGCTGGTGCAACGTGACACAGGCCTCTGCCGCCACAGGCTCACCCCGCATCCGTACCCCTCCCTCCCCCAGGCCTGACTGAGCCAGAGCCCCTGAAGCAGCTGCTCCTTTAACCCCGTTCTGTCTGGGCGGGGAACAGACGCCCTCAGGTGACCTACACGCAGAGGCGGGTCCAAATCCAAAGCTGAACCCCGGGAGCTGTGCAAACAAATAAGAGAAAGAGAAATCTCTCCCAGCAGCCTCAGAAGCAGCGGATTAAAACTCCACAAACAACTTGATGTGCCTGCATCTGTTGAATACCTGAATAGACAACGAATCATCCCAAATTCAGGAGGGGGACTCTGGGAGCAGGAGATATTAATTTTTCCCCTTTTCCTTTTTTTGTGAGTGTATATGTATATGCTTCTGGGTGAGAATTTGTCTGTATAGCTTTGCTTTATAATAGCTTTATTTTACCCCACTATATTATATTCTCTTTCTTTTTTTCTTTCTATTTTTTCTCCCTTTTACTCTGAGCCATGTGGATGAAAGGCTCTTGGTGCTCCAGCCAGGCATCAGGGCTGTGCCTCTGAGGTGGGAGAGCCAACTTCAGGACACTGGTCCACAAGAGACCTCCCAGCTCCAGGTAATACCAAATGGCAAAAATCTCTCAGAGATCTCCATCTCAACATCAAGACCCAGCTTCACTCAATGACCAGCAAGCTACAGTGCTGGACACCCTATGCCAAACAACTAGCAAGACAGGAACACAGCCCCATCCATTAGCAGAGAGGCTGCCTAAAATCATAATAAGGCCACAGACACCCCAAAATACACCACCAGACGTGGACGTGCCCACCAGAAAGACAAGATCCAGCCTCATCCACCAGAACACAGGCACTAGTTCCCTCCACCAGGAAGCCTACACAACCCACTGAACCAACCTTAGCCACTGGGGACAGATACCAAAAGCAACGGGAACTACGAACCTGCAGCCTGTGTAAAGGAGACCCCAAACACAGTAAGATAAGCAAAATGAGATGACAGAAAAACACACAGCAGATGAAGGAGCAGGGTCAAAACACACCAGACCTAACAAATGAAGAGGAAATAGGTAGTCTACCTGAAAAAGAATTCAGAGTAATGATAGTAAGGATGATCCAAAATCTTGGAAATAGAATAGACAAAATGCAAGAAACATTTAACAAGGACGTAGAAGAACTAAAGAGGAACCAAGCAACGATGAAAAACACAATAAATGAAATTAAAAATACTCTAGATGGGATCAATAGCAGAATAACTGAGGCAGAAGAACGGATAAGTGACCTGGAAGATAAAATGGTGTAAATAACTACTGCAGAGCAGGATAAAGAAAAAAGAATGAAAAGAACTGAGGACAGTCTCAGAGACCTCTGGGACAACATTAAACGCACCAACATTCGAATTATAGGGGTCCCAGAAGAGGAAGAGAAAAAGAAAGGGACTGAGAAAATATTTGAAGAGATTATAGTTGAGAACTTCCCTAATATGGGAAAGGAAATAGTTAATCAAGTCCTGGAAGCACAGAGAGTCCCATACAGGATAAATCCAAGGAGAAACACGCCAAGACACATATTAATCAAACTGTCAAAAATTAAATATAAGGAAAACATATTAAAAGCAGCAAGGGAAAAACAACAAATAACACATAAGGGAATCCCCATAAGGTTAACAGCTGATCTTTCAGCAGAAACTCTGCAAGCCAGAAGGGAGTGGCAGGATATACTTAAAGTGATGAAGGAGAAAAACCTACAACCAAGATTAATCTACCCAGCAAGGATCTCATTCAGATTTGATGGAGAAATTAAAACCTTTACAGACAAGCAAAAGCTGAGAGAGTTCAGCACCACAAAACCAGCTTTACAACAAATGCTAAAGGAACTTCTCTAGGCAAGAAACACAAGAGAAGGAAAACACCTACAATAACAAACCCAAAACATTTAAGAAAATGGGAATAGGAACATACATATCGATAATTACCTTAAATGTAAATGGATTAAATGCTCCCACCAAAAGACACAGACTGGCTGAGTGGATACAAAAACAAGACCCATATATATGCTGTCTACAAGAGACCCACTTCAGACCTAGAGACACATACAGACTGAAAGTGAGGGGATGGAAAAAGATATTCCATGCAAATGGAAATCAAAAGAAAGCTGGAGTAGCAATTCTCATATCAGACAAAATAGACTTTAAAATAAAGACTATTACAAGAGACAAAGAAGGACACTCTATAATGATTAAGGGATCGATCCAAGAGGAAGGTATAACAATTGTAAATGTTTATGCACCCAACATAGGAGCACCTCAATACATAAGGCAAATACTAACAGCCATAAAAGGGGAAATCGACAGCAACACAATCATAGTAGGGGACTTTAACACCCCACTTTCACCAATGGACAGATCATCCAAAATGAAAATAAATAAGGAAACACAAGCTTTAAATGATACATTAAACAAGATGGACTTAATTGATATTTATAGGACATTCCACCCAAAAACAACAGAATACACATTTTTCTCAAGCGCTCATGGAACATTCTCCAGGATAGATCATATCTTGGGTCACAAATCAAGCCTTGGTAAATTTAAGAAAATTGAAATCGTATCAAGTATCTTTTCCAACCACAACACTATGAGACTAGATATCAATTACAGGAAAAGATCTGTAAAAAATACAAACACATGGAGGCTACACAATACACTACTTAATAACGAAGTGATCACTGAAGAAATCAAAGGGGAAATCAAAAAATACCTAGAAACAAATGACAATGGAGACACGACGACCCAAAACCTATGGGACGCAGCAAAAGCAGTGCTAAGAGGGAAGTTTATAGCAATACAAGCCTACCTCAAGAAACAGGAAACATCTCGAATAAACAACCTAACCTTGCACCTGAAGCAATTAGAGAAAGAAGAACAAAAAAACCCCAAAGCTAGCAGAAGGAAAGAAATCATAAAGATCAGATCAGAAATAAATGAAAAAGAAATGAAGGAAACAATAGCAAAAATCAATGAAACTAAAAGCTGGTTCTTTGAGAAGATAAACAAAATTGATAAACCATTAGGCAGACTCATCAAGAGAAAAAGGGAGAAGACTCAAATGAATAGAATTAGAAATGAAAAAGGAGAAGTAACCACTGACACTGCAGAAATACAAAAGATCATGAGAGATGACTACAAGCAACTCTATGCCAATAAAATGGACAACCTGGAAGAAATGGACAGATTCTTAGAAATGCACAACCTGCCGAGACTGAAACAGGAAGAAATAGAAAATATGAACAGACCAATCACAAGCACTGAAATTGAAACTGTGATTAAAAACCTTCCAACAAACAAAAGCCCAGGACCAGATGGCTTCATAGGTGAATTCTATCAAACATTTAGAGAAGAGCTAACACCTATCCTTCTCAAACTCTTCCAAAATATTGCAGAGGGAGGAACACTCCCAAACTCATTCTACGAGGCCACCATCACCCTGATACCAAAACCAGACAAAGATGTCACAAAGAAAGAAAACTACAGGCCAATATCACTGATGAACATAGATGCAAAAATCCTCAACAAAATACTAGCAAACAGAATCCAACAGCACATTAAGAGGATCATACACCATGATCAAGTGGGGTTTATCCCAGGAATGCAAGGATTCTTCAATATACGCAAATCAATCAATGTGATACACCATATTAACAAACTGAAGGAGAAAAACCATATGATCATCTCAATAGATGCAGAGAAATCTTTTGACAAAATTCAACACCCATTTATGATAAAAGCCCTGCAGAAAGTAGGCATAGAGGGAACTTTCCTCAACATAATAAAGGCCATATATGACAAACCCACAGCCAACATTGTCCTCAATGGTGAAAAACGGAAACCATTTCCACTAAGATCAGGAACAAGAGAAGGTTGCCCACTCTCACCACTATTATTCAACATAGTTTTGGAAGTGTTAGCCACAGCAATCAGAGAAGACAAAGAAATAAAAGGAATCCAAATCGGAAAAGAAGAAGTAAAGCTGTCACTGTTTGCAGATGACATGATACTATACATAGAGAATCCTAAAGATGCTACCAGAAAACTACTAGAGCTAATCAATGAATTTGGTAAAGTAGCAGGATACAAAATTAATGCACAGAAATCTCTTACATTTCTATATACTAATGATGAAAAATCTGAAAGTGAAATTAAGAAAACACTCCCATTTACCATTGCAACAAAAAGAATAAAATATCTAGGAATAAACCTACCTAAGGAGACAAAAGACCTGTATGCAGAAAATTATAAGACACTGATGAAAGAAATTAAAGATGATACAAACAAATGGAGAGATATACCATGTTCTTGGATTGGAAGAATCAACATTGTGAAAATGACCCTACTACCCAAAGCAATCTACAGATTCAATGCAATCCCTATCAAACCATCAATGGCATTTTTCACAGAACTAGAACAAAAAATTTCACAATTTGTATGGAAACACAAAAGACCCCGAATAGCCAAAGCAATCTTGAGAATGAAAAATGGAGCTGGGGGAATCAGGCTCCCTGACTTCAGACTATATTACAAAGCTACAGTAATCAAGACAGTTTGGTACTGGCACAAAAACAGAAACATAGATCAATGGAAGAGGATAGAAAGCCCAGAGATAAACCCACGCACATATGGTCACCTTATCTTTGATAAAGGAGGCAAGCATATACAGTGGAGAAAAGACAACCTCTTCAATAAGTGGTGCTGGGAAAATTGGACAGATACATGTAAAAGTATGAAATTAGAACACTCCCTGACACCATGCACAAAAATAAACTCAAAATGGATTAAAGACCTAAGTGTAAGGCCAGACACTATCAAACTCTTAGAGGAAAACATAGGCAGAACACTCTATGACATAAATCACAGCAAGATTCTTTTTGACCCAGCTCCTAGAGAAATGGAAATAAAAACAAATAAACAAATGGGACCTAATGAAACTTAAAAGCTTTTGCACAGCAAAGGAAACCATAAACAAGACCAAAAGACAACCATCAGAATGGGAGAAAATATTTGCAAATGAAGCAACTGACAAAGGATTAATTTCCAAGATTTACAAGCAGCTCATGCAGCTCAATAACAAAAAAACGAACAACCCAATCCAAAAATGGGCAGAAGACCTAAATAGACATTTCTCCAAAGAAGATATACAGATTGCCAACAGACACATGAAAGAAGGCTCAACATCATTAATCATTAGAGAAATGCAAATCAAAACTACAATGAGATATCATCTCACACCGGTCAGAATGGCCATCATCAAAAAATCTAGAAACAATAAATGCTGGAGAGGGTGTGAAGGAAAGGGAACACTCTTGCACTGTTGGTGGGAATGTAAATTAATACAGCCACTATGGAGAACAGTATGGAGGTTCCTTAAAAAGCTACAAATAGAACTACCATACGACCCAGCAGTCCCACTACTGGGCATATACCCAGAGAAAACCATAGTTCAAAAAGAGTCATGTACCAAAATGTTCATTGCAGCTCTATTTACAATAGCCAGGATGTGGAAGCAACCTAAGTGTCCATCATCGCATAAATGGATAAAGAAGATGTGGCACATATATACAATGGAATATTACTCAGCCATAAAAAGAAATGAAATGGAGGTATTTGTAATGAGGTGGATGGAGTTAGAGTCTGTCATACAGAGTGAAGTAAGTCAGAAAGAGAAAAACAAATACAGTATGCTAACACATATATATGTAATCTAAGGAAAAAAAAAAAAGGACATGAAGAACCTAGTGGCAAGACGGGAATAAAGACACAAACCTACTAGAGAATGGACTTGAGGATATGGGGAGGGGGAGGGGTGAGATGTGACAGGGTGTGAGAGTGTCATGGACATATATACACTACCAAATGTAAAATAGAAAGCTAGTGGGAAGCAGCCGCATAGCACAGGGAGATCAGCTCTGTGCTTTGTGACCACCTAGAGGGGTGGGATGGGGAGGGTGGGAGGGAGGGAGATGCAAGAGGGAAGAGATATGGGAACATATGTATATGTATAACTGATTCACTTTGTTATAAAGCAGAAACTAACACACCATTGTAAAGCAATTATACTTCAATAAAGATGTTTAAAAAAAAACAAGAAGCTTTACCTAAATAAGAAAGGTGTCCCTAGGGACTTCCCTGGTGGCGCAGTGGTTAAGAATCCACCTGCCAATGTAGGGGACACGAGTTTGAGCCCTGGTCTGGGAAGATCCCCCATGCCACAGAGCAATTAAGCCCTGTGACACAACCACTGAGCCTGTGCT
Organism: Balaenoptera acutorostrata; assembly: GCF_949987535.1. Classification (NCBI taxonomy): domain Eukaryota; kingdom Metazoa; phylum Chordata; class Mammalia; order Artiodactyla; family Balaenopteridae; genus Balaenoptera; species Balaenoptera acutorostrata. The sequence goes on along the minus strand of NC_080071.1, from coordinate 45,771,380 downwards.
CTAGAGCCTGTGAGCCACAACTACTGAGCTCTTGTGCCACAACTACTGAAGGCCACGTGCCTAGAGCCTGTGCTCCAGAACAAGAGAAGCCACCACAATGAGAAGCCTGCACATCACAATGAAGAGTAGCCTCCTGCTTGCCGCAACTAGAGAAAGCCCACATGCAGCAACGAAGACCCAACACAGCCAAAAATAGCTAAATAAACATAAATAAATTTAAAAAAAAAAGGAAAGGTGTCCTTAGTTCAAATGTGCCACTAGAGGCACATCTCATCAAATACCATGAAAAATCACAGTAATATGGTATCACAGAAAACAGAATGGCAATTTTCCAGCAGCCAAACTCAAAGTCATGGAAGATTGGCATCTAACTGATCGAGAATTCAAAATAGCTGTTATGAAGAAATTCAGTGAGCTACAAGAAAACTCAGAAAGGTAATTCAGAAAGGTAGTTCAGTTAACTCAGGAATAAAATTAGTGAACAGATGTAATTTGCCAAAAATATTGAAATTGTAAAGAACAAAAATTCTGGAGCCGAAGAACTCAACATATGAGATGAAGGATGCATTGGAACACATGGAAACAGATCAGGTGGAAGAGAGAATAAGCAATCTGGAAGATAGGAATCTAGAAATAATTCTGGTTGAATCTAGAAATGATTCTGGTTGAATAGGAGAGAGAACTAAGACTTCAAAAAAGTAAAGAAACCTTATGAGAACTATCAGACTCCATTAGGAGAGCTAACTTAAGAGTAACAGGTATACCAGAAGAAGAGGGCAGAGAGGTTATTCAAGGAAATAATAGCTGAGAACTTCCCAAACCAAGGGAAATAAGTAGACATATAGTCCATGAAGATAACAGATCACTATCTCAATGAGAAAAGACCCCCTCCAAGACACATTACAATGAATCTGCCAAAAGTCAATGATAAAAGACTATTAAAGGCAGTCAGGGAAAAACCTACAGATGAACCCCCATTAGACCATAAGCAAATTTCTCATCAGAAATTCTACAGACTGGGAGAGAGTGGAGTGACATATTGAAAGTATTGAAAGATAAAGACTTCCAGCAAAGAATACTTTATTCAGCAAAGTTATCCTTCAGGTAGGAAAGGGAAATAAAAGCTTTCTCAGATAAAAACTGAGGGATTTTACCACTACTAAACTTGCCTTACAAGAAATGTTGAAGGGAGCTTTTCTGCTTAAAACAGTAAGACAAAAATACACAAAACTTTGAGTAAGGTGATAAAGACAGAATCAGAAAATTGTAACTATTTTAGAATAGGATGTTAATTATAGCATAGAGGTTTAAAGGGAAAAAGCATTAAAAATAACTATAGCTACTGCAGTTTAGTAACAAACTCACAGCATAAAAAAGGATAATTTGTGACACCAAAAATATAAAAGGGAGTGGGAAAAATGATGGAGCCTGTATAAGCAAATAAAGATAAGCTGCTATCAGTAGAAAAAGGACTATTTCATCTATGATAGTTTATTCAAATCTCATGGTAACCACAAAACCAAAGTCTAGAACAAAAGCACAAAAGGGGAAGCTGAGCATATCATCATAGAAAACTACCAACCCAAAAAGGCAAACAGAAACACAAAGTAAAAACAAACAATAGAGATACAAAACAATGAGAAAACAAAACATAAAATGACAGTAATGAGTCCTTATATATCAATAATCACTCTAAATATAAATGAGTTAAACTCACCAATCAAAAGGCACAGAGTAGCTTGATGGATTGAAAAGCAAAGAAGAGCAAACTATATGCTGCCTTAGGAGATTCATCTCAACTCCAAAGACAGACAGATTCAAAGTGAAGGGGTGGAAGATGATACTGCAAGTAAATGTTAACTGAAAGAAAGCAGGTATAGCCATACTTATATCAGACAAAATAGATCAAGCCAAAAATGGTAATAAGAAAGGTAATTATGTAATGAATGATAAAGGGTCAAGAGAACAAGAAGCTAACAAAGTAATACACTGTGCACTTTAAATATGTAAAATGTAACATGGCAAATTTATCAAAAAAATCAAATCAAAAACAGCCAACAACCTAAAATGTATACATAATAAAATCCTAGGATGACATAATAAAAAAGAAATATATATATATATGTAGTTAAATTCAGCTGTAGACATTCTGGAATGCTTTCACCGTTCATATCTTTAGAAATGTAACATTTCTATTAAATCATATTCTATTAAGACAAAAATAGATATTTCATGTTTTCAAACAGGTATATTTCATGTTTTTTGTATGTAGTCAACAGATTATGTATACATATCTTTTGAGTTTCTTTATAGGAACAATTTAAAGTACAATGTAATCTCCCTGAGATTGTTTATTTAGGGCAATAGGACATATGGTGTGAAAAATAAAACTAATGCTACAGTTGAGGTCACAGGATAGCACATGATTAATACGACTTGAATGATGTTGCATGGTATCAAAGAAGTAAGGATATGTGAAAGACTTTGTGAAAGTAGACTGAACCATAAAGAATGTTTGGATTTCATTAAACAGAAGGACTTTATCAATCTGTATTAAGTTTAGTGTGATTTTCAATGTATCAGTATAGTAATAAAGTAACTCAAAAGAATTGCAGTTTTAAATTCAACCTATTGCAAAATATATAACAAAAATGATATACCTATAAAATAATCACAAGGAGCCTAAGATTCATTTATTATTTAAGTAGAAATAATATACAGTATTTCTAAAATCTGGAGTAGATGGGCCATTATTAATTCATAAGTTATAAAACCCATTTGATACGAAAATGAAAAGAAAGAAAAATTGACTCTTGAAATTGATTTTAATCAGCAGGTTAGAGAAAGGTTCATAAAATATTAACCTGTGTCAAAATTTAAGGCATATTTATTCTTGATGCCATATTATGTACAAATGAAGAAAATCATTAAGTCTATTTTTTGCATGTGGAATTTTATATATTGTACTTATTTTATGCACTTATTTCATCTCCCATTCTGTCTCCATAATTATATCTTAAACTTCCAACTTACTTTGATTAAAAAATACTAATTTACCATGAAAACTTTAAAATTTGACAACTACGTAGTAACTGGATTCTGTTTTTTACTTATACTGCTTAAGTTATATTTGAGCACTTAAAATCTGAGGTTTTTGCTATCAGAGCCACATGGAGAAATACAGTAGCTGGGATAAGCTTAGGCAGGACTAGATATGTAGGATTCACTTCTCTAGCAAACTATTTACTACATAGTAGACACAATATTCATTTTTCCAGTTTCTCTATCTACATATCCTCTATTAAAATGCCTTACTCGTCTAAACATTTATAAGAATTGTAGAAATGAAAAGGACTACTGAAATAGTTGGACTAATGGAATGGTTGCCTATAGCAGATACACAAATACCATGAATTCATTTGATACCGGTTCAGTAATATAGTTCAAATGAAAGATAAAAGGTCCACAAAAGTACTTTTAGGAAGGCTAGCCCCTTTAGTAACTAGCTGATATTTGTGACACTTTAAATGACAGGGTTTTAGTCTGACATAGCAAAGTCTTTATACATAATTGCTGCCAGAATTTGTTGTCGGCCACAGAGGACTAAGCATTTAACACATTGGTCTTTTCACAAATAAGTTATTAATAATTTGGGAGGAAAACAAAACAGAACACTCCCTGGGGGCTCTATAGCTTTAAAAGAGTAGGCATTTTTTTTTTTTTCTTTTGAGAGGAGGCAAAAATTGGGAGAATTGATCAACATGGAGTGATTCCCACCATAGTTGCAAAAGTGGCAGCACTGGGTTCCAAAAGCCTAATAGAAATATGTGAAATCTCTGAAGCTAGAGGAACTTTGTGAAGGAACTCCAGGAAACCACAGCTGCTATAAAGTGAGGAAGGAGTCCCTAGTAAGGGAAAAGACAGGAGAAACCTGATTCCTTCATTAACTTAGTCCGTGTTCACTGAATGGTCCCTGAACAAGGCACATGAAGGTCAAATTGAAAGCAGATTGCAACCGAAGATTAAGGAATCAAGTGGAAATCTATACTGCCACTCAATGCAGGCATGAGTCAGCAATTTAAGTGTAACAAACTAAAACAAAACATTTGTATTCTTGGAGAAGTATAAGAGAATCTAGAATGTACCAAACATAGTATTCACAATGTTCAGGACAAAAATCAAGTTAATCACAGGAAAATGTGACCTAGTATCAAGAAAAAGCTCTCAACAAATGGCGATTGCTAATTAACGCAGATGCTGCAATTTTCAGACCAAGATTTTAAAACAACTTTCTTGACTATGTTCATTGAAGTAAAGGAGAATATGCTTGTAATGAGTGAAAATACAGGAAATATCAGTAGAGGAATAGCAAATATGAAAGAAAATTCAATTGAAATATTAGATCTGAAAATAGAGGTGAGGAGCTCCAAATTCTATGTACAAATTCTGATAAAATCTCTGACTGACTCTGAAACCATGCATACATGAGGTAGACTCAAAGCACCACAGTTAACGTGATTAGCCATTAAGGAAATGCAAATTAAAACTGCAATGAGACACTACACACATCCATCAGAATGTCTGTTAAAATGACTGCGAACATCAAATGTCAGCAACAATGTGAAATATCCAGACCTCTCTGGTTATTGATTGGAATAACCAACCAATATATAGTTGGTTGAATGTAAAATGGTAAAACAACTGTGAAAGACAATCTGGAAGCTTTTTTCCCCCTTCTTTTTTAGTAAAAATAAACTACCCTTTGACCCAGCAGTCCCCTTCTGCGTATTTATTAAAAAGAAATAACTTATTTTCACAAAAAAATAAGTGTAGATGAATGTTAATAGCAGCTCTATTTCATAATAGGCAAAAACATGGAAACATCCCAGGTGTCCTTCAACAGGAGAATTGCTGAACAAATGTGGTACATTCCTACAGTGGAATACTACTCAGAAATGGAAAGGAGCAAACTAGTATTTCACAAGTTTCCAGTAGCTAAATATTTCTCTAAAGTCTAAAACACTTTATCAGCACTTCGCAAAACTGTGTCAGCATGACTAACAAGATTTTTCTCTTGTTTTAGTTTGGTTTTTTCCTAAAGAAGCTACAATATAAATATTGTGAACCAAAGAAATACAACCAGTCTGTCTGCTTACCTTCCGTATCTCTTAAGGTCCTGATGAAAGAGCAAAGAAACATAAAGGGAAACAGAAAAACCAAAACAAGGTTGGAAAATATGAAATGGAAAAACTACAGTCCAAGATGCTGAGAAACAGACTGACGGAAAAAATAAAAACCAGGGGAAACACTCACCCAAGAGAGCAGAGGAAAGCGTAGTTCTTCCTGAAAGAGCTCTGAACAAACTGCAGCAGAGAAGCAACCAATATAAGGAGCAGGTGTGGACCTCGGGCCCCCAGGCAGGTTAACTACTAACAACATTTATTCATGACAGGTGGCCATGTGGATGCTCCCTCTCCGCATTCCCGGGTTCTGGAGAGAAAAGCTTTAACTTCTTGAATAAAACTTGAGAACCACTCTCAAAAGAAAGTTGTTTGTCTAGGTAGCAGACCAGTGTGGGTTGTCAAGCCCAAGATAAAAGAGCAAAGCTTGAGGAAACTCTGGACTTTATCTCAGATGCTGAAAAAAAATACCCGTGTAACAAAAGTGTTGAAGGCGACTTTACCCAGGAATAAATGCAGGTGTTCTCCCTGGAGATGAGAAGAGCCTTTATTTTGGTAGTTGTGGGGATCCACAGCCTAGCTCCCTCTGTGTTCCACCAACACCAAGACCCACTTCCAAAAAACACCCTATTGGTCCTTACGTTAAAAGGAACGGACTGTTAGGAAAACAGGTCTCCAGCAGCAAAGGAAAACCACCCAAGACAGCTACTATATTCATCAACCTAATTCTTCATGGTAACCAGTTGTAAGGGGTGATCATCGAGTTTCTAAGGAAAATTAATAGAATGTGTTAAAAACAAGACAACAGACCCAAAATGGAGACACTTAGGCTAAGCCACACGTAGCCAGCCAAGACTTAAACTTAATTACAGCTTCAGCTCTCTGGGAAATGGAATCTTAAACCAGTCAATCAGGAATCACCTGATCAGCACTAGTTAGGTAATCTGTCTGAGTTACTCTTGCCATCTCAAGGAAAGGAAAGGAAAGGAACTTTGTAATAACCAACCTACTTTTTTTGCTTAGTTTAACTTCCTTGTTCCCATTCCCCTCTGCCTGTAAAACTTTCATTTTGTACAACTCTTTGGAGCTTTCTATCTGCTATATTGGATGCTGCCCGACTTGAATGAAGTTTTGCTCAAATAAATTGCTTAAATTAAAATAAATGAATAAATAAAATAAAATTAATCAGAAATAAAAGGAACAAACTAGTGATATATACTGCAGCACGGGTACATTGTAAAAATCCTTTGTTGAGTGAAATATGCTTTCTCTAAAGAATGCATATTGAATGATTCAATTTATATGGTTTTGTAGGATGCATGAAACTAATGCTTATGGGGAAGATCATAGCAATACTTACGTTTGGAGTGTGGGTGAGAATTGAATGGGAAGGGAAAGAAAGGAAATTTCTGAGGTGATGATAATGTTCTTTATCTTGGATAAGGATTTCGCTTTCATAGGACTATTCGTTCATCAAAACTCAGCCAATGTACACTTAAGATTTGTGCATTTTATTGTATTTGAATATTACATTAAAAAAACCTAAAAACTTGAACAAAAACTTGAACAAATTTTGGACTCTGTCCATACTGCAGTATTCCGGGGTAAATGTAATAATGTTTGCATTTACTTTGAAACATATCAAAAAATATGAAATTAATTATGGGAAAACTAGTTAAAGAGCTGCAGTCAAATAGCCAATTGATTAAAAAATTACAGACAAGAAAATCTATAAATATTTGATTCAAAAGTTTATTTTAGTTTGATGCAGTTTGCTATGTCAGTCCCCCCTGCTCCCCCCCCAGAAAAGAGAAAAAGTTGGTGATAAGATACTGGAGAATTATAAATAATAAAATCATAAGCAAATATTATACATTTTGAATAATTTATTAAAATATATCATGAATTTTTCTTAGCATAACTTTAGAATATTAGAAATATCTATGTATAAGGTAAAAATAGTTTTATAAATCCTCATGATATAGCATACTGGCAGATTTAATACTTTTTTTTTTGGCCGAACCATGCAGCTTGTGGGATCTTAGTTTCCTGACCAGGGACTGAACCCCGGGCCCTCGGCAGTGAGAGCGTGGAGGCCTAACCACTGGACCACAAGGGAATTCCCTTAATACATTCTTTATATAGATAAAGGGTTTTATAGTTCAGATCTGTGAGGGAGGGCTCTGGAATGGACAAAATGTATTTGGCTAGAGGAAAAAGGATCTGGGAAATTGAATTATCTGGGTTCTGATTTCATATCACCTGGAGGTTTCTTGAAGAAAGAAAGTGCTATAGGACTACTGAGTATGTGCATGTCCTCAGATGGAAGAGAGGCACGCTTGGTGCCCTTTCAAATATTTTAACGAGAGAACAATGTATACGTGAAATTGGTTGCTTTGTTTGCTTTGGAAAGAATAAAATACTGATGTAGATAAAAAAATAGATTTTACTGTAATTATTGTACTGAGGAATCCAGAAAGAAGTTATGGAAGAAACCTTCTGACCTAAGGTAGTCTATGCTATTTGCATCCTGATTTCCAGCGTCTCTGCTCTTTACTACTCATAATTTTGTTGAGAAAGGCAATGTGTCCATTTAAATATCCTCACTTCCTCAGACTCTCCTGCAGCTACTAGTGTGGCCAAGTATTACAGTTCTGGACAAAAAGATGTCAAGTCAGTAGAAGCGGATTTCTGGGAAAGGTTTTGCTTCCTCCTGCCCTTTTCTTTCTCCTTGGAATATAGATAGCATACTAACAGACTGAAGGCAGAACAGTGTTATTGTACGATGAGGGGAAAAGTCACAGAGGCTCAAATACTGAAAGATAGAAGAAACTCTTTTTTGGCAGCTAAATAAGCTCTGGACTGCCTATACCAGACTTCTAACTGCATGAGAAAAATAAACCCCTATTTGTTAAAGCTTCTATGGGCAGGTCTTTCTTTTGTGTAGCTAAATCCAATTCCTAAATAGATACTGAAAGGATGAGCAAATATCCAGAAATAAGTCCTCAAAAAAAGAAGGGGAGTATAAAGTCTGGATTCCAGAGACTATGAAAAACAGGAATATGATTCTAAGAATCAACACAAAAAGAAGAATACCACATATGTCTAAATGGAAAGTAGTTTTAAAATAATAACTCAGAAATAACTTTCAAATTTACCTCTTGCATCTCGGGAATTATGGTGTAAATACTTATTAGAGGGGAATGTAAACCTAAAAAAATTTTTAAAAATATCTAAGAACTGGATGAGATGAGCTGTACATAGAGTGAGATAATTCAATGTTAACACAAAGATCCATTTCATTGAGAAGGAAATTATTCCTTTACAGCTAAAAGAGCTGAATCCTAAGTTCTTGAGAAGTAGGGTGGGGTGGAGATGTTGACTAATATTAACCAAAAAAATGATCAGCCCTACTTGAAACTGAGATAACTGAACATATCTTGAAAGAAGCAACATTAAGGCTCAAGGAAGAAACTGGCTTGGGACATAGCATATCTGGACCCACTATCTTGCTTTGATTTTCCATTTGCCCCCTCTATTATTTGTTTTTTCTCCTTTTTGAATATTTTCAGTGTTCTATGCTATCTCCTCTGTGTATTCCTATCTGTATCTCTTTGATTTATTTTTAGCCATGCTCTAGAGAATGCAATTTGTATCTTTATCCTACACAGTCTACCTACAAATACCGTTAAATCACTTCATTTATAATGTAAATTCTTATAAGGGTATATTTTCATTTCCTTTTTTTTTTTTGCTGTTGTCATGTTTTTTCCTATATGTTATGAAACCCACGATGATTGTTATTTTTCCTTTAAGTGTCAATTACCTTTTAATGAAATCATAAACTGAAAAACATCTTTTATTATACTTATCCACAATACTTTGGTATTTACTTTGAGTAGATCCAAGTTTCAATGCAACGTCATTTTCTTTCTTCCTGAAGCACATACTTTGATAGTTCTTGTAGTTCACATTTGGTGGCCATGAATTCTTTCAACTTTTTTTCCATGTAAAAAATTATTTTGCCTTCGCTTTTGGAGGATGTTTTTCCTCAGTATGGAATTCTAGGTTGAAAATTTTATTTAAAAATCTTTTACTTTTTGTATTACAAATATGTCATTCCATTTTCTCTAGGTATTCTTTTTTTTCTCACAAGTCTTTTAGACATTTTTTAACCTTTATTATTCATATGATAGACTGCATGATATTGTCCTACATATAACAAAAGAATTGTTTGTTTTCTACTACCAAGTGAAAATTTCATAAATTATATTTCATAAATTATATTTTTCAGCTATAGAGTTAACATTTGGTTCTTTTCTAATAGCATTTGTTTCTATTTTCATATTTTCTTTTAATTCTTTATATCTATATTTTTATTTCTTAAAGCATATTTATTTATTTATTCTTAAATATTTATTTATTTATTTTGGCTGCGCTGGGTCTTAGTTGTGGCACATGGGATCTTTGTTGCGGCATGTTTAGTTGCAGCATGTGGGATCTTTAGTTGTGGCATGCAAACTCTTAGTTGCAGCATCTGAACTCTTAGTTGCGGCATGCATGTGGGATCTAGTTCCCCAACCAGGGATTGAACCCGGGCATCCTGCATTGGGAGCGCAGAGTCTTACCCACTGGACCACCAGGGAAGTCCCTCTTTAAGCATATTTATAATAGCAGTTTTAATGTTTGTCTTCTAATTCCACCTCCTCTCTCATTTTGATTCTGTTTTTATTGACTGATTTTTTTCCTATTTATGAATCTACTTATGCTGCTTCTTTGCATGTAGTAATTTTCCCAACATTATTATTTAAACAACTTCATTGAGATATTAATTTACATAGCATACAATTTACCCGTTCAAAGTGAACAATTCAATGTTTATAGTATAGTCACAGATATGAGCAATCATCCACAGAGTCCATTATAACACTGTTTCATCACCTGAAAAAGAAGCCCATATATTTTAGGTATCATATCCCTATTCTCTCACCCTCCTCAAATCTACTCAACCACTAATCCTCTTGCTCTGTCTATAGATTTTCCTATTTAAGATATTTATAATTGACATCATACAACATTAGACATTTCATGTTTGTCTTCTTTCACTTAGTGTAACATTTTCAAGGTTCCTCCAGATGGTAGTATGTATCTGTACTTCATTCTTTTTATGGCTACATAATATTCTATTGTATGGGCATGCCTCATTTGTTTATCACTCATCAGTTAATGAACATTTTAGTTCTTTCCACTTATTGTCTATTAAGAATAATGCTGCTATGAAAATTGATGTATAAGTTATTGTGTGAAAATATTTTCTGCTCTCTTTGTTACATACTTAGGAGTAGAATTTTTGGGTCATATGGTAATTCTGTGTTTGACTTTGTGAGGAATTGCCAAAGTGTTTTCCACAGACCGTTTCATGTTCCCCCAAGCACTGTAAGAAGGCTTCAATTTCTGTATATCTTTATTAATACTTGTTTTTTGTTTTTGTTTATTCATAGTAGCTATCCTATTGAGTGTGAAGTGGTATCTCATTGTGGTTTTAAAGGGTCCTTAATGACTAGTAATGATGAGCATTTTTTCATGTGCTTATTGGCCTTTGATTTATTTCCTTTGGAGAAATGTCTGTTCAATTCCATTGCCCATTTAAAAAAATATATACTTTATTTTTTTTTCAGAGCAAATTTAGGTATGCAGAGCAAAAAAATTGAGTGGAAAGTACAGTGAGTTCCCACATACGTTCTCACTTGCCCTATTATCCCTCTTTTATAACATATTGCATTACTGTGGTACATTTGTTAAAATAGATGAGCCAATATAGATACATTATTATTAACTAAAGTACATAATTCACATTAAGGCTCACTCTGTGTTACACTTTCTACCAGTTTTGACAAACGTGTAATGACATGAAGTCACCATTACAGTCTCATCCAGAATAGATTCAATGCTCTAAAAATCCCTTGTGATCCACCTATTTATCCCTCCTTTTCTGTATCTCCTCCCCACTAAACCCCAGGAAACCACTGATATTTTTTACAGAATATATAGTTTTACCTTTTCTGGAATGTCATATAGTTGGAAACGTGTAGCCTTTTCAGTTTGGCTTGTTTCACTTAGCCATATCTGTTTAAGATTTTCTCATGTATTTTCATGGTCTGATAGCTCTTTTCTTTTTATGCTGAATGATATTCTATTTTCTGAATATACTACAGTTTGTTTATCCATTCACCTTATTGAAGTTTATCCTGGTTGACAATGATGAATAGAGCTGCTATAAACATTTGTGTGCAGACTTTTGTGAGGACATAAATTTTCAATTCATTTGGGCAAAGTAAATACTAAGCAACTCAGCTGTTGGATCATATGGTTAAATGTATGTTTGGTTTTGTAAGAAACTTCCAAAGCATCTTCCAAAGTGGCTGTAAAATTTTGCATTTCCAACAGCAATGAACAAAAGTTCCTGTTTCTCCATATCCTCACCAAGATTTGATGTTGGCACTGTTTTGGATTTTAGCCATTCTAATATGTGTGTAGTGGTATCTTATTGCTTTAATTTGCAATTCCCTAATGATACATGATGTTGAACATCTATTAGTGTGCTTACCACCTATATATATTCTTGGGTGAGATGTCTGTTTAGATCTTTTGTCCATTTTTTAATTGGGTTGTTTGTGTTCTTATTGTTGAGGTGTTTTTTTGAATTTTGCATATTATTGAGTTTTTTGCATATTTGGGTTACCAGTCCTTTATCATATATGTGTTTTGCAAATATTTCTTCCAGTGTCTTTCACAGTGGAGAAGTGTTTAATTTTATTAAATTTCAACTTACAAATTTTTTCTTTGCTGGCTCACGCTTGGTGTGGTACGTAAGAAGTCATCACCCAACCCAATGTTAGTGAGATTTTCTCTTATGTTATCTTCTAGGAGTTTTACAGCTTTTTATTTTACATTTATGTCTATGATTATTTTGAGTTGATTTTGTGAAAGGTGAAAGGTTTCTGTTTAGATTTCTTGTTTGTTTTTTGCATATGGATGTCCAGGTGTTCCAGTACATTTGTTAAAAAGACTATACTTTCTTAATTAAATTGCTTTTGATTCTTTGTCAAAAAGCATTTGACCTCTGGAATTCTCTTTCTTTGTAATTACCTTCTCTATAGAACTTCATTCTGGGTAAATTTTGTTGTGGTCAAACTAGATTTCTTGTAGAGATTCACTTAATATCAATCTTCAGGGAAAAAAAGAAAGCTGATTTTTGCATATTTACTTTCATTAATAAGACAAGTTCTCAAATTTATCTATTCCACTAGGTAAAATTACTTGGAGGAAAGGAAAGTGAACTTACAGGACTAATATAGCATCCAGAAAACAAAAAATGTGCTTTTTCTACATAGATCCTAACATTATAGAAGATCTTCAAAATAGATTTTCTATTGTGTTTTTCATTTTAGTTATTTTACTCTTCAGTTCTGATGGGCTCTTTTTTCTATTTCCTAATTCCTTGTTAAAATTCTCACTGTGTCCATCTACTCTTTTCATTAATTCAGTTAGCTTTCTTATTACAGATGCTTTATTAGTAATAGCCCACTCCAGATCACACCTGAAGCCAGCGAATGTCACCATCATTTCCTAGCTCTGAAGTTTTCTTCCAGAAAACAATGGCAAGATAGAGGATGTAAACGTATAGATGTCTTAATATTTAGTTTATTTACACTGATTATAACTCACGCCAGTTGGGAAAACTATAGGGTTGTGATGTTCCATAAATGCTCTAATGCATTTCATTATAGTATAATCTACTTAAAAACCCAAGTCCCCACAATCTTAGTTCTATCCCTTGTTCATTACACAATCCCGTGCAGAACACCCTAATTCTTCCTCCGAGTAGAGGTAGGTAAATTGTATGTTGATGTCCATAATGTTGGGGTTTTTTTTGTCCATTGTGTTTCTAATCATCATACAGAAAGAGAAAAAATTGATAAAACCTTGAGATAATTAAAATTAAGTAAGAAAATGCTGTGTATTGTTAGAGAGGGAAAAATCTTCCTAATGAAAACTACAAAGACAGAAACTAAAAAAGGAAATTATAGACAAAGATTTATATGAATTTTTAAAATGTATGGTCAAAACAACAATGAAAAACAAAGATAAAAAGCAAATGCATATCTAATTCAAGATGGCAGAGTACATAATTTACCCTTTCTTTTTCATGAACTCTAATTGAAGTGAGAATTGTTATATACAAAATAATGATCACAAAAGTATGTCGGGGGCTTCCCTGGTGGCTCAGTGGTTGAGAATCTGCCTGCCAATGCAGGGGACACGGGTTCGAGCCTTGGTCTGGGAAGATCCCACATGCCGCGGAGCAGCTGGGCCCGTGAGCCACAACTACTGAGCCTGCGCGTCTGGAGCCTGTGCTCCGCAACAAGAGAGGCCGCGATAGTGAGAGGCCCGCGCACCGCAATGAAGAGTGGCCCCCGCTTGCCGCAACTAGAGAAAGCCCAATCACAGAAACGAAGACCCAACACAGCCAAAAAAAAAAAAAAAAAAGTATGTCGGTATCAAAATAAGAAATAGTACCATGAACTGAAGAGAAACACTGACAAATTCCTGAGGTGAGAGAGCAGATGATTTATTGACCGAGACATCTGAGGAGTAGAATGTGTAACTCTAATTTTGCACAGAAGGGAATGCAGTAGAAAATCTGAATGCAGTGATAGGCTTTTGGAGAAGAAATCACTGTAATGAATTAAAGAACTGTCTTTGAAAATGCATACATTCTGTGTACAAGGAGCAACAGGCTGTAGCATATGCCCTTAGTTGGACCCAAGAAATACTTTCTTATTAACCATTCCACAGAAGGGAACTAGTGTGGGAATTGGAGAACAGAGAGAAGTTAAGACAATTTTCAATCCCCAAAATAAACAAGGGAAAAAAAAAGTAGAGGAGCTCAGTGCCACTTAGTTTTGAAATAAGTATTAAATATGCGAACCCCAGAGCAGCTTCCTTGTGATTATAGTGAGTTGGAGAGTCTTAAGCATCTCCCTAATGAATAATTTAAATGGAAGGCTGCTTCTACTTAGAACCTGCCCATTTTGCAAACCTTATACTATTTGCATGTTGTTTGCAACCTTTCACCCCTGCAAAGGAATAAAACGCCAATACCAATACTAAGCAACATATTTCTTTATTCATAAATATGAAATACTAATCAAGGGTGAAAGCCAGGAGCAGAAAGAGAAATATCAGGATATAAAAACTGAACCAGAAAAAAAAAAAAAAAAAAAAAAAAAAACTGAACCAGAGATTCCAAAACATACGATAATGTAAAGAATGGAAGAGACATTTTAAAAAATGTAATTAATATTCCTTAAAAGGGTTAAGAGTACAGTATGTCCAGTTTTTTAAGGAACTAAAAAAAAACCTTGAAAACAAAAAGGTTAAATAATAGCAATATTGTCACAGGAAAAATTATAATATATATTACGTTAATTAAAATATTTTAAACTACTATTATAATTTGTTCAATAAAATGAGAAATTTAACAAAAGTACATGTTCATTTCATATATTATCAAGACATCAAGTAATAACTTGAATTTAATAGGCAGTAATATTTGATAAATAATGAAATAGCATGTTGAACAGCAACATAAGGTGAGTGATATTGGTGATATAGAGAGCATGATGATGATGAGAGACAGGCAGCATGCCTCAATGGAAAGAGGATTAGACTAGGAATTATGAGGCTCAAGTTGAATTTCAGGCCTGCCTCAAATTTATGGTATGAGTTGACACACAATTTTCCCTCACAGGTGACTGTTTTTCTCCTCTACAAATTTAGTTTCCATCATGTTAGAGTTTCTATATTATTATCATACAATTCATGACAATGTTTGCATAATACCTTATAGTGTATTTAAATACACAAACTTTATCTAGATATCTAAGAAAGTGAGTTTTAGTTTTTGCCTTCAATGAATATTTTATGCCTTTTAAATTTTCTTTTGTTTTTGTTTTTTTCATCTTTGTGTATTCTTCTGGTACAGCATCTGCAGTTCACATTTTTGTAGTTCATAATTCTTTCTGGCTACTGTGCCATATTCACCTTGGTGCAGCAGCCAGCTTTTCTGCATCTGCAGCTCTCACAGGGGTGGTGGACTGGAAAGGATGGATGAAGTGCCTGATTGCAGCCTTGGCACACTCAAGCAAGCAAGCTTCTCATATTCTTTTGTTTGCTTAACAAATCACATAGGACAAATTAAAGCAGCCGGCCAAACATGCCTCAGTACTACCCCAGGGTACAGTCCCCATATTCATGCATGGGCACACGCTCCATTGTGACCCTTTGCAATTTGTCTAATGAACTTATTTTCCTTATCCTATGTGCCAGATGTGCTCTAAGCATTTATGACCAAAATTCAAATTCCCTGCAGAAGATAAACAAACTCACATACTTCAAAATAATCCAAGTTTCAATATTCATTTTCTCTCAGTTTGGGGGAGGATAAATTAGTAAATTTTCAGCCCCACATCTTGATTTCAACCAATTATAACTATTCCATGCTGGAAGGTAAATTGAACGAGGCACAGAGAGTGTATTTTTCAGTTACTTGGTGTAGATGACATTTAATGAGTATTTATTGTAAAATAACAAGCTGTCAAATCTCTCCCATTCAGAATCCACAAAATCATTTTGAATTGATATATCATTTAAGCAATTGATGATCAAACTGGTTTCCCAAATAGTGATGTCTTTGGTTCATTAAAGAGTCCCCAGGAGAAAGGAAAGAATCCATGAGAATATTTAAAGCAATTTTTCCATTGTCTACAGAAATAACAAAAAAATCTGCCATGGATTATGAAGTTTATTTTATTTCAGTATTAAATTTCTGGAAACTACCATGCTTTTAAATAGGACACTGATTTAGCTACTCGGGCCATTAAAATATAAGTAAAAAGCTTTTGAAATATGATAGACTTATTGGAATAATTTCTCTATTAGGTATTCTTATGAAAGAAAAATGTTTTTCCTGTCTCTACTTAGACAGTGTATACTCTATATCATCTTAGTTCAGCATTAAATATAAAATAACTGAGAGTTGATGGTCAGTCAGATGGAGTAAACTCTCTTTCCTTTAAAGTCACTTTGAGCTAACCTATCTGGAATAGAATACTTTTATTTTTATTGGACCATATCCCCAAGTCAGTGCTACTTAAACACTAGTGTGACCAAGAATCAGCTGGCAATCTAGTTGGATATGTAGATTCCCATAGACTCAGATTAGTCAGTTATCCCATTAGAATGAACCAATTGTATACCTGTAGAAACATTTTCCCTCTTTCTCATCAGCATTACTTATTAATAAAGATATAACCTCACTCAACTTTTTGTTTATGTGGAAGAAAATTTATTCTAAAACAATGGCTTTAAAACATATTTTGAAATCTGTCATGGCAATTCCAATTCCTGCTTCATGTAGCCAGAAAGGGGAGCTACATGGGTATAAAAAAAATCTACCCTCTCCAAGATCTATAGCTGATTCAAAACTATAGCATCTTCTTACATCTATTTTTTTGAATTTATTTATTCTTTTTTGGCACTTGGTTGTTTCTCTTTATTTTTATCTCAGGTGTATATTGAATATTTTATATTTTATTGCCTCTCAATTCAGTGGATCTGGGCTGGATACTTCATTTCTTATCAAGGTATAGGTAGTATACAACTCACATTGTTTTCTCCCAAAGGTTTCAACTGCTCAATTTTCACTATAATCCAAACGTATTCTTCATAGAGCTGGTTGTTGCATAGGAATTTTACAGTGTATCCTTATTCTTCTCCATTTATTTTTTCCGACTTGTCTCCATTATATATCCATCTGCAGTTAAAGCAACTTCTATGTTATTTTGTATTTGGGAAACTTTATTTGATTTATTTTCACTTTTTTTCTCTTTATATCTATTTCTTCTTAATAAAATATAGTTTTATGTTTTGAAAATACATCACATATTATCTATTTAAAATATAGTGTTTTCATATGAGGACGCATATGATCTAGATTATTCAGGTGACCTGAGGAATCCTGTCTGACCACATTTTCAGCATCTGGCTTGTTGTATGTGCCGCGTATGTGTGTGTGTGTGCATATAATTAAAACAATTTTGTTAAAGTGTTGAATAATGGTGGGCCCTTGGAGCAAAAACAAGTAAATGTACAAAAATATAGTCTAATGGTTAACATATCCAAAATTATTTTACTGAAAATAGAGCAACCAGTCCTAAGATTGGATGAAAACAGGAATTAGGGTTATGTATCTACTATAGGCCTGACAAGTATTGTACAGAATATAAAAAAGAAGTCATGGATGTCTAAATGTAACACTTGTATTAATTAATAGTCTTATTCAATATTTGAAATTACTTCTCACAAGATTATCATTACATTATACATGAGCACAAACAACAAGAAAAATCAAATTATAACTGAATGTATAGTCGATATTTTTAGAGTCAGGAAACGTTCCCTTTATCTTTGTTTTCATTTGTTTTTTTGTACACTAGAAATACCTTTGTATTCATCCATCATTCTTAAAACAATTTGATGTTTGTCATGAGACACAGTTGTTTTTCTTTTTAATCCAGAATGAATAACTTTTCATAGAGTTTAGTGTGGGATCACTTTTAAACTACTTTTTTTCTCATGCTGATTTTCCCTCTTCTTTTTAAAACGTGAGGTGAACATAGTAGAACAAAACAAATGATAAAGACAATTCCTTAATTCTTGCATGGCATTTGTTTACAATGAACTATTTTCAAATCTAAGTTCAAAATTATTACATTGTTTATTTACAGCCATTTCTGATAGTAATACAAGCTGCCCATGAATGTAAAGACTGGAATATTTTGTACAGTTTATTTGATATGAAATAAATTTATTTGAAGCCTGAAGCTATGTATGGTGTACTGTCTTTTAGAGTTGATCTCTCTTATTTTTTCCTCATTAATATGTTTGTCTAAAAAAGTGGTGAATCATTTATAAAATATAATTTTATATATGTATATTTTCTTTATTGGAAAGGATTACAGAAGTTTATCATTTACCAATCGTGGTATCTAGTAAACATGAGTATATATTCTCAAATATATGTTGATTGATTAAATTATCTCAGAGGCTCAATAGGTATTGCCGTAGAAGAAATCAGCAATTACTGCATTTCTTCATCAGATACGAAGGTATATCAGTGCTCTTAAATGATTTTCTCCATTTATAGCATAAAATTATTTTTCTGTGTGTAGTTTGGTTGGTTTAAACTTTATGTTTGACAAAATAAAGCGTATTGAAAAGAAAAATGGATGCGGAAAATTAACAGAATAAATATATGTAGCGTTTTCATGCTTATACATAATTGCTTGCTAATCATCAACTTAGAGTAATAGAAAAGGGCCATCCTGATTTCCTTGACGTCATCATATTTTGGGACAATTGAAAATTATTCCAAATGCATATTCTGATGTTTGGATGCTTACGTATTTAACTTCATGATGTGACTATGTCTATAAAATAGTTTTATAGTTTTTAATTCAAAATACAAAAATTGTTTGTGTTTTATTTAAGAAGACTAGTTTGCATGTGTTCCATCTATTACAGTATCTACTAACCAAAGTAATATGACAACTATATTATTCAACATAATTTCAGACAGTTCATAAAATGACATAAGGAGTAGCATAAGGAATAAAAGACAAGTAAGATGTATTTTTCTTTTTTTAGAAGTGGGCCATCATCGTTCTTTGAACAGGACATTTGTTTGCACAGCTCTAAATTAGCCATGTTGTGTTAATTTAATATTCATTGAATAAATATATGTAAATGAGCATAGAAAAGGGATGCTTCTTTCTCAGGTATCACTGTGTATTGATTAGAAAAAAATGTCTTTGAAATGATGCTGAGTATGTTGGATTTCTAGAGACAGTGCTGTAGAATGTAAAACTTTTAGATTCTGAGTTCACGTTGTACTTTTTTCTAATATTCCTACAAGATTCCTTCAATAGCATTTACAACTTATTCCTAAAATATTTGGTTAAATTAACAAAATTCACAAATTTAGTTAAATTAACAAAATTCAATTTGAAATAAACCAAATCGAATAATTATACAAGATATAACTGTTTGTAAAACATACAAATACCAACATTTACTTTCCTTTGTTAAAAATTTTATAATGTTCCATGTGATTATATCTTTTCAGTAGAATAAAGCCATATTGATACAAGGAGTTGCATACTTTATATTACATTAGATATTATGAGGCACAATGCATGCTTGTGTTTGGCAATGCAAGTTATACTTCTAAAAAATGAATTAGATCTTGTAGTATGGGGAGAAAGAGTAGATGTAAGAGCAGTATTTCTTTATGGACATCTGTTAAACATATAATACTGTCATGTACTATGATGGGGCTGACGTTCTACCCTACTTGTAAGTTAACAACTTGGCTTCATGGAATATAGCTTGAGACTCCTTTGTCAGAGATGAAGGATTTATTACTAACAGCACAGAAGGCAATATGAATTTTATGTTTGTATTAGTTTACTTTGGCCCCAGTCTCCCAAGTGAAGTGGAAGAGGACAAAAGTGGATGCTGAATACACAGTGGGTTTGTGTTACAACTGAGTAACCCTTAGCTTAGGAAACCCAAGTTCATTATCAGGTTCTGCAAGCAAGCCTGCCCAAACTTTGCCCTGGAGAAAGACATTATCTCTATTATACTGAACAGGAGACAAGTCTGTCCTTTATTCCAGTGGGAGATAATATCTCCATCTTCCAAAATTCTTTGCTATACGGACATCCTTGAAAGGGTACTTTGAAGTTGTCAGTGTCTCTGCAGAAATGCAAGAGACCCCTGGAGAAATGTCTTTCAGCAATATCCACCTCTCATTTCTACACTGTCTTAACCTCTGGTGAATCTTTCATGTGAATGTGAATTACTCTGATTAATCTGATTGACAGGGATTGGGACCAAATTTGTTTCATGCAGTATATAATTAAGGCCACTATCAACAAGACTAGAACCAGCAAGATGAGTCAACCTGCAATGTTGACTTCAACCTTGCCCTGCAGAGTACCAGTATCAACTTATTGAACAAATGCTATACACTATTAGGGTCTAACTCAGAGAGAAAGGTGATTATCTTTCAAGTTTCTGTATTGGCCTTTCCATTTAGCCTAAGGCATTAATCTAGTTAGAGCAAGATGTATTAGTCATTGTACAGGGTTTAACTTGGCCCATGAAGAGGCCATCTGAACAATACTATAATCTCTATCTATATTGTCTAAGCAATCAAAGCTGACCTGAATAGCTTCCACGGTCAAGACTGTGTCATTGATTGCTTCAGCTAAAATCAGGGACAAATTTTCTGTTCACTTTCTTAATTGAACGACTTCTATTGCAGGGAAAACTGCCTGCAGCATGCACATAAATAAGGGCAGCCTCATCTCGGAGAAATTTCTTCAGTCATTTGAGAGCTACATAATCTGCTTGTAAGTTGCTTATGAGCAACTATATACACACAGAACCTGTATGCACCATTAGAGTAATTATAACTTTACCTTTTGTCCACTTATTTTCTACCGACACACAGACGTTTCATTCAGAAGAGTGAAGTGCAGGAGACAAGGGCATTTATATAGAAATTAACGAAGTGTTCTTGGATGTAGAAATATGTAAAATAATTCTTCACCTTTGAGAACGTAGAATGGGGCAGCCATTCAGGTGAACAGTCTGGCACATCTCAGTCTAATTAATTTTACTGATACGCTGTATCCTAGCAATTGTGATCCTAGATATATATTCCACTCTCTACTCTCCTCTCCCACCAAACTTCTTTTACAGTTCAATAATGGGACATGCACTACAATGTCTATTAAAGTGTTACCTGTGCTGTCAACAAGATGGAGAAAATGTCTGTGTCTATTACTGGATTAGAGGATAGTTAAATGACATGTAAGTACAACATGAGTTCTATGCCCCAAATAGAAACAGTAGATTAGATGGACAGAGGAACATAGATAAATATTTTTAAGTTTATATAAAAAAAGAATTATATATATATATGAAATGTGTAGTTATATATAAGACATATATGTGTGTGTGTGTCACAATACTGTTTCCATGAATCAAAATATATACACATAAAACAGGGAAATTGGAAATAATATTAGGGATATCTAAATCTATACTGGATGCAAGATATAAAGGAGTGGAAGAGGAAAAGTTTAAGTTTACATTGAAACTGAATTTTAAAGGAATAATATAGGCTTTGTTCACTCATTAGTCCGTAGTCCACCTAATTCTTAATAAGAATGAGAATGATATAAATAATTAAGTTTTAAAATGCACTGTGAGACTTGGGACAATTCTATTGTTCCCACTTCCTTTGTGGATTCTAAACTGACACTCTAAGTAAGATTTGCTATCTAATACATAAAGTATAAATTCTATTATATTTGTGGACAAAACAGATAATGCAAGCGATTACAGTGGATATTAAGGGGGCAAAATTTGTAGAGGATTGTGTTTCTGTTGGATTGAACATCCTCCGGAGCTTCCTGAATGTAATCTGAAACCAGCCTGCATATACAGAAGGCAAGGAGAGACCAATGAAAGAGGCAGAGTACTCCAGATTGGTAGGTGGCAGGTTTTTTTCTAATTTTTTAAAATTGAAGTATAGTTGATTTACAATTTTAAATTAGTTTCAGGTGTACTGCATAGTGATTCAATTTTTTTATAGGTTATACTCCATTTAAAGTTATTGTAAAATATGACCAAATTCTCTGTGCTTTACAGTATATCCTTGTAGGTTATTTATTTTATACAGCATAGTTTGTACCTCTTAATCCTCTACCTCTATCTTATCCCTCACTCCTTCTCTCTCAGCACTGGTAACCACTAGCTTGTTCTCTGTATCTGTGAGTATGTTTCTTTTTTGTTTTATTTATGCATTGGTTTTATTTTTTACATTCCACATATAAGTGATAACATAGAGTATTTGTCTTTCTCTGTCTGACTCATTTCACTAGCATAATACCCTCTAGTTATATCTAAGTTGTTGCGAGAGGCAAAATTTCATTCTTTTTTGTGGCTGAACAATATTCTATTGTGTGTATATATATATATATATATATACCACATTCTCTAATTCATTCATCTGTTGATGGACATTTAGATTGCTTCCATATCTTGGCTATTGTAATTAATACTGTTATGAACATTGGGGTGCATGTATCTTTTTAAATTAATGGTTTCCTTTTCTTCAGATATATACCCAGAAGGGGAATTGCTGGATCATATGGTATTTCTATTTTTAGTTTTTTTGAGAAACCTCCATACTGTTTTCCATAGAGGCTGTATCAATTTACATTCCCAGCAACAGTGTACTAGGGTCCCTGTATCTCTGCATCCTCACCAACATTTTGTTATTTGTGGTCTTTTTGTTGATAGCTTGATGTGGTCTTTTGATGTAAGGTGATATCTCATTATGGTTTTAATTTGCATTTTTATGATGATTAGCGATGTTGCACATCATTTCATATGCCAGTTGACCATCTGCATGTCTTCTTGGAAAAATGTCTAATCTATTCTTCTGTACATTTTTTAATTGGAGTGTTTTTCTTTTTTTGATGTTGAGTGTATGAGATATTTATATATTTTGGGTATTAACCCCTTATTGGTCATATCATTTACAAATATTTTCTCCCATTCAGTAGGTAGTCTTTCTGATTTGTTGATGGTTTCCTTTGCTGTGTAAACACTTTTAAGTTTAATTGGGTCCCATTTGTTTATTATGCTTTTGTTTCTTTTGCCTTAGGAGACATTTCCAGAAAAATGTATTGCTATGATTTATGTCAAAGTGTATTCTGCCTATGTTTTCTTCTAGGAGTTTTATGGTTTCTGTGCTTACACTTAGGTCTTTAATCCATTTTGAGTTTATTTTTGTATATGGTATGAGAAAATGTTCTACTTTCATTCTTTTATGTGTAGCTGTTCCATTTTCCTAGCACTAGTTATTGAAGAGAATGTCTTTTCTCTATTGTATATTCTTATCTCTTTTGTCATAGATTAATTGACCATAACTGTGGGTTTATTTTCGGGCTCTTTATTCTGTTTCATTGATCCATGTGTCTATTTTTGTGACAGCACCATACTGTTTTGATTACTGTAACTTTGTAGTATAGTCTGAAGTCACAGAGAGTGATACCTCCAACTTTGTTCTTTTTTCTCAAGATTGCTTGGCAATTCAGGGTATTTTGTGTTTCCATATAAATTTTAGGATTATTTGTTCTAGTTCTGTGAAAATGTTATGGGTATTTTAATAGGGATTGTTTTAAATCTGTAGATTGCTTTGGCTAGTATAGACATTTTAACTATATTAATTCTTCCAATCTATGAATATTGGATACCTTTCCATTTTTTGGTATCATCTTCAATTTTCTTCATCAGTGTTTTTTTATAGTTTGAGATCATAGGTCTGTCACCTCCTTAGTTAAGTTTATTCCTAGGTATTTTATTCTTTTTGAAGTATTGTTATTTTATTTTTATTTTAAACATTAATTAATTAATGTACTATTTTTTATTGAAGTATAATTAATTTACAGTGTTGTGATAGTTTCAGGTATTTGGCAAAGTGATATATATATATACACATATATATATATGTCTTTTCATATTCTTTACCATTATAGGTTATTACAGGATATTGAATATATTTCCCTGTGCTTTATAGTAGGCCCTTGCTGTTTATCTATTTTTATATATAATAGTGTGTATCTGTTAATCCCAAACTACTAATTTATCCCTCCCCCACTTTCCCCTTTGATAACCATAAGTTTGTTTTCTATCTGTGAGTCTATTTTTATTTTGTAAATAAGTTAATTTGTATCATTTTTTTAGAATCCACATATGTGATATAATTTGTCTTTCTCTGTCTGACTTACCTCACTTAATATGATAATCTCTAAGTCCATCCATGTTTCTGCAAATGGAATTATTTCACTCTTTTTTTTAAGATTGAGTAATATTCTATTGTGTGTGTGTGTGTAGACACACATATATATATATCACATTGTCTTTATCCATTCATCTGTCGATGGACATTTAAGTTGCTTCTATGTCTTGGCTGTTGGAAATAGTTCTGCTGTGAACATTAGGGTACATGTATCTTTTCAAATTAGTGTTTTCATCTTTTCTGGATATATGCCCAGGAGTGGAATTGCTGGATCATATGGTAACTCTATTTTTAAAGGAACCTCCATACTGTTCTCCATAGTGGCTGTATCAATTTACATTCCCACCAACAGTGCAAGAGGGTTCCCTTTTCTCTACACCCTCTCCAGCATTTACTGTTTGTACATTTTTTGATGAAGGCCATTCTGACCAGTGTGAGATGATAACTCATTGTAATTTTGATTTGCATTTCTTAGAGGTACTTTTGACATATTTCATAGATATTGGCAAGCTGTGTTTTTATTTTCATTTGTCTCGAAGTGTTTTCTGATTTCCTCTTTGATTTTTTCATTGACCCATTGGTTTTTTAGCAGCATGTTGTTTAGTCTCCACATATTTGTGTTTTTCCCATTTTCTTTCCATAACTGATTTCTAGTTTCATACTGCTGTGGTCAGAAAAAAATGCTTGATGTAATTTCTATCCTATTAAATTTGTTGATACTTGTTTTGTGGCTTAGAATGTGATCTATTCTGGAGAATATTCCATGTGTACTTGAAAAAATATGTATTATGCTGTTTTTGGATGGAACGCCCTGTCTATCTATTAAGTTCAAATGGTCTAAAGTGTCATTCAATACTGTGGTTGTTTATTGACTTTCTGACCGGGTTATTGTCTATTGAGGTAAGTGTGTTACCTCAATAGACAATATTGTGTTAAATTCTGTTAAAGTTCTCTACTATTGTTGTATTATTGTCAATTTTTCCTTTTATGTCTGTTAATATTTACTTTATATATTTAGGTGCCCTTATATTAGGTGAATATATTCCCTTCTTGTATGGATCCCTTTTTCACTATATAATGCCCTTATTTATCTTTTGTTATAGACTTTGTTCTAAAGTCTATTTTGTCTAACAAAAGTATTGCTATCCCAGCTTTGTTATCATGTCCATTTACATGAAATATCTTTTTCCATCCTCTCACCTTTAGTCGATGTGTGCCTTTTGGTCTGAAGTGAGTTTCTTGTAAGCAGTGTATGGATGGGTCTTGTTTTTTATCCAAACAGCCACTCTCTGTCTCTTGATAGGTGCATTTAGTCCACTGACATTTAAAATAGTTATTGATAGGTATGTACTTATTGCCATTTTGTTACTTGTTTTCTGTTTTTTTTTTTTAATAGTTCTTCTCTGATTTGTCTTCTAATTTCTTTCTTTGTGGTTTGATGGGTTTTCTCTAATTAATGCTTGTGTTCCTTTCTCTCTAGTTTTTGTGTATCTATTGTACATTTTTGATTTGTGGTTACCATGGGTTTCATATATTTTAACCTATAACTATATCTACTTGTTTTAAACTGGTAGTCGTTTAAGTTTAAAGACATTCCATGAGTTCTGTAGTTTTTAGTCCCGTCCCCATATTTTGTGTTTTGATGTCATATTTTACATCTTCATATTTATTCCTTCACTGTTTATTATAGTTAAGTTGATTTTTCAATTGTTTGTCTTTTAATCTTCATGCTAGCTTATTTAAGTGGTTGATCCTCAGCTTTTACTCTATATTTGCCTGTATTAGTGGAATTTTTCCTTTCCTATACATTCTTACCGCTTTTTTCAGGTTCAGGAAGTTTTCAGCCATAATTTCATCAAATACATTTTTAACCCCCTTCTCTCCCTCTTTTCTTTCTGGGACCCCTATAATGCTAATGTTAGTACACATGATGTTGTCCTAGAGGTCCCTTAAACTGTTCTCTTTTTTAAAAATTTGTTTTCCTTTTTTGCTGTTCTAATTGGGTGATTTCCATTATCTATCTTTCAGATCACTCATGTGTTCTTCTTTATCAGCTGGTCTACTTTTAATTTTTTTTAGTGTGTTTTTCATTTCAGTTATTGTATTCTTCAGTTCTGACTGGTTCTTTTTCATATTTTCTAGTTCCTTGTTAAAATTCTCACTGTGTTCATCTATTCTTTTCCCTAGTTCAGTTAGCATTCTTATTACTAGTGCTTTGAATCTCTTTATCTATTAAATTACTTATCTCTGTCCATTAGTTATTTTTTCAGGGCTGTTTTCTTGTTCTTTCATTTGAAACAAATTACTCTGTATTATTTTGCTTAACTTTCTCTGTCTCTATGAAATTAGGTGAAATAGTTACATATCCTGGTCTTGAAGGGGTGTCCTTGTGTGAGAGCATTTCTATAGAATGTGCATGGGCCCAGAGCTTTGGTGGCAAAGCAGGATCTGAAGTAAGCATGTCTTCCCCTAGGGTGTGCTGGTAGCTATCACCTTGGTGGTAGTTAGGGCTAGAGATGGAGTGGCTGGAGTCAGAGCCAGGTATGAGCCAGGGCTCTTCTTCTGCTCATTGGCCAACACCACCCTATCAGGGGCAGGTTTGGGTCCTAAGTTTCTGGAGCCCAGAGAGTCAGGTCTGAGCTGGTTCCATTCTCTCTAAGTGTGCACTGTCATCCTTCTCAGCATTGGCACCTTCTCCTCAAAGGGCAGCAGATAGTAGCAAGATGGGCTGGAGTGGGCGCTGGTGCAGGCCAAGGCATGCGCTGATGCAGTCTGGGTACTAGAGGCCCAGACTGCTCCCCATCTGCTGCCTCCATGAATTCCAGTAATGGCTACCCTCACCCTGCTGAGATGCTATGTTGTGTCTGAGCCAGCTCCATCCCCCACAAAAGTACACACTTCTCAGCAATGGCAGCTTTGCCTTAGTGGGGAGCTGCACTGTGGAGCAAGAGGGGCCAGATCAGCTCCCTTGTGTGGGTCGGGGCTCATGCTGGGGTGATCTCAGTGCACCAGTGTTCCAGACTGATCCTGATATGCTGCCCCCATGAACACCAGTAATGGTTGCCCTCAACCTGTGAGGATGCTGCACCAGTTCTGAGCTGGCTCTATTGTCCACAACTGTGCACTCTCCTCACATGGCAGCCTTCACTCTAGTGTGGAGCTGTGCTGTGTAGCACGAGGAGCTGGAATGGACACCCAGTGTGAGTTGGGGCATACACTAGTGTGGTCATGGGAAACTGACCACAGTTCTGAACAGTGTCAGTATTCTTGCTCCACCTTGTTTTGGGAGTAAGCAAGCATGTGCACACTCGTCATGAGTAGAATATAAGTTTCTTACAACCCTGCTGTTAGTCCCACTGGTTTTCAAACCACCTAAGGGGACTTGTCTATCCAGTGTTGGACCCCAGGGCTGGGTTGCCCAATGTGTGGTTTGAACAGCTCACTCCCCAGGGAGGATATCTGAGCCCATTTAATCCCTTTCCTCTTCTGTGCTCCCTGCTAGTGGTGCAGGTCCCAACATGATTGCTTCTCTTCCCTTCCTACCTGACTCTGTGTGGACCTTTCCCACAGCTTTGGTTGTCTTAGAGTCTTTCTGCCAGTCTCCAGTTGTTTTCAGTGAGAATTGCTCCACGTGTAGGGGTATTTTTGATGTGTTCATGGGGGGAGGTGAGTGCCATGTCCTACTCTGCCATCTTGATCTCTTCCCAGTGGCCGGTTTAGTAAGCAAGGAAACTTACTTATCAGGCTTGTCTTGGGTGGCCGCAAGATGTGTTGATTTCTGCACTTGCTTGCCAAATCTTAAAAGTTTATATAGAGGCCTTAACTGGGTTCAGTCACATACACAGTCAGGTTGGTCTCAACACCATATTACTGTCTCAAGGCTGTGTCCTTGGGCAGCTTCTAGCTCAGGAAAAGCAACTGGAACATACATTCCAAGGACAGGAATGGGGGTGAGGAGCCTCTGATTGCCCAGGTCCAGGTCCAATGGGCAGTCACATCTTATTAATGACCTCCTCCAACAGTTTTATGTCCACTTAAGGTATTCAAACATAATTTTTAAACCTCCCATACATGGTAAATAAAACCCATCTATTGCTTGAATTGCTTGGATTCAGCCCTTGCCAAAAATTTGCAACTGTTGGCAATCAAAATGAAAATGCTTTATTAAAATAGAATGTTGAGTTTATCATTTGAACCAACAAGGGAAATTGAACCACTTGAGATAATCTCAGACTACCACAAAAGGAGACTTTAAGCAGATTAGGAAAAAAAAAAGAGAGAGAGAAGCTACCTGCATTTAAAAAAACTTCCAACCAGCGAAACATCCCAACCCTAGAAGGAAGCCTTGGTAATTAGAATCTGAAGTAGCCAAGAGTCAATTAGGGATTTTAATTTTGGATGAGGAAGTAGACTGCTTAAATTAAGCTATGAAATTAAATATGGGACTTTCAGTTTCTGACAGGATGACACACTTAGCAAAGAGTTGTTCTCCTCTCAAATAAGCAGCATTGGATATTCTATCAAAGAAATGGTATGGAGAGGCACACAGGAGATTCTAAAACTATTGTTAATGTTCTAAGTCGTAAACTGGATGTGAGGTACATGGGTGCTTTACTATTAATATTATTGCCATGATATAAAGTGTATACATACATACACATACTTAAAATAAAAATACATAATATGAAATATATAATATTTAGGACATAAAAGTATACGTGTTTCAGAAAGAGTGAAAAAATGAATGTAATACAGGATATTTTGCATAAATAATGTGCAAGAATTGTCAAGAATTAAAGACAGTTGTAGTACTTTAGGTTGAAAAATAATTGTAGTTATCAAACATAAGTAAGTTAAAATAGGGAAATATTTTGAAATTAAAAATATCAAAAAAGGAGATATTCTAAAATATCAGAAAAGTAATGAAAGAAGAATTAAATTGACATCACACTGCTCCACAAAACCTGGTATATTTGTTTCTTATTGTGATGTAACAAATTACGACAAATTTACTGTAATAATTTTCGAGAACTGTTGTAACAAAGTACCACAAACTGGGTAGCTTAAAACATGTAAATGTGTTGTCTCATAGCCCTGAAGGCTAGAAGTATGAACTCAAGGTGTTGGCAGGGCCAAGCTTTCTGAAACTTGTAGAGGAGAATCTTTCCTTGCTTCTTCTTAGCTTCTGGTGCTTAACTGGCAATCCTTGGTTTTCCTTAGCTTGCAGGTATAGTACTTCAATCTCTGTCTCCAGGAAACATGGTTTTCTTTGTGTTCTTCTCCTCTCTCTGTGTACACATTTCTCTCTTATAAGGACACCAGCCATAATGACCTTATCTTAACTTGATTACATCTGCAAAGATCCTATTTCCAAATAAAGTCACATTCACAAGTATCAGATTCCAGGCGTTGGGACTTCAGCACATCTTTTGTGGGGGCACCATCAATCTCTAATATCTACTACCTTAAAAAATCACACAAACTTATGATCACGCAGTTTCCAGGGGTCAGGAGTCTGGGCAAGGGTGAGTTGTTGGGTCTTCTGTTCAGGATCTCACAAAGTTCAAGCTGTTATCCAGACTATGTTCTCATCTGGAGCTCAGATTTCTATTTGAAGCTCATTCAGATTGTTGACAGAATTCACTCCTATGCAATTGCCAGACTGAGGTCTCCATTTTCTTGCTAGCTGTTGGTCAGAGATTGCTTGCAGCTCTTTTGATGCCACCCTCAAGTCTTTGCTGTTTGGCCCCCTCTCATAAGATGGTAGTTAATTTCTTCTAGGTCAAGAAGAAAATCTCTAACCAGTAGGTTCTCTTTGAAAGTGCTCACTTGATTAGTTCAAGACCACTCAAGATAATTCACATTTGATTAGCCTGAAGTCAATTGGTTAGGGACCTAATCACATCTTCACTTTTGCCACACAACATAGTCTATTCACAGAAATGACACGCATAATGTTCACAGGTCCTGCTGAACTCAGGAATTATATAGACTATGTACTCC
The DNA here is from genome assembly GCF_949987535.1 of Balaenoptera acutorostrata. NCBI lineage: Eukaryota > Metazoa > Chordata > Mammalia > Artiodactyla > Balaenopteridae > Balaenoptera > Balaenoptera acutorostrata. The sequence continues at coordinate 45,741,194 of NC_080071.1, read as the reverse complement.
TGGAAGCAGGAATCTTGGAGATAACATTATAATTCTGACTACCACACTTAGGTTCAAGAAAATGTATGATTAATCATGTTTATATCCAGGTAAACTGCTAATTAAATGAACAGGAGAAATAAAAGTATCCCTTGGCATATACAACCTCAGAATGTTTATCACATGAAGGCTCCTTTGAACGAATTCTTGGAGAAAGTATTCTGGTAAAAGAAGAAACAAATCACGGAGAACACTAGAATTATGGGAAGGATGGATGAATAATTCTAAATCAAGTTTACTGATAGCGTGATAAGCAATGACATTAAGAAAGAAAATATCTAAAGCATTCCTAACTAAAACCTTAGAGTAAAATAATGCTAGAGAATGGGCAAAGTAAAGTAACAGAAGATATGTCTGTAGTTTTCAGATGAAATGTAAACATTGCTAAGCTTAAGAAATGAATAAGTAAAAATAACTTAAAATGGGTTATGTTAGGAGTAATCAGAATAAACAAATAATAATGGAAGTTTTCAAACCAGTAAAATATTATATAAATCTTTTGATGTATATAATTGAAAACCAAAAGAAAAATGTAATTTTGGTTAGGTATTAAGTAAACATTTTTCTATTCTTCATAAGAATTTGACTCTTAACTTTCTAGCTTTTCCGCCTGTAAACCTGCTAAAATTGGAATATCAACTAGGCAGTATTACTTATGGTAAAATTAACTACTGGTTAGTAAATTGAAACTAAACTTGGAGGAACTATAAATATCAAGAGGTAACCTGAACTTTATGTTTTCCTGATGATGGAGCTCATGCCTTTCTAAGAGCTATTCTTCTGGACTTGTTACAAGAGATACCAGCTCATGTGTGACTTGAAATTTCCAAGCTAAATGAATCCATTACCACTGGTGGGATTCTGGTCTCCTTACACCTGAACTTACTTGAGAGCTCAGAGAATATCTCCTGGATAGCTATATAAATGCTGCAAACACAATTCTTAACATAGAGGAAACTTGATACTTTCCTGATGACAAGCGGTTTTCTCTTACCCTATATACTTTTAAGTAACTCTGATGCAAGATGTGACCTTTTTAGTCTTGTCAGTTTGAACATTTGGTTGATACTGAAAAGATTCCCTAGTGAGCATTGTAATGGTAAAGAGAAAATAGATAATAAAATTAAAACTTAATATAATGTTAATTAGAAAATGCAAATTATCAAATTCAATTTTAAACATCTAATAATATATATTATATAACAGATATATAGAAAATGAAAAGGCATGATTATGTAGAAAATTTCAAGGATGGTAAATAAAGACCATAAAAATTGAACCAGGACTACCCTGGCAGTCCAGTGGTTAAGACTCCATGCTTCCAAGGCAGGGGGCACGGGTTCGATCCCTGGTCGGGGAACTATGATTCCACATGCTGCATGGCGTGGCAAAAAAAAAAAAAAAAAAAAAAAAAAAAAAATTGAACCAGAGGATAGCCAGAGTAGCGATTTTTTTTTTTTAACATCTTTATTGGAGTATAATTGCTTTACAATGTTGTGTTAGTTTCTGCTGTATAACAAAGTGAATCAGCTATATGTATACATATATCTCTGTATCCCTTCCCTCTTGCTTCTTCCTCCCACCCTCCCTATCCCACCCCTCTAGGTGGTCACAAAGCACGGAGCTGATCTCCCTGTGCTATGTGGCTGCTTCCCACTAGCTATCTGTTTTACATTTGGTAGTGTATATATGTCAATGCCACTCTCTCACTTCATCCCAGCTTACCCTTCAGAGTAGCAATTTTAATAAATGTCTAAAAGTATTTAAGGCTAAATATCCTAAGGAATGTGAAGAATATTGATAAAATGATTCATAAATTTTAAAAGTATTACTGTGGTTTTCAAAATATTTGCACCTAACAACATAGCCTTAAATATTTATTGACAAAACTGCAGGGAGAAATATAATGTATCGCTGGAGATTTTAACACACCATACTCAGAACTTGCTAGGTAAAGAAAACAAATAATAAGAGCTATGAATTTTTGTATAACATAGTTAATAAGCTCTTGGGGGAATCATGGGGGCCATCCTAGAATTCTCCTACCACAGTCTTACTTCTGGCCATAAAAAGTTCACATTCCTCCCACATGTAGCATACATTGACTCCCTCCCAAGGACCCAAGAATTTAGTCCCATTATAGCATCGACTCAAAGTCCAAAATCTCATTTAAATCATCTAAGGTTATGATGAGGCTCCTGAGTGTAATCTATTATGATCAACTCCTGGGACATAATCCCTAGCCTTATGTAGGACTGTGAAACTAAAGAGATGTGTTATCTGCCCCCAAGATTCCCAATGTACAATGGTAGGACAAGTTTAGAATAATACAACAGGCATTGATCAAAAAAGAAGGGAAATAGAAGCACAAAAATGTCACTGGTCCAAAATAGTTCTGAAATCCAGCCAGGCAAATGTTGGAATTCTCTTCATTAGGTATTAAGGCCTAGGAATAATTTTCCTTTGCTCTCAGCTCTGTCATCTTGGTTCTAGCTTCCCATTTCTGAGTCATCCTATTTTATCAAAAAAGTTACTGTATCTTTGCAGCTGAGTTGTTTTATCAACTTGCTTCCTGCCAGTAGAATTTTGATGGTCTGACAGCCTCCCTTCACTTTGTACTTTCTCTGTCTCTTTTAGTCCAAGTTGGGAGTGTCTCTACTGAAACAATTTTCTCAAGAATTTTGGGGGTCTTCCATGGATTTATCGTGTATTTACCCCATTTGGTAAAAGTCAGATCCACAGATCTTTTAGAGTTAATTCCTTCTCTACTATGGCTTCCTGTCGAGATGGCTAAGGGTCAGCACCCTTAAGCTTTAGAGATCCTCTGGTTTGGTTGAGGTCTGTAAGACACATCCTTCATTCCTGGAAAGAGCCCATTGTATACTGAATATCTGACCTTTCATGTTTCTGGGGTTTTAACAAAATGTTATATAGTCACATACTTAGTCATTTCTGTATGCCACACTTTCAGTAGCCATTTCTGACTTTTGGAATATTTTGCCACTTGGAGGCACTGCACATTTTCAAAATCATCCAGTCCTGGTTCTTTTTTTTTTTTTGTCATACTATTCTTTTCTCAGTTTACCTTTCTTCTCTCACATTTTATTATACGCAGCAAGAGGAAACCAGACAAGCACCCTCAACTTTTTGCTTAAAAAGTTCTGAAACTATATATCAAATTTGTCACTTTCAAGTTCTGCTTTGCACATAATTGCAGGATACAATTTCACTAAGCTTACTGCCATTATGTAACAAGGATCTCCCCTTCTCCAGTTTGCAAAAGCATATTCTGCACTTCTTTCAGAAGTCTTACCAGCAGCGTTTTTAACAGTCTGTTAGAAGCAATATAAAAAGCCTTCTCTACCACGCTCCTCAAAATTATTCCAGCCTTCATCTTTGCCAGATCCAAAGCCACTGCCACATTTTTTGAAGTATTTGTTAGAGCACCACCCCACAGATACCAAAATCTACATTAGTTTTTATTTCAGTGTAGCAAATTCCACAAACTTGATTTAAGAGCACAAATTTAGGGTTAGGAATCTAAGTGTAATTTGGCTGGTTCCTCTGCTTAGGGCCTTGCCAGGCCGAAATCAAGGTATGGGCCAGGACTGTGATATCCTCTGAAACGCCAAGTCCTTTTCCAGGTTCAGTTGCTGATGGAATTCATTTCTTTTTGACTGTATTTTGGTCACTGTTTTCTTGCCAGCTCTTGGGCAAGCACGATTCTTAGTACTTGGTGACCTAGAAAGGGTGAGAAAAATAAATAACAAAAATTAATTATATTAGGATATGGGAAAATCTAGAAAAAGTTAGAAGGGAACGTAAAGCCAACCTGGGGATATTGCACAGAATACTTTATTAGATGTGGAAAGCTTAGCAAGAATGGAAACGCAAACTGTTAGAAGCTCAGTAGTGTCCCTTAGGTAAAAAACAAATGTTTTTCCTTGGATTTTGTCATTTCTTGGTATAAATTCCAAGAAAAAAATCTCTTTGACAGAATAGTGTAAAATATAGTGGTAAATCCTTACTTAATTATACAAAAATGAATATAATAGTTAGTTACATTTATTTCTTAAAATATAAGAATTAAATCAACAGAAAGAAAGAGGTCAAGATATTATAATAAATAATATAAGAAAATTAAGGGAATAAAACTAAAAGGAAAGAAGAAAGCAACTGGCCTGGAAAAAAATTTTCTCCTATGATGAGGAGAGGGTGTAGAGGGCAGGTGACTCAGTCTAATATTCTTATAAACATTCTCGTAAACATTTACTTGGAAAATAAATTATTTTTCTTATTGGGAAAATTAAAGTTAGGGAATGTTTTTTAGCATGATGCCCATGGACTGATTGCTTGTGTTAAACAAACATGAAATTTTAGATTTATGGGAGATTCTTTCCCAGGAAGACATCAGATAAGCTACATAACTATCTAAATATTAAATGTAGATTTTCATAACTGAGTTAGTTCCTTTCGTGTAAATAAAGTAAACCACCTTCATCACTTAGAAACCTCATCTGGCGAAGAGAAGCAGGACCTGGGAAGATGTGTTAAGAATCCTCGACTACTTCCTGCTCCACCTGTGGCTCTTAATTTCCTCTATCCTTGAAATTATAGTAAAGCTTGATACTGGGTAAGATATCTGATACATGAAAGTGTGATTTAACAGTTTAGTCCTTTGTAAAAGTTCAGAGACCATGGAGGTTTAGAATTGGTGGGATTTTATCACATTTGTATTCTGAAGGTAAAATATCAGAGGATATGGGAGAAGAGCCAAGAGGATATAATTGGTGCAGCATATTACAAGGGAAGTTAGAAACAACTTCTGTATATCTAATGAGTGAATCTCAAATAAATTGTATCATATATTGAGAAGTTAATTAAAATGTAAGTAGGGAAGACAGATGCATTTAGATTTTGTGTCATTATTCTCAATTAAATTAAAAAAATTGTATTAAACACTAGCTTCCAAAATATTACCTGGAAAAAATGGGAAAAATTCACATTCCCAGGTGATATCCACCCCACTCCCCCAAATTCTGATGCTATAAATTTGAGGTAGAGCCAAAGAAACTTACACTGTAAACAAGCATTTGAGGTGATATTGTTGCAGTTAGTCTACTGAACACAATTTTGAACCTCAACTATGGAAAATTGTGTGAAATACTCCTGGAAATCAAAAAATTTTGTAGTAATTCTGTTACCTACACTATTTTATTTGATAATTTTTCTTGTCTGATAATTTTTGTTAACATTACTGAACTGTAGACTTAGTCTATTTGTTGGATAGTCTAGTGTATTTATCGTACAACAGATAATGAAACATTTATTTACTGTCTTAGGTTTTATAGTACACAGATCCATAGAGATGCCGTTAGTATACTGAGTTTATCCTTGTTGTCTAAATGTGTATTGTTATCATTATAAACTATATATTTCTAAACTTTAAAAACAAATATTTATTGAGTACACACTTAGTACCAGATACTCTTTTAGTCATTTGGGATATATCAGTGACCAAATCAAACAAAAATTTTTGCCTGTCTGATGCTTATAGTTCAGGGATGAGAGGCAGATAACATGCAATAAAGATAATAAATATTCTAGCATGTTGTAAGGTGATAAGTGTTGTGGAAGAAAATAAACAGTAGAGCAGGAAGAAGGCTCACAAGTTTGTGGAATGAGATATTGCAGATTACAGCATTAAATTTGGTGGTAAGAATAGAACTTACTGAGAAGCTCACTGTTGAGAAACTCCTTGAAAAGAGTAAGGGACTTCTATGCAGATATCTGAGGCTGGAGTGTTGCAGACAGAGGACAGAGCTAAAGTAAAGCTGCAAATGTAGCAGTATACCTGGTATACTCAGAGGCAATGTGGATGGAATGGAGAATGTGAAGAGGTGATATATGGTGGAACTGAGGAGTGGGTGATATCATATGACATCACAAATATTTTGGCTTTTATTTAAGTGAAATGGGGACTGAAGTGGCATATTTTAAAATGATTTTCTGTTAAAAACAGACTGTGGTAGGGGAGAGTGTAGCACCAGGAAGAACTTTAGGATGCTCTTTTTGTATTTTAAGTGAGAAGTGGTGGTGGCTGAGTGAGATGATAGTTGTGAAGGTGGAAAGAATGGGAAGGAGTTTGCAAATATGTTCAGGTAAAGTCAGTGGATTTCCTGATTATTGGATATAAGGTGTAAGAGAGAAATAAAGGAGTTAAGAATGACATTAAGGTTTCTGGCCAGAGCTGTTGGAAAAAATGGAATTGCCATTAACTTTGATGGCAAACACGGAGGGAAGAGTTTATGTTTGGAAATACTGTGCTTGATCTGTCTAACAGACATTCGCATGAGGATGTAGAGTAGTCAGTTGGCAATACAAAATCAGAATTTGGACAAGAGGTCTGGAATGAAGCATATAGACAGTATTTCAAAGCCAGGAGGCCAGATATCTCTGCAACAACAATATTACTAATCTGGCAGTATTAGCCATGCCCCAATTATAGTTTCAGGAACTATTTTTGCAAGGTTACATTTTACCTTGTTCCTTCTGAGCTTTGTGTATTCAGTCTTTTAATTTATTCATTGCAGAGAGCTGGTAATAACTTACTAATATAGTCTTTCCCTAGAATTATTACCATTTTACCCCTCTGTTCAAACATTGCAATTTTGCCAGCTCATATCCATTTTAGCATCTTGTTTAAAATTTTCCACTCTGATTTTAAAACTCCCCATTGTTTCAGTTCCTTCTGCTTCCTAACCCTAATGTATATTTCCATGTTTACATCTAATTTATTAATTTTTTAAAATTAATTTTATTTATTTTTGGTTGTGTTGGGTCTTCATTGCTGCATGCGAGCTTTCTCTAGTTGGCGGCGAGCAGGGGCTACTCTTCACTGCGGTGCATGGGTTTCTCATTGAGGTGGGTTCTCTTGTTGCAGAGCACGGGCTCTAAGTGCGAGGGCTTCAGTAGTTGCAGCACGCAGGCTCAGTAGTTGTGGTGCGCTGGCTCTAGGGTGCGCGGGCTTCAGTAGCTGTGGTGCATGGGCTCTAGAGCGCAGGCTCAGTAGTTGTGGCACACGGGCTTAGTTTCTCCACAGCATGTGGGATCTTCCCAGACCAGGGATTGAACCCATGTCCCCTGCATTGGCAGGCAGATTCTTAACCACTGCACCACCAGGGAAGTCCCTAATTTATTAATTTTTAAAACATCATACCAGAGAAAAGAAGTTTATAAACACATGCCAGGTTCAGGGTAGATTTTAATGGTCCAGATGGAAAACAGAGTTACATAAACATTCCAGGTTCATATCTGAGTTTTATATCAGAAAATAAAATGCAAATATGTGAATAAAACCCTTGTGATTTTTTAAGAGAAAATAAACCAAAATAAAAAGGAAGGAAAACACACTTTAACTTTCTATCATTTTGAGTTGTTAGAAAGGATGCAATAAAAATATTGTTTCTGGTGAACAATTTTCCTTAATCAGGTAATTTAAAAGTGCATTTAAATATAAACTAATGTTAAGAAGTTATAGTAAAATACGTCCTATCTGTTCATACTTAAAAAACATAAATCATGTAAGCAGAGCTGAAAAACTCTACTAAGGAATAGGGAATAGTTGAGTAGACATCAAATGTTATTAAAAGCAGAATATATTTGTTTTTCTATCTTTTTTGGGGATGGAGAGATAGATGTAAATACTAATAAAATTTGGTCCTATTGTAACTACTTGTTAGCATTCACATTTCTACAATTTAATAAACTTTATATATGTATATGTAGAATACACATATGTATATCTTATATGTGTATATGTATAGATAGATACAGATATAAAACCATCATCTAATACTTCATTTATAATGTTGTGTTAGTTTCAGGTGTACAGCAAAATTATTCAGTTATATATCTGTATAATACATGTTTATATTCTTTTTCAGATTCTTTTCCATTATAGGTTATTACAAGATATTGAATATAATTCCCTGTGCTGTAGAGTAGGTCCTTGTTGTTTATCTATTTTATATATAGTAGTGTGTATCTGTTAATCCCAAACTCCTAATTTATCCCACCAAGTACTTTTCATTATAGAATTTGAAGAGTAACTAACATACATTACATATAAACTGAATCATTATTGCATTTTTCGTTTAAACCAGTTTTTGTGCCATCTGTCTTACTTATGGCTGCAATATTGATGTGGTATCTGAACAGTTCCTTCCACAAAAACCAGAAAAAAAGCAGCAACAGTAATGGAGGCAGTGGGGCTCAAAATCAGGTGTTCTTGAGATTTATCTCAGATATTTTCTTAAGGCCTAAAACACCTGGGAATCCCTGTTTTCAAAGGTGACTAGAGTACTTACAACCATGCTGAGAATTTTAAGTGGTTGAATAGACTATCTCAATAATTCCTCAACATTTCTTTTACTTTATTAGAGACACTCCTGATGAAAAAGATGAAAATTCACAATAAACCAAATTTAAAGCGTACTTTTTTGGGGGAGTGTTAAGTTTTATAGAATAAGATTTCAGAAAAATGTGAAAGTCAAATGGATGCCCTTTCTGGATTTGCACCAAATCATGGAGAACTCCTTTGATTAAAAACCCAGACAATGAAATATTCACATTGCATTTAATAAGTTCATATTGATTCATAAATAAAAGTTCATGTTGATTGATAGTTGATTCTAAAATGTAATTGTATGTATACCCATTTTACTGTTTTATTTTGCTGATTAGGAAGCTCAGTCAAGCCAGCAGGAAGTAGAAAGATATTGAGAAAGATAAGCTGTGTAGATACTTGCAGTGAATATATTTTCATTCTCTCTTTACGTATCTGTACTATGTGCACTTCAAATATTGTGACAGATGAAATTATAATGAAAATATCCAAAGACTAATTTAGAATTTCCTTTTGTCTGTATGACATCTGTCATAATCAAAATGAAATCAAACTTCATTTTTGCTGTCTCTTTTTAAAAAAAAATATTTTTATACATCTTAGTATAGCAGTTAAGAATCCCTGTGGGAAATATAATTTTGATCTTTTATGGAAGCAGTAAAATCAATATATTCTGAAAATGTTAAAATTATCTATGACTGTTCAGACAACACACTAAATTCATACCAAGTGTCATCCCCCCAGGGGTCAAATGTCATGTTATGGAACTGGCATAAGAACAGTGGAGTAAATGGAATGTAAAATAATAAATGTTGACTTTTAAAAATGTATTTATATCCTTACTTTTTATAGTATTCTGCTTTATGGACATAAATCAAGTGCTGAATTATTCTGTTACATTATGTAATAAATATATTGTGATTATAGAAACCATTTTGCTAGTGATAAGGACTTAGTTTTCCACTCCTTGAGCAATGACTATCTGGGCTTCAAATACAAAGAGGCATTGTACCAAGACATTAATTCCACCCCCCTTCAAATTATAAAAGCTTTTCATCAAATATAACGTTATTGAATGCTCCATAGAAATGATGTCATGTGGTAGTCGATGAATATATAAACTCCATGGGTGTTTTTTAACAGAAATAAATTTCAGTCTTCATTATAATCTATTAATTTATTAATAGGCAATGACAAAGTTCACAGATAAAAACTTCTTAGCACAGAGAAAAATACTCTAAGACCTTGAATATACTATGCACATGTTTGAACATACATAGTTATTTTGCAAACAGATCAACTTATCTGCAAATGTTTATATGATACAATAAAAGTTTTATAAGCAAGGGAAAAATATATATGTAGCACTGAAGGCATTAATGTTAAAACTGTTCAATACTGATATTGAGTTTGTGAGATTTGCATGTAAATATCTAGTTAATATTTTGTTTTTGATTAACAGAGTAATAATAATAAAAAAACTACTAGTGTGAGTCACTTTCTCAATTTGGCCAAAGATTTGATTTCACTTCTTTAACTCCATGGAATTTTCTATTGTATTAAAGAGATTAAAAATAGTATATTATTTTTTTAATCCCTACACAAGATTTTTCTCTTAGCTTCTTAGATTCCTTCATCTAGTATTCTATTTTTGTGCCCATTTGTAAATGAGTCAGTAGTTCATGCTAAGTAATCACTAGCTGAGATATGTGTCTGCTAATGTCTTTACCTCATTTTAGGGATATCTTTGTAGTGACATTCCCAACTTAGATAGAGTTACACGGAACAGCCTTATAAATGAGACCAAGAGATGGAATCTCAGAACTAAGAGTACAATTGAGTGATTCTTTATCATGAGTTTGTCACCACTTAAGTCTTAAGGGACTAATTCTCTGGGCAGTGAGTTTCTTTGGAAAGAGTGTATTTCATCTGACAAACCCTTAGAAAAATGATCTCTTTAAGATCAGATGTCTTTTGAAACCTCATGCTACAATTCTATCCACTTCTAGGGTCTTCAAAACTCCCTCACCATTATTAGAGTTGGAATACTCATGAATCTCACCTGACCTCTGACATTTCCTGGGGTGTGCATACATCTGTTCAAAAATCTTGGATCTAGGTAAACCCATGATTATGCTCATTCTTCAGCATCAACCATTCTCCAAAATGTAAACCACTTAGGTCAATTCCAGTCAATATTATCACATAATTTTACATATGACCTTGTATTTCTTTACATGCCCCTTTATTTTATTACTGACATCTCCTTCCTTGTGTCCTACATAAATTAACCCCCACACCTCCCCTTCAGGATTACTTCACAAAACAAGCTTCATCCTTATTCTCATACCAAACCTGGCTCCCCTAAGAGAATGGTAATTTCTCAGAAATCTCTCATGGGTGTCTCGCTCACTGACCTCATATACTGCAGTCCTTAGGTACAGAACCAGCATCAGCACACACCTTGATTTTACCATTTGAGGACACTGAAGATGCCTTGACTGCCACTATGATTTTTACACTCTTTATATTCCTCTATAAAATCTCCTTTTCATTTTTTATTTGTATTTGGTTCTTCCTTTCTCTTTACTGATCCTATTGATACCATCTACTTACGTCCTATCCCCCATACCCACACTTTTCTTTCTTTTGATAAATACCTTTGGAACCAAACTGATAGCTTTTCTTTTAAATTTAAGTAAGGCGGCTTCTCTGCAAAAGTGTAACATTCAATTAAGTGACCTATCTAGTGGCTCAGCCACAATAATTTTCTATCATTTTGGGTGGATTGCTTCTTCTAGTATTCTAATTGTGTGCCTATTTGTGAATGAGTCAGTAGTTCTTGCTTAATAGTCACTACTACTGTGATTAGACTGTGTCTACACGTTACTTCATTCATCCACTCCCATTAATGTGGTTACTTAATGACTTTATAAAAGTTAATAAACCTTCAAACTGGATCCTTTTTAAGAACTCTTACCTAACCTACTCTTCTGCCTCTAGAAGCCAGTCTTCTTATTGTCTTATCTCATTCCCTATGTAGCCTAAATTCCACTGTGCAACACTGTACACAAGTTCTTGCCAGCATCCTTAACATTCTAAATCCCTTGTTTCCATTCTACTGCTTTGCACCAGCAGCCTGGAAGCAATGCAACTACCTTCTCTGCTTGATATCTGGATTACCACTAGCTAATATTTTAGGGAATCTTTTCAGGCTCTGTTTACAAACTTTTCCAAAATCACTTTGCGATCTGTAATTTTTGGACAATTTTTTGGATATTTTTCTCTCTACTTCTCTTTGTGTTAATACTTTTTCAAGTATTTTATTTGATTCTCAATGTACCTTCTTCCATGGGTTTTCTACTTGACTCATTCTGCCAACTTTTATCTCAGGCTACAAACTGGCTCCAATTTGCTTGTAAATTCAACAACTAGCTGGCCTGTAAATGTAGCTAGGTGAAAACGCTGTACATTCCAGTTGTTAGTAATTATTGTATTTGTCACCACCACACTATAACAATTTTTTAAGATATCAGTTTTACTTAAGAATATTCTTGATAAAGCAGAAAAAGATTTTATTAAATCTTAACCCTTGAGTGAAATTATTTTCAATAGGCTGTATGACAAAATGGAAAATATGAAAGAAGCATGATATTTCATGTAAAAATATGGTGGTTGTCTCCAGGAAAATAATTTGGTTGTTTGAGTTGTGAGCTGACCTAGTTGTTTATTCATGGAACAGCATTTTTCACTAGGCAAACTATGGCTATTTAGATCTCAAAAATGGATGTAACTTCAAGGAAAACAGTGAAGATATTTTGCCAGTGATAAAATGTAAGATTTGGTTAAAATTAGAACTTTGGAAAACTTCTGTTCATCACCATGACTTTGACAGCCTCCCAATACTTCAGTATACTTGTATGATGAGAATAGTAGTGATATAAATGAATGTAATTAAAAATATTGTGTAATGAAATATATTAACAATTGGAAGATCTTTATTATTCAGAGAACTAATATTTTCCAAATGACTAATGCTTGATGCTACAAAATTATGCTTGGGTAAAAGATCCATTCAAATTACAAAACAAACCAATGGATTTGTTTTTTCTATTGGAGTTGATTTACAGTGTTGTGTTAGTTTCTGCTGTACAACGAACTGAATCAGCTATATGTATACATATATCCCCTCCCTCTTGGACCTCCCTCCCACCCCCCCATCCCACCCATCTGGGTTATCACAGAGCACTAAGCTGAGCTCCTTGTGCTATACAGCGGGTTCCCACTAGCTATCTATTTTACAGACCAGTGGATTTTTTTTTTTTAATTTATTTATTTTTGGCTGTGTTGGGTCTTCATTTCTGTGCGAGGGCTTTCTGTAGTTGCGGCAAGCGGGGGCCACTCTTCATCGCGGTGCGCGGGCCTCTCACTATCGTGGCCTCTCTTGTTGCGGAGCACAGGCTCCAGACGCGCAGGCTCAGTAATTGTGGCTCACGGGCCCAGCTGCTCCGCGGCACGTGGGATCCTCCCAGACCAGGGCCCGAACCCGCGTCCCCTGCATTAGCAGGCAGACTCCCAATGACTGCGCCACCAGGGAAGCCCCCAGACCAGTGGATTTTAATGTAACATCAATAAGGTTTTGGATTCTGCATTGGGAATACATTTCATGAAATCACCATTTATTGAGTTTTGGAGTAGTATCAAAGAATAATATCTGCATAATCGGAAAGACTTTTGAAATACTCCTCTTGTATCCTACTACGTAATCTGATGCTGGATTTTCTTCATTTATTTCAAATGAAACAACATATTTGCAAAAGATTGAATGCAGAGCAGATAAACAATCCAGTTGTCTTTTACTAATTTAGATATTAAAGAGGTTTTCAAAAATGTAAAACAGTGCCCTTTCCCTATTTTTTATTTTTCACAATGTAGTTTTTTCACAAAAATGTTATTTAAATGAACATGCAGTTGGTGTATGATTTTATTTTTTAAATGACTTAATAGTTTAAAACTTTTCCATTTTCAATATACTAAATATTAGTAGATGTAGCCCATACAAATTAAAGCTCTTTATGGTTTTCAGTAATTTTTATGAAAGTAAACGAATCTTTAGCAGAAAATGTTTAAGAACTGAATAGTTTCGTTGAAGGTTAAAGAAGATCTTGGGGTTTAAAAGAGGAATTTAGAATTTATTAGTCTAAAATACAAAATTTATCTAAAAGAAAAAAGTACCTGTGAATACCTATAAAGAAAAAAATGAAGGATTAAATTAGCTAACATCTGTATATTTGTGTACATGTATTTACATATACTGGAAATTGTATATATTATACTCAATATATCAATCAATATACAAAATTTAAAATTCAGAGCAATACCTCTGAGATGGAATTTTCATCTTATTTGATGAGTTAACTGAATCCTATAGTATTTATTTAATTTGTGAAAATTCACAGCACATGTATGTGACGTACCAGACACCAGTTATTCTCACACAAAAATTTGTTAATTAATCCATCTTTTTACATTATATGACACTTAATAAAATATACGATAAAATTTCCAAAAGATTTAGAAACCTCTTTCAGATGTAGACATTGAGGTGATAAAGAATGGCATGTTCTCGCCCTCATGGAACTTTGAGGGTTGAAAGAGAAGGGAGGTGAGGAAGACACCTGTAAGATGTAGAAAGTGCTTTGAGGAATGCAAATATACTATGGAACATCTTCCTGAAGACAGTGACATATACACTGAGTTCTAAAATATATTTAGCAAGGATATGTGAAGAGAGGGCAGATTAGAGATAGACCAGAGGTAAACAACACCATGAAGAAAACAACTAATTGTAAATAATCAGCAAGATCGGAGCAAAAGAATGGCTGGTGAGAAGGTTGTGGAGGTGATTACTGCACAGTAAACATCTTTGTAAGTCAGATCCAAAGGGCTGTGGAAATCCAATTTATATGTTTTAAGGTGGATTTTGAATGGAAACTCTCACTGCATTGTGGATGGGTCTAACCCTGAGTTTAGGGAGATCTGTTAGGGACTGATAATTCAGAAAAGAGAATAGACATGGACTAAACTAGGTAGTTACAATGGAGATGTAAAATTTTGAAATATCTAAAAGTTCTTAAGAAGGAAATTTTCAAAGACCCAATGAGTGATTAAGTTTGGATAGTAAAGGAGAGAAAAGATTGAAGTATTGTTGGAGCGAGAGCTGTCTGGTAAAGGATTAGCAGTCATTTGTTTTAGGTGACAGAGGGGACTGTTTGATTATTTTTGTGGCAGCATAGAATCCTTCTCTTTGTATTATATTCAGGCATAATTACAGAAGTTTGTGTTCCACCATAGTCATAAAATGATCTTGTTTAATTTTTCTTGACTTTTGTTCAGTAGAGAATACCATAGCCTATTTGATAACTGCTTTCAGGGCCATTTTATTTTCTTTGTATTTTTTTCCTCTTTCTCATTCTTCTCTATTTTGTCCAAGACAGGCCACAGTATATCAGTCTTGTGATCCATTGCCAAGATTCTGTTGATCAGTACATTGTCTGGGAAATGTTAATTGTAGCTAGTTTAGAGTGGTTGCCTCCTGTTCCTTTTGTTGTAGGATCAATTGTTAAATCTTATGACATAATAATGATTGTGAGATAGCATTTAAGATTCTTGTAAGGACTCATCATCCAACTATAATTTAGGCAATTTCCAGAGATAAAATGATTATCAGTCCCTGTAATTAGATTTCGGTGTCAAGGACTTAACCCAGCTCACAAATATGTTTTTGAAATCTGTCTGATTCTCTTTTAGAGAGCCATGTGGCTTTTTCTTTTGGCCTAGGGAACAGTATGGAAGTACTTTTGCCTGTAGATAACAGAAAATCTTTGGAGAATTTTTTCATGTGTTGAAATCCTAGTGATGGTGCGATGGTATTAGGAGATGGGGCCTTTGGGAGGTGATTAGGTCATGAAGGTAGAGCCCTCATGAATGAGATTAATGCCCTTACAAAAAGACACAGAAAGCTTGCTTCCTCTCTCCTGTGCTGTCCTCCATGTGAGGATACTATGAGAAAATGTCCATCTGCAAACCAGGAAGTAAGCTCTCACCAGACACTGGATCTGCTGATGCCTTAATCTTGGACTTCCCAGCCACCAAAACTGTGAGGAATAAATTAAGCCACCCAGTCTATGGTATTCTATTAGAGCAGCCTGAACTGACTTAAGTTAAAAAATATGAACCAGTTGAGTGATTATGAGCATAACGCTTCAGACTCCCTGAGTTAAATGCCAGTTCTAACACTTGTATCTTGTGTGATATTACACAATTTTTTTTAAGTTTTCTGTGCTTCAAGTTCTGTATCTGTATAAAGAAAATAACCATTGTAAGGATATTGTGAGGATTGATAAAATAAATCTGAAAGGCTTGAACAGTGTGTGATGCATAATGAGCATAATAGAAATGTTAGATGATGATGATGATAATGATGATGACTGCCTCATAATTATTTAAATAAGTAATGCTGTCAATTTGTATATTATCCTTGTTTACGGCAATAATGCATTCTTTGTATTCTGATGATTGCAAAACTATTCTAAGGAAAAAATGTTTTGAAACATTTTTGGAACAATACTCTTTTTTACATCCTGTCACATAAGTTAACATATGCGATTTATAAATTTTCATTATCATTGCCTTCAGAATAGAAGTACAGATATATCGCCCCAGAAATTAAAAGTGTTTAGGCAAATTCCTAACTTGAATAAAATTCAATATCTATTGAAAAATAAAAAATATGTGTTTATATGATAGTGCACAGCGACATGTAATAGATTATCTGCTTCTTAATGTAGAAAGAACTATAAATTCTCTACATTTAATTTCACAAACAGAAAGAAAGTAGAATTGTAGATACATCTGTCAGTCTTCTTTAATGCATTTTTTAAAAAATGGCTAACTGAAAGATATCAAGAGAGACGAGAGAATGACAAGAAAACTGATATTTTTTTAGCAACCACTGTATGGTAGAGGTTATCGTAGTCATGATGGTTATTTAAAGCCATTTAATACACTGATATTATTCTATAAGATGGAAATTAAAGTTTTCGTCCGTCTCACTTATCACTTAAATTCTTATAAAATTATATTGTGTTTCAAATTCTATTCCAATTATATATCTGATTGACCACATTGGACTTTAGATTTTAAATTCCAAGAAATAGTATAACAATAGGAGCTTTTAGGATCTGTGTTAGATGCCATTCATTAATTTTGCAAAATCTCTGCCATTATCTCAAGTTTTTTATTTACCTCTTTCTCTTTCTTCTTCAAAGATTTGAACTACATACATGTCATGCCTTTGATATTGTTCTATGGTTCTTAAATACTCTGTTCTGATTTTTCTTCTTTATTTTTTTCTGTCTGCTTATTTCAGTTTTGATAATTTCTGTTGATCTATCTTCAAGTTAATTCTTCCCCAGCTATGATCATTCTGCTGATGAGTCCATTAAAGGAATTCTTCATCTCTTACATCATGATTTCCCTCCTAGCATTTTTGTTTAATTATTTTTATAGTTTTCAAATTCCCTATACATTAATGTGTGTCTCCCTTATTTTCTGCTGGTTTGTTTAACTTAAAAATCATGGTTATTTTAAAGTTGCTGTGTGATAGTACCAGTAGTAGGATCATCTTTCAGTATGGCTGTATAGTTTACTTTATCTCTTGAAAATGGTTTGCTTTTCCTTGTTACTGTGTCTTTGTAATATTCATGCATTATGCATTATACATTGTATGTGAAAGAAGACTGAGATAACTAATGTTTGTATCCAGAAATGGGCATGCCTCTTCTGTCAGGCCACTAGCATGGGCGATTGATTCTATATAGTAGTACTTGAACTGAGTTTGAGTTTTGTTTTTGCTACTGTTACGTTCAGTTCACTACAGACTTCAGATTCCTCAGCAGTGGGCTGCTCTTATCCTATGCTTAGAGAAGCATCTATGGTGCCAGAGCATTTTCCTCAGTGCTTCGGTTCTTCATCTTCCACTAGTTCGTATAAGTCTGTGCCACAGATGGGGCCTGGCTCCATGCTCTTGTCCCTCTCCCAGTGGTAGACTGGTGATGTTTGTTAGCTGATGCTTCATTTTCTCTGTAGTGCCTAAGAATTAGGCATATGTGCCTGATTCTTGGGGGTAGGTCTTTCTCAGTATTCCTTCCCTTCTCTCCATGAAAGCCAAGCTCTGTCCTGTATCTGTGGTGGATCTTGGGTGGGAAAACAGTTTCCTTCACCTTCCTCAATGGCAGCAGACCTCTACTTTGTACTGACAAAGAATCTGGGGCACAAGAGGGTCCAAGTGGGGAAGAGAATTTTCTCTGTCTCCATGAAACCATGGATCTGTCTCCGGGCATCTGCTCTGCTCTGAATTATTTTCATGAGTACTCAGAAGAGGCCATGGAAAAAAGCCTATAAGTGAATGTGAACTCTGTTTACAGCTGGAGTTATCAGCTAGTCCAAACTGACATGCTATCTCATGCTACTCCTTTATGAATTTGTTAAGATTTTACCCAATTTCTTTTTTTCTGCCTTGTATGGCAGCCACCTTTCCCTGCTGTGCTTTCCCAGAGCTGAAAAAGTTTGTGGGTGATGTCTTTCTTTTGGAAGGCTTATCACTCTCTGGAATTTAATTCAGTTGTTTGTCTCGTCAGTTCCTGTTTTTCTGTTTTAATAATAAAACAGAATAACAAATATTGGTGAGGATGTGGATAAATAGGAACCTTTATACCTTGCTTGTGGGAATGTAAATTGTTTCAGCCATTTTAGAAAACAGTTTGGCCATTCCTCAAAAAATTATACATAGAATTACTGTATGACCCAGGATTCTATTCCTAGGTATATACCCCGCAAAATGAAAACAAGTACTCATCAAAAACTTGTACATGAATGTCATAGCTGTACTCTACACAATAGCCAAAAGGTAGAAACAACCAAAGTGTCCATCAACTGATGGATAAAGAAAATGTGATATATATGTACAATAGCATGTTTTTCAGCCATAAAAAGGAAGGACTGACACATGCCACAGCATAGATAAACCTCAAAAGCATTATTCTAAGTGAAAGAAGCCAGACACAAAAGATCATTTATTGTATAATTCCATTTATATGAAATACCCAGAATAAATAAATACATTGAGACATAGTGCAGGTTGGTTCCAGGGGCTGGGATGTAGATGGGGAGAGCAAAGGATGGGGAATAAATGTTTAATGCATAGGGAGTTTTCTTTTGAGGTGATGCAAATGTCTTGGAACTAGATAGATGTGATGATCGCACAATATTGTAAATGTACTAAATACTACTGAATTGTTGACTTTCAACTAACTAATCTTATAGCATGTGAATTTCACTTCAGTGAAAACAAAATATGCAAGTGCTTAAGGAGGTTGGTGTGGAAAGTAAAAGTCATTGATTGAGGAACAAGCTTCTAGAAGAATCAGAAGATGGAAACAAAAGTGTTGACTTAAGATGTTAGACTTGGACAGGAGTGATGCTTATGCCTTGGTATGTGGAGGAAGGTAGATAGGGTTGTTGACCAACTCTGAAATGACTAATGCTGAAGAAGTTTAGATTCAGACACAAGTACAAAATGTGAGGGCAGGGGTATAGTTCAGGCTTCAAAAAATTTGAAATATTTTAATTAATTAACCTAGGTTCTCAATTCTCTTGGTTCAATATCTAAATAATAAGATTTCCAGAAAGAATTCAAAGGTTGGAATAGTAATCAAAAAATTTAAAATCTTCATAAAGGACAGAAATTATTCTGCAGATTGATATTTTATGCCAACTTTTAATGTCTAACATAAGACACATTCTTGCAAAATTATAAAATTCAAAGGACCGAGAATCATGTGGACTGATTTAACTATTGGAAGCAACTATTTATTCATTGGAAGAATTAAAATAATGGGAAAATGTATTTAAAATTCTGTTTAATTCTATAGTATTCAACACTGACATAAACTACCAATCAAAAATGGTGATGTAATAAAAATGTTTTCAGACACGCAAAGCTTCAAAGTATTTTCTTTCTGTTGTAAATATTTTAAAGTACTTAACAATATTAGACTCCCTTCTTTTTAAAGGGCACCCAGATGACTATACTTCCTACCTCCTTGCAGTTACCCAATGAGCTAGTGGTGGGAATGACATTTCCCACCTTTTGGATTATAAATTGAAAAGCAGATGGTGAATTTCTAGACTTTTCTCTTTCTGTGGATTTCCACTTTTCTCTTTCTCTGGACTTTTCTCAGAGTGCTATTACAACTCCTGGGAAACTTCAAAATTATTAATCTAGCTACATTTAGTGTCATCTATTCTCAGTTGTTTTTCCCAAGCTGTGACTACTAACTCCTCTTCTTGATCTCTCAATATAATTTTTGAGCCAATTAATTTTTTTTCAGTGTTTTGCTGCCCTCAGGGGAATGAACCCTCAGAAAACAGTGCTTCCAGGGACATTTTTTACTTTTAGATTCTCTAGCCTTTTTGATCAACAATTGCTAGACCAACGATAGCTTCAGCACCAAAACCCTTTTTAGGTAGAAGGGAAAATGTTTATGCTTTCCCATTTTTCTTTTATTAATACTTATGATAATATCAAGCTGAGCCTCACTCACATTAAATAATTCACTTGAAATATATAGAGAAATTATAATTTTTTAACTTTTATTTTTAAGAGACTAAAGTAACACTTATCTACTTATGTAAATTATAGATCCTAAATTCATGCACCCTGTGGGAGCTCAATAGTATCACCTCACACCAGTCAGAATGGCCATCATCAAAAAATCTACAAACAATAAATGCTGGAGAGGGTGTGGAGAAAAGGGAACCCTCTTGCACTGTTGGTGGGAATGTAAATTGATACAGCCACTATGGAGAACAGTATGGAGGTTCCTTAAAAATCTAAAAATAGAAGTACCATATGACCCAGCAGTCCCACTACTGGGCATATACCCTGAGAAAACCATAATTCAAAAAGAGTCATGTACCACAATGTTCATTACAGCTCTGTTTACAATAGCCAGGACATGGAAGCAACCTAAGTGTCCATCGACAGATGAATGGATAAAGAAGATGTGGCACATATATACAATGGAATATTACACAGCCATAAAAGGAAACGAAATTGAGTTATTTGTAGTGAGGTGGATGGACCTAGAGACTGTCATACAGAGTGAAGTAAGTCACAAAGAGAAAAACAAATACTGTATGCTAACACATATATGTATGGAATCTAAAAAAAAAAAAAAAGGTTCTGAAGAACCCAGAAGCAGGACAGAAATAAAGATGCAGACGTAGACGTAGAGAATGGACTTGAGGACACGGGGAGGTGGAAGGGTAAGCTGGGACAAAGTGAGAGAGTAACATTGACATATATACACTACCAAATGTAAAATAGATAACTAGTGGGAAGCAGTTGCATAGCACAGGGAGATCAGCTTGGTGCTTTGTGACCACCTAGGGGTAGCATAGGGAGGGTGGGAGGGAGATGCAAGAGGGAGGGGATATGGGGATATATGTATACGTATAGCTGATTCACTTTGTTATACAGCAGAAACTAACACACCATTGTAAAGCAATTATACTCCAATGAAGATCTTAAAAAAAAAAAAAGATGTATTGAATTGAAAAAAATTTATATTTCCTACTTTCCTCTCTCTCTCCACTGTGACAAAGAAGACCTCATTTGGAGATATCAGGGCCACAAGAATAAAGCAGCCCAAATGACTAAGTCATTTCTACCTTGGTGACCCGTAGTAGAAATGACATGAGGGATAAGTAAGCTTGTGTTGTGTAAAGCCACTTTTTATTACAGCTTAACTAAACCAGTTATGACTAATAGAATATATATTCTATTAAAATCTCAGAAAAGGAAAGACAGTTGATAGAGGAAATGAGAATTCCAACAGAGAGGAGTGGGGCAAGGAAACCAGTGGTAGTTGACAACTAATATTGTTTCAAGTAGATTTTTCGAAGATTCTATATAAGATCTCTATAAGGGAAATTACACATTTTGGCCTATATTATTTGAATACACTGATAAGCATTTAAGAAATCTGTTGGAGAATTTGAAGAGTAATTAATAATAAGTGAAGGAAACAAGAAATTTTTTTAAAAATTGAAAAAATTATTAATTCCAGAGAAAACACAAAAGTATATGGTAATCCCAACTGACCCTGTCATTTATCTATAGGCAATACTTATATTGTCATACAATTGTAAAAATTAAATACTTATTTACTCAAATATTTTGGTGTAACTGTATTGGGTGGAAGGAAGGCAATGAAACTTATTTAGACATTTAGATGTGTGGAGAAGAGGAGATATTTCACATAAGCTAAATAATTTTCTTAATCGAGAGCCAACAGATACATTTGAAAGATAAAGAGCAAGATATACCAGTAAAGTATTATTATTTAGAAATGTGAATCTAATAATTGGAATAATAAAAATATTGAGAGTCTATTCTGGGGAGATGGCAGTAGTGACTTAGGAGAATGCTATTTTCCATTATAAGCCTTGAAAACTAGGTGCAGGTGTTGTTATTCTAATAAAAATTTAAAAATTTAATTCAAAAATTATTCTCAAATAATTTTTATGGCTATTTTTTATTGATGTATAATTAATTTATATTATATTAGTTTCAGGTATACAACATAGAACTTCAATATTTTTATAGATTATACTCTATTTAAAGTTATTATAAAATATTGGCTATATGTCCATGCTGTACAATATATCCTTGAAGCTTATTTGTTTTATACATAGTAGTTTGTACCTCTTAATCCCCTATTTTTTTAATGATCACTGGTATCTAGGATTTTCCCTGTATAAACACACTGCTTAAATATGCCAAACCCTGCAATAGGAGATAAATTTTCTGGCAATGCCTGGTCATTAACAGGTGAAAGTCTGAAGTTGACATATTAAAATAATTTTGCCACCACATTTTTATGCTGATTCTTTGAGGCATACTGTAGTATCAAGAAAAAACATTTCAATTATAATCTTGCATCTAGAAAGATTAGTATTTGAAACTGATGATAGTGAGAAGACAGAAGGGTAATTTTTTTGTATATATGTCTTATCTACCTTTTTCCTGTACTACAGTTTGTAAGGTTAAGGTTAGCAGCTTATTTATCTTCCAGTGTTTAAAAGTGCCTGCCACAGAAATTTAGTAAAAAGTTAGTATCTCTTAGGAAAAAATAAAACAAAACAACTCTTATATATGTTTTGCAACCGGGTTTCTTGGTAGTATAATAGGGCAAATTTATTTGTCACCTATAATTTGAGGCTATTGGGAAAGAAGAATGAAAGGAAAATGCATGTTGTTAAGATCATCACAAAGTATCTGGAAAGCTATGAACAGTTAAAAAACACACTGCAGTTAAAAACAAGCATTTAATGTTACTTAAAAAATAGTTTTTGCATTAAGTTCATGAAAGTCAGAATTATTTCAATATATTTTTATATGGGAGAGGGTTTTTTTGTTGTTTGCTTGTTTGTGGTCTCAGTTCAAACAGATAATGCTAAGAACTAAAAATTTCGCCATCTAATTAGGGAGGGGGAAACTCAGCATGGCCTTTTTTCCTAATAACACATGTAGCTTGAAAATGATTTGATGAAGGCTTTTTATAAAAACCCTTGCTTTTTTTGATACAAGGACAATTGCAGTGAAAGTTACTGCTACAATGCAAGGGGCACAGAAGGAGGGAGAAAATGTATGCATAACTAAAGGAGCAAAAAAGCAAGGACAAATAAAAGATCAGAAAAAGAATGAAATTGAAGATTTCAATAGGAAACTTAGTTCAAAGAGAGAGAGAGAGAGAGAGAGAGAGAGAGAGAGAGACGCTACCCAACATCTCTTTCAGAGGGTTTAACCTGGTATGAATACCCAGTTAATCCTGGTAAGAGGACGTGACGATGGGGTTGGGAGGGCGTGTGGCAAGGTTGAAGGGGGAAAATAAGGCCTGGAATTAATGCACGTTTGGGTGCTTATGTGTTTTTCTGAGGATCCACTCTTCCATAGTTTTCATTACCTCCTCAGACTGTCCCTAATCCAAAGAAAGGCCAGGAACATTGTTCTAAAGATATTTATATCTATATAGGAATATATATATATTTTTTTCAGAAGCTACCAGTAAACATTCCCAGACATACAACGTATTGTTTGCATCAAAAATAATTTTAAATATTTAATATTGAAATAAAATTCAGAAACTCGGAAATTTAAGTCTATTTCAAAATGATTCGTTTTGGGAAGTGCAGTTTTTTCAATGAACTTTTATTTTTAATTTATTTAAAATTTTAAAATTTATTTTTTTCATATTAATGACATTGTTTTCTTTAATTTTATAGGCAATACATATTCACTGCAGGTTTGATAATCATTTTATTCACATGCATTTTTACTGAATTTTTTAGGTCTAGTTTTCTTGTTTTAATTTTGCTTTTCTTTCTCTTTTTATATTTTGGTTCTAGTTTCTGAAAGATTTTTCTAACTTTATCTCTTTTTACTTCTGTTATTTTCTTTATGCCATCATAATGTTTTTTCTAATAGCTTCAGAAATGTTATATTTTATCATGTCCTTTTATATTTCAAGGATCCCACATCTTCTTTTAATTCTGAGGTTATTAATTAAAGGTCGTTTAAATTTTCTTGGCTTTTATGCTTAGTCTTTTTCACCTGACCTTCATCTTCTTCCCTTTTTTTCCCCTATTTGATTGATTTAAGGGAATTTTTGTTTTTTGTTTGTTTGTTTGTTTTCTTCCCAAGTTGAAGGCCTTGTCAAAATGTCTGGTCCATGACTATCCATTTATATTTTAGAATGAGGGACAAAAGGGCATGGGCTGGCCTAATCAATTGGTGGCTTTTACTGCAGAGTGATCAAGTGGGGGATAAAGATATTTTGATGAATCCCACTGCCAGTAAGTATAGATCCTTTCTTTTAGGCCAGTCAGTTTCTGCAGAGAGAAATCCTGCACACTTCTACTGGGAATACAGAAGTATAGCTCCAGTTTTTGGATTAAGACAGAAAAGGGAGATGATGGGCAAGGATGATGGGTCTTTATCTTGTAGTCACCTTTTTTTCAATTCAGCACTTCTCCCCTGATCACTATTGTATTCAAAATTTTTAAGTCCAGGATGTGTCTGGTTCAGAAGCTCTGAAGAAAACATTTAACTCATGACAGAGTCAGGAAATAGTAGGTATCTGTTTGCCAGGGTTTGGGAACATACATCCAGGGATATAACTACTCTCACACAGCACTCTTTTTCTTCAGGATTCAATTCTTATTAACACCTAAGGTATGATTACTGCAATATATCAAAAATATGCCTGAGATTTCAGGTATAATGGTAAACCACCATGCTCCAAATTTTATCAGAACCATATCAGATGCATTTAATGAGTGGCAGACACTTAGAAAATGGGCCTTTTCCTATTTGAGATGCCATGTAAACATCCATAGGAAAAAGACCTACAACAAACTCACATTTGCCTATGTCAAATCTTAGAAGCTATGACCTATTTGATTTTCTGTTAGACAGCATTTACCCTATCCTTCTTCAGAGAGCTAGAATGGGGAAGTTAATCACAAACAAACTTAGACTAAGCTTATACTAGATGGCATTGCACTTTTAGAAAGCTCAGTCTTTGTCTTGTTAATTGTAATTCCTATGGTGTGAGTCTCCAAGCATAACAACTGCAAGCTTGGAAAGTTTACCAGTGCCCTCTTTCTTGGTGGATCCTAAATTACAGTCTTTCTCCTCAGTATCTTGAGAGTGCCAAAAACTGTTCTGCGTTTCAGTGGCTTTTTCTTGACTTGTTAGCCTCTTGCTCTGCTTAATAAGAATTCGACAAAAGCCTCAAGGGGAAACCTGTTATGTGCCATGCTTACTTCTGTTCACCTCCATTCTCTCAGAGATCAAACCTCTTTCCTTTTCAAGCTCTTGATCTCTTATGTCCTGGTTACCTTAACATTGACCCTCACCCAGCCTTTTCTCCTACCCAAGGGACTTTTATATATTTTAGTGACGTCTGCTGTCAGAAATTCCTGAAGAGAAAAGTTGTACACAGAAAATTGGGTTTATCCTGAAAAAAAATCCCCTTCTTCTCAAGATCTTGGCCGTTCAAGCCCTGGAGGCCTTTGGAGTTCTCTGATTCCTTTAAACTAAAAATATTAAATAATAAATATTTAAAAATATATTATTGCTGTTCTTGATCTGAGCATTGTCCTGCTTACACAGTATTCCATCATAGTTGGAAGTTAGGGTAAGTGGTTTGGTTGAAGAAAGAACATGTTTCTGAGCAAAGAGGGTTCGGAAGAGGGGCATGTCTGTGATTTACAGTGGAAAGACCTCAAGGAAGGGGAGAAGAAAGTATAACACGATCGTTGGGAGAAAAGAAAATCAATTCATATCAAAGTCATCACACCTAGGTGTTCCTTGGACTATGCTACTCATTTCATCTCACGTGCTGGGGAGAAATTTAGGAAGACTAAAGTCAGGGACCAAAGGTTATCTATCCTTTGTTTTCTCACCTATAGGAAGAAGTAAAGAGGATTGGGTTAATGATGCATTACAGAACATTTGCCACTTGAAGTAACATACAAACATGCATAGGTCTCCTCCTGATTTATTACAAATATGATATCTCCTCAGAATTCTTTGGTTTAAATGATTGTATCAAGTGCTTTTTGCTTAGCTTTTCTATTGCTTCCTGATGTCTCCATGTGAGGCGAAATTTATCTGCAAAAAGCATAAAAATTATTGTTGTTGCTTCTTTATCTCTTCCATGACCAGAACTCTCTGACATGTTGGGGTTGCTATGGTCCTAAAACTTAACTGAAACTTATTAATTTCCATGAGTGTGGATATTAAGAATAGTATGAATACTTTGTATGGGTTGAGATATTATAAATATTTTGACTAATTGGGGCAAATATCAGATATGATTGTTATAGTCTCCTTGTTTTCAAAAATATGTCTTTATCTTGATACTTTGTGTACCTGTTTTGGAATTTCTTACCTAACCAGCTTAAAAGAAAGAAATCTTGGAAGTGTTTCTGGTTCAAGCTGTTATTCTGGCCTTGTGTTTGTACTTCATCAAGCATAACACCTCTGCATTGGTAAAAGTACAGGCTAAACTGCTATACCAAAACTCTATAAGTCCCTAACAAGCTATTACAAAACTTGGTTAATTCTTGCTTAACAGTTGAGGAATATTGAGAAACTACATGCAGACATACTGTTAGGCTGTTCTGCTTCACATGGTCACCCAAATACCCAGGTTACTTCAACTTGATTGGTCTACCATCTGCGAGGTTACATATCTACTCCATCATCTGCATAGTCAGTGAGGATTAGAATCTATCTCACTAGCACAGTCTTATATTGCAGCTTTGTGAAGGCATAAATAAAAAATCAATAGAAAAGGGATTACCCATCTAATCACTTTATGGGCAAGACTCATTGTATACATTGCTTTTGCTCCTATTTCATTGCTCAGAACTTAGTTACATAACCAAATGAATCTGTGAGGGGGGCCGGGAAATATAATCTGTAGGTGGATGACATGGGCTTGGTGAAAGCTTAGGGAGTTCTATTCCTAAAGAGTTGAGGGAAGGACTTTATACTGGAAGATAATTTGCAATCTTTGGCCCAGGGTTTATCAGGAATTCTTAATTTTCTTATGTTATTTAGGTACTATAAAGATTTTAAAGGACTGCTAGACTTTTTGCTTGATCTCTGCAACCAAGAACCTCTCTATTATACCCTCACTGTTTCAGTGGATTTGGGATTTTAATTTTTTATATTTTCAGTCACTTCTGATTCTTACGTGGCAGCAATAGTACTGACTGATAATTTTGGTTTTGTGGTAAAATTGTAAGATTTCTCTCTCATACGGGTCTAAGGCAAACCTGAGTAATTCATTGCTGGCCAAGACCTGTATGGGACTCTGGGTCCTAATGCTGGCTCACAAAAACAGGAAAAGTGAAGGGGGTTTCTAAACTATATGAATTATTGCAAGAATGTCATCAGAAGTTAGATTCCACCAAGTCCAAGTTTCAAATGTACACTCAGACTTGGTCAGCTATTCTGTGAGTACTGGGTAGTGAATAAAATGATTAGGTTAAGACACACATGGTATGCTTGCTCATGAATTTAGTGGAGGAGGCAGATATTAATTAGATTACTGTTAATGGATATATTATTGGAGAGGGACACACTGAAAGAAAATCGCGAGTTTATATGAGGACATAATAAAGGAAGCTGACTTAGACTGGAGGATCTGGGAAGGAATCCTTGGGTAAAATTCATAGCATGGTAATAAGGCTGGCCCAGGCAGCTATCTTGTATGCCGTGTGTGCCACAGAATAGTACCTGTTTATCAGAAATGCATTTCCTTTTCTGCCTGGCAACAGTACTAGACTATGTCCTCTGGTTTCCCTGTAGTTAGGTATGGCAGTGTGACTCATTCCAGCCAATCAGATGTGCGTAGAAATCCTGTTTGCCATTCTGGGCTGATACTGCTAAGAGAGGATGTGGTGCTTCTTTGTTAACTTTTATCTTTCTCCTGGCTAAATACAGTGGCAATGAGGCCATAAGGGATAATGGAGCAATACTATAGAAGGAATGCAGGTTCTTGAATCATCATATAAATAAGAAGAAACTTCTACTGTCTTTTACATTTGGGTGTATTTGTTAAGGCATCTAGCTTTACTCTAAACAATACACCATGTGACCATACTCTTTCTAACAGATATAACTAATATTGGTACCTGCACTAGATTAGATGCAGAAGCAGCTCATCCATTAACTGGCCAAAAGCTATGATTTGGTTGGAATAAAAAGAACTTGAGTAATTTAATTGTATTCCTGGGTAGGGCCAGTTTCATAAGTATGTGACCTTTATAGTCCTCATTTAGAAAGACTCCTTCCCTGGTTTATATTCTGCCTCTTGAGATTCTTAATAATTTTTGAAGATGGAGCCCCTCATTTTCACTTTTCACTGGGTCTTTTAAATTATATAGCTGGTCATGCTACTGAAACTGAGTGAATGAGAATTCCCTGCTATGCCAGAGGAATTTAAGTGGAGTGTTGATAAGAGAGGGAGTAAATATCATAGTCAAAGTCATTGTAAATTCCATGCATGTTGAGAAAAAGGGAAGCAGAATCAGAAGTCAGTTAGGTGACAGGGGAAATGATAATGTGAAATGGAGGGCCATGAAAGAGAAAAATTAAGAAGTGGCCAACATCTTGAATAAGTTTAGTTTCTGCTCTTCCTGTGGCCTGGGTTCTCAGCTACTTGTTTTTAATAACTTCTTTACTTCCTCAGAAAATTTGACTGCTTCTTATGATCGCAAGAGCTTGATAAATACATGTATCAGGCTATCTTATGTGTTAATTTCCTATCCTACCAAACCATGCTTGATGCTAGGAAATATGACTGGAAAGTTGGAAAAACCCAGTTTTTTTTTTTAATTGGGGTATAGTTGTTCTACAGTGTTGTTAGTTTCTATTGTACAGTGAAGTGGAGTTCTCTGTGCTATACAGTAGGTTCTCATTAGTTATCTATTTTATACATATTAGTGTATATATGTCAGTCCCAATCTCCGAAATCATCCCACCCCTCCCTTCCCCCCTTGGTGTCCATACGTTTGTTCTCTACACCTATGTCTCTGTATCTGCCTTGCAAACCAGTTCATCTGTACCATTTTTCTAGATTCCACATATATGTGTTAATATACGATATTTGTTTTTCTCTTTCTGACTGACTTCAGTCTGTATGAAGACCCCAGTTTTATATCCATAGCCCCAAAGTGAACATCATCATATTCTGGCTACCAATGGAACCGTGCATTGTTAGAGCTACATCCAGATCTAGGAATTTCATGGCTTAAGGTAGAGTGATAAAGGTGGTCCTGGTTGAGCCTGTGTAGTTTTTGAGTTAAACGAATTGTTAGTTCAGATTTGAAATTTAGGTTCCTCATTACTTATGAGAGTGACACATTTAGTATGTGAAATTACGTTAATTGCTTCTTGGGTTCAGTATTCTTAAATTTCCACTGGTTCTTCAACTTATTCATAATATTTCTGTAATTATAGTGTTACCCCTAGTAGTTACTGTGAGAGATCACTCTACCCATCTCCTGATGCCTTGAGTCCCCACCCAAAAATTATCAGCAGCTTATTTAATTAAGACACATTTACCACAAGAAACAGCAGAAAATTAAAGGTTCTTAGAAATGTCACTTATATGCCAAGATATGACTTCCTGTAGTTTTCCAGATTATATCAAAATAATATTTTATTACTTTAAATATAGTAACATACATAGTAGTTTAAACTAAAATAAAATAATGAAATACATATTTAGGGTCAGCTGTATGTATTCATTGGTGTTGTGATTGTAAAGAGTGCAGATATTCTGACTCAATTCTGTTTTGTGAAATATTTTCATTAAACTTTTCTTTCTAATACTTGTTAAGAATCGGGCTTTGCCTACTCATTTTTTTTTTTGCCATTTTTTTCTGCTTCTTTATTGGCAAGAAGATTTTGATGGCAACACTTTCAGATGTTCCTTTTGTACTTAGTCGAAGATGGCCTGCTTTTGTATTTGTTATGTATTTTACATGTTGAAGTCTTTGAAATCCTAAACAAAGTGAAGGCAAAATCCATGCCTAATTAATTGCATGGAACATCCTTGATTTCACATTTACCCACAGGAACCCTCTGGCTTAGATTTAGGAAGTACCATGAACTTTCTGACACCTGTTCATTTTTCTCCTTGATCATATTCTTAACATCAATGTAGTTCAAACCAAAAGTTCTAACCCAGGCTACTTTACCAACTTCAGCCCTCATTATTCCTTCCATTGCTCAATCTGCTCTAACATTTACCAAGCTGGCTAATTATTCATTGATTAGTGCAGGGATATTTCTACCTCAGAAATCTCACACTCTCTGTTCCCTCTGTCTGGGATACTTGTCTTCCATTGCTTTCACCCCAGGTCTGTGTGCAGATATCTTGACATTGAAGCTTTCCCTAATTACCCTGCCTAAAATATTTTCTATTCCCTCACTGCCACCCAAACTCTCTATTTCTGTTTCCTGCTTATTTTTCAACATAGTGTTTATTACAACCTAATAGTACCTTGAATGTTTATTAATTTCTTGTCTTTCCCCCCAACATAGTGTAAGCTTCAAGAGAACAGGCACTATGTCTTTTCTCCCCCATACTCCTGAGTCCCTAATAAGTAGAACGATTCATTTTACATAGTAGATGTTTAATAAATATTTCTTGAATGAATGAATAGGTTTTGGTTGTTCCTTGATGTAAGGAATTGTCAAGGAGTTGGAAGGATCCTTTCTAACAAGACTCAGAGCAAACACTAGGGTTGAAATAGAATAAAAAACGCATGATTAAGACAGAGTGAAGTGGTAAATAGGTGGAAATATGAAAAGAATGGGGTCTCCTTAGGAGAGGTATAATTTCTAAGAGTGAATAGTTATCCTACTTAAAGATATCAGAGAATCACTTTATTGCAATGTGCAGGAAATACTTGGGCCTTGACACTTTGAAACTTTCCAAGTCATGTTTCCTCCATAGAAGACTTGCATCATGAGTAAAAAAAAGTTCTAGATAGAATGTGCCTGAAAGAAAAGAAGAAAAGAAAAAAGAAAAGAAAGTGAATTGTATAAATCAGAATTTACCACAATTCAATTTCTGTAGCTAGGACTTTCTTTTTGAAGTGGACTTTCAACTGCACCAGATTCAGAGTCCAAGATCTATATTCTGATGGGTTTATTAACTTCCAGTCCCACACAGACTGGAGAAATTGTCTTAATGGGATATAGCATCCATGACCTTGAAATGTAAGAATATCTATTTAGAGTCTTGTCCAGATAAATGATGAGTCTCTTCATTTGCTAGACCCAAATATTGCTTCTTTTATCAAGCAAAGAAAAAGAAAATCTTAAGAATATCAGGAGACAATTATAATAGAAAAAAATTTCTTCAGTCCTTTATTTCTACCCAAAATAATTTTGAATAATAAATAAAACATGCACTGATTTTCAGATCATTTTGAAATATTTCATATGCTTTGTCAAATAGTGACAGTATATAAAGCCCAATTTATCACAAATAAGAAAGAATAATTACATGGCAAACATCCAAAATACCCCATACTCTTAAAATAAGATTCTCAGTTCTCTTGAATACCACCAGCAAATGGAAAATTTGCAAAATATCCATAAATAACCTCATCCTTTATATATGGGAAATGACTTCCCTGTGTCCTTACTGTTTTTTGTTCGGTTGTTTAATAACAAAATTCTCTAAGCCTCTGGATCCCAAGACGACTTTGAAAGTGTTCAGCTTTCAATATTATCCAGAGAAGATTTTTCTTTTCTTTTATAATGAAATAGTGTACATGTTTTGTGCTACAGCTGTTGTATGTAAACAACATTTGGTTTGGCATCATGAGACTTGCTTTCAAATGGCAACTGTCCATATTACTGCTATTTGTGTGACCTTGGTCAAAACATACCATTCCTGTATCCATGAGCTTCATTTTCCTCTTTCAGAAAATGAGTTAAACTTGCATAGAGTTCATGGGAAACATGAAGGCAATAAAGTATTTGGAAACATACAATACATTTTCTGTGTCATTGCAGATACTCAATAATAGTTAAAATGAATTTATTTCGTTGCTTTTTGTCAACATTAAAAAGTTAGCTTACACTCTGAAATTCTGAAGTTACTCATCCTTTGTTCTTTTTTGCTTTTTTTGGGCCGAGGCCATGCGGCTATCAGGATCTTAGTTCCCTGACCAGGGATGGAACCCACACCCTCAGCACTTAAAGCACGGAGTCCTAACCACTGGACCGCCAGGGAATTCCCTTATCTTATTTATTTATTTATTTATTTATTTGTTTGTTTGTTTATTTATTTATTTATTTATGGCTGTGTTGGGTCTTCGTTTCTGTGTGAGGGCTTTCTCTAGTTGCGGCAAGTGGGGGCCACTCTTCATCGCGGTGTGTGGGCCTCTCATTATCGCGGCCTCTCTTGTTGCGGAGCACAGGCTCCAGACACACAGGCTCAGTAATTGTGGCTCACGGGCCCAGTTGCTCCGCGGCATGTGGGTTCTTCCCAGACCAGGGCTAGAACCCGTGTCCCCTGCATTGGCAGGCAGATTCTCAACCACTGTGCCACCAGGGAAGCCCCCCCTTATCTTTTTAAATTAAAAATTTCAGTGTAGTAATGAAAGCTCTCTTCAACACAAGCATCTTTTATGCCCTCAAAAATATTTCTCCTAACTTTATCCAGGGTCAACCCAATGTAGAAAATATTTTAACATATCGTAATAAAAATAAGCCCAGACTTAAAAAAGGAAAGATTTTATTCAGAAAGACTATGGTAGAGGGAGAATGCTCTGACCATAGAATCTGTGTCTATTAGTAAAGAAAGAAGGGGATTCTTTCTTTTATAAGGAGAAGCAAAATCAGGCTAGAAAAGGACTAGGTGTAGAGGAGTGGGGTGAGCAGGTAGCATTATCAAAGAACTGAACAAAAAATGTTTTCTTTGTGGTCAGCTGATTCTCAGAAGGTGCTGTTAGCAGGACCTTGGTTTTCATTGCGGTGCTTAAGCTCAAGTGTGGGACAAAGTTCAGGGGTCTGGTAAGAGGACAGAAGCCTGACTGAAGTTTGGTCAAGTCAAGTTAGCAGGTGTTTGGTGAGCGTTTGGTCAAACACAAAAATAAGAAGCAAAGCATTGAGCAATAGTGTCTTTTTCATAATACTGAATGTCCTAGGGCTGCTGTGGTAGAATAACATAGACTGGGTAGCTTAAACAACAATCATTTATTTCTCGCAGTTCTGGAGGCTGGAAGCCTAAGATCAGACTGACAGGGTGGTTGGATTCTTGGTGAAGACCCCCTTCCTAGTTTATAGATGGCCGTCTTCTCATGTCCTCACATGGTGGAGAAAGAGATTACCTCTCACTTGTCTCTTCTTGTAGAGGCACTGACTTCATCATGAGGGTTCCACTCTCATGACCTAAATACCTCCCAAAGTCTCTACCTCCTAATGTTGAGGGTTAGAATTTCAACATACGATGTTGGGAGAATGTCAATACATCATTTGCCACAGTTTTCTCATTTGAAATGGGTAATATTGTGTAAAATATAAGAATTATTCAAATGAATAATCATGAATAACCTAATTTCAAAATATTCTAATAATAAATACAGTCATGTTAGGTGTTCTAATAAAAGTTAAGTTTTTAAAAAAGGTATGGGTATTCAGGAAACTGGCAGCATAAATGTGCCTTACCTAGGCTCCTGCCCTAACCCTATTTCAGTCCTCTTCCATTCTTGGTCCAAGCAGCCGCTTATACCAGTATATAGGTCAAATCTGGGGGATGTGATCAAGAGAACCCCTGAAGGATACTTTTCCCTCTAGTCTTATGAGAGACTGGAGAATAGGATAGGACGCCTACACGACTAGGATCAGAAAGGAGTAAATCCTCCTTGGGAGAACCAGAGAGGTCTTAGACACTTTGGGAAGGGCCACAGTGACTCCTCTGGTTGTACTCATTCCCCCTGACCCTCAAAGGCATGTATGTATGATAAAACTAGTTGTATCAGAGCCTCTGATACTTACACCACTTTATCATCTATAATCATGCTTAAGAATAAATAGGTATGGTAATGAACAAGAACGTTATGTTTATGTTGTGAATAATATTACTAACTTGTCATTTTACATATATAAATGCTCCCTGTTTTCATTTGTATTTATGATTAGAATTTTTACTACATTTTTTCCTGCTTCAGTTATACATAGGATGTTTTTATACCAAAAGATAACAATTGTAGTTATATACAGGAATGAAATTATTTCAGATGAAGAGAATATTGTGTGTGCACTTGTCTGGTGTATAAGTTGTGAAAACTATAGATCCATCTGGAGATCTTTAAAATGGTAATACACTAATCAAACTAAGATATTTTTATGTTAAATTATTTATCCAAGCTCTTTTATTTTAGCTGAGCTTTTAAGGAAAACTGCATTGTGAACAGTACTTACCTTTAGGTTGAATCTTTACATAAAAGTTGGCCAGCATTACATACAATACTGAAACTCTTCTTGCAGAAGTCAGCAGTAACTGCCACATTGCCAGAGGCATGGCCTGTTTTGTCCTTCATCTCCCTGGCATCCCTGACACGGTTTGCTCATTTGTCCTTCCTGAAAGTTTTTTCTATCCTGCGGTCTGTGAAACCCACCGTACTAGAAATTACTCCTCAGTATTTTAAAGCTTATTTTTATCCTTTTCTTACATGTATGACTCCTCTTACTTAGATAAGCCTTACACAGATAACTCCTATAAATTTACTCTTGGCCCTGTTTTTCATACTCTCCTTTGAGAGACTTTACCTACCTATATATCTTCAGGAGCTACAGCACTTATCCAAGTTTCTATTATGGAGGAGAACTTTTGTTTAGGAAAATACAATTGATATTCACTTGGGATAAAAGATGAGTGCCTTATATAGAGACAGACACACACACAAATATCGTTAGATTTCTAATTGACAGAACGAACAGGAAACTGGGGGTGGGGGGAGAATAGAAGAAAGGAGAGAGAAAAGAGTGGGATATAGTTAGGACAACATAGATTAGTTGAAGAACCCTCAAGGACAAAGATATGTAATGTTTGACTAATGTTCATTTTGTTTTGAGTTAACTCTCTTCTCTTTCTCCTCTCTTTACCCAGTTACCTAGTTTGACATTCAGGATTAGGCTAGTGTTTTTTTTTAAGTTTAGTTTTGTGTGTAGTAATATAAAGAAAAGAGCTGAGTTCCACATTTGTGTCACTGAAGAAACTAACACTTGCTAGGAGCTGAACAAAGAAATGAGCCAGAGATCACCATGTAAATGTTTTTCCCCGGAAATTTGCAGGAGCTTGTTGAAATCATTCGATTCTTTTTTCACAGGCCTCCCTGCATACCTTTACCGTAACATTCATAATTTTCCAGAACTGTATCACCTATCTATTGTACCACTGGACTCCAAACTACTTTAGCACAGAAGCTGTGCCCTTTGGTACTAAAATAATAACCCACTTCTACCAAGTGCTTAAAAATGAGTGACTACAGCAATGAAGGACTTAATGTTGGCTGTCACTGGGCTTAAGGGAAAAATCAAGAAGTAGACCCAGCAGCACTGACCTAGTTAAAGAATTGGATGTCATGAGGTGAGCCTTCAGTCCAAATTTCCATGTTCAAGAAATTGTGAAAAACCCAGTTTTCTGGCAGGCAGTGTGATAAAGAGTTAAGAGCGCTTCTTTTGGAGTTATTCAGACTTGTGTTTAAGCACTCATTCTATCATTTACAGGCTGTGTAATTTGTTTTCACTTACTTAGCTCCTGTGAATTAAAATTTAGTTCATTTTAATTCACAGTGTTATGGAGAGGATTAAATTGTTTAGCACATGCAAAATGAGTTAATGTTCAACTAAGGTAAATTTAATGCCTGGGATGTTTTTCGCAGAAGTGGAAAATTATTACAGCAACTGTAGACAAATTTTGCTTACTCCACAGTTTCACCTGGACCCAGTTGTGCCGTGAGGCAGTCACTATTTATTTATGTCTGAAAGAGTATTGCTGAAGAACTAGAATCAAATTTTATTTTTGTTTAAAGAACTCAGGTTTTGCTACCGAGGGCATAAAGCCAAATCAAATGGACAAGTGGGAATGGATGCGGTTATGCTCATGCCTGCGCTTGGTGATAGTAGTGGATTCTAGGAACAGTGCAACCTTGGATTCAGCAGAAGTACTCTAACATGCCTTTCCCCCAAGACTTCGTGAAATCAACTATTCATGAGAAAAACAACTTAATTCACTTTCTTAAAAACATTACTTTGTATTAACTTACTCTCTAACTTATAGGAGATGGTGTAATGAAAAAGTCTAATATTTACCTGAAATGTAATGTTTGATTGTTGCTCGTATGAGAATATATCTGTAATTCATTTTGCAAAGCCCATTTCCTGTTACTTGCTACAGAGATTGCTACCACATCTAATTGTGTTTGTGTACTTCCTTAATTTGAATGAAAGAAGATAACATAAATGAAAAACTCAGGAGGACAACTAATTCAGATTACTAGTCCAGGCAGGCTAATTTGTTATTCATTAGATGCTAATGAACCCAGCACCAATATTTTATTTGTTTCACTCTATTGGAGATTTGAAAGGTCTTTTAACATAGTGAAAGTCTACAATAAACAGATATGTGAAAGTAAAGGATTACTTTTCTCTTGTTTCCGTTTGGTAGATATGCAATTATTTCTGGACTAGGAAAACCAAGTAAATCAATATGGAAAAGTATGTTTTTTTTCTGTTTAAGAAAACAAATTTAATAAAATTAAGCTCTTTACATGCATGTTTTCTTCAGTTCCATAGGATCTAGACGTTTTATATATCAGCCTGGAGTCAACCCTACTTTAAAAGAATCTAAAAGTGAAATAGAGTGTGCGTGAAGTGAAACCTATTATATGTATGCATATGTATATCTGTGTAGGTATATATATATATATATATATATATATATATATATATATATATATGTTACCATTTAAACATTATTTGTTAACAGGTTTTTTTCTCACTATATTTTCTATGACTGATTTCTGTAAAATGAAGCATTTAGAAAGTGATGATTGGCATATGTAATCAGGGTAGGTTTGTTGTTTATTTTTTGGCCTAGTGTTTATATTAATTAGGTGGAATATTCATTGGTGAACTTGGCCATTATGTAGAATTACTGAATTTACTTACTTTTTTTTTTAACATCTTTATTGGAGTATAATTGCTTTACAATGGTGTGTTAGTTTCTGCTGTATAACAAAGTGAATCAGCTATAGATATACATATATCCCCATGTCTCCTCCCTCTTGCATCTCCCTCCCACCGTCCCTATCCCACCACTCTAGGTGGACAAAAAGCACCAAGCTGATCTCCCTGTGCTGTGCGGCTGCTTCACACTAGCTATCTATTTTACATTTAGTACTGTATATATGTCCATGCCACTCTCTCACTTCGTTCCAGCTTACCCTTCCCCCTCCCCATGTCCTCAAGTCCATTCTCTACGTCTGCATCTTTATTCCTGTCCTGCCCCTAGGTTCTTCAGAACCATTTATTTTTTCTTTTTTAAATTCCATATATATGTGTTAGCATATGGTATTTGTTTCTCTCTTTCTCACTTCACTCTGTATGACAGTCTCTAGGTCCATCCACCTCAATACAAATAACTCAATTTTGTTTCTTTTTATGGCTGAGTAGTATTCTGTTGTATATATGTGCCACATCTTCTTTATCCATTCATCTGTCGATGGACACTTAGGTTGCTTCCATGTCCTGGCTCTTGTAAATAGAGCTGCAATGAACACTGTGGTACCTGACTCTTTTTGAATTATGGTTTTCTCAGGGTATATGCCTAGTAGTGGGATTGCTGGGTCATATGGTAGTTCTATTTTTAGTTTTGTAAGGAACCTCCATACTGTTCTCCATAGTGGCTGTATGAATTTACATTCCCACCCACAGTGCAAGAGGGTTCCCTTTTCTCCACATCCTCTCCAGCATTTATTGTTGTAGATTTTTTAATGATGGCCATTCTGAATAGTGTGAGGTGATACCTCATTGTAGTTTTGATTTGCATTTCTCTAATGATTAGTGATGTTGAGCATACTTTCATGTGTTTGTTGGCAATCTGTATATCTTCTTTGGAGAAATGTCTATTTAGGTCTTCTGCACATTTTTGAATTGGATTGTTTGTTTTTTTGTTATTGAGCTGCATGAGCTGCTTGTATACTTTAGAGATTAATCCTTTGTCAGTGGCTTTGTTTGCAAATATTTTCTCCCATTCTGAGGGTTGTATTTTCATCTGTTTGTGGTTTCCTTTGCTGTACAGTAGCTTTTAAGTTTCATTAGGTCCCATTTGTTTATTTATTTTTTTATATCCATTTCTCTAGGAGGTGGGTCAAAAAGGATCTTGCTGTGATTTATGTCATAGAGTGTTCTGCCTATGTTTTCCTCTAAGAGTTTTATAGTGTCTGGCCTTACATTTAGTTCTTTAATCCATTTTGAGTTTATTTTTGTGTATGGTGTCAGGGAGTGTTCTAGCTTCATTCTTTTACATGTAGCTGTCCAGTTTCCCAGCACCACTTATTGAAGAGGCTGTCTTTTCTGCATTGTATATCCTTGTCTTCTTTATCAAAGATAAGGTGACCATAATGTGCGTGGGTTTATCTCTGGGCTTTCTGTCCTGTTCCATTGATCTGTATTTCTTTTTTTGTGCCAGTACCATACTGTCCTGATTGTAGTATAGTTTGAAGTCAGGGAGCCTGATTCCTCTAGCTCCATTTTTCTTTCTCAAGATTTCTTTGGCTATTCGGAGTCTTTCATGTTTCCATACAAATTGTGAAATTTTTTGTTATAGTTCTGTGAAAAATGTCATTAGCATTTTGATAGCGATTGCATTGAATCTGTAGATTGCCTTGGATAGGAGAGTCATTTTCACAATGTTGATTCATCCAATCCAGGAACATGGTATATCTCTCCACCTGTTTGTATCATCTTTAATTTCTTTCATCAGTGTCTTATAGTTTTCTGCATACAGGTCTTTTGTCTCCTTAGGTAGGTTTATTCCTAGGTATTTTATTC
Source organism: Balaenoptera acutorostrata (assembly GCF_949987535.1). NCBI lineage: Eukaryota > Metazoa > Chordata > Mammalia > Artiodactyla > Balaenopteridae > Balaenoptera > Balaenoptera acutorostrata. The sequence continues at coordinate 45,701,964 of NC_080071.1, read as the reverse complement.
CTTTTGTTGCAATGGTAAAGGGGAGTGTTTCCTTAATTTCTCTTTCAGATTTTTTATCATTAGTGTATAGGAATGCAAGAGATTTCTCTGCAATAGTTTTGTATCCTGCTACTTTACCAAATTCATTGATTAGCTCTAGTAGTTTTCCGGTAGCATGTTTAGGATTCTCTCTCTATACTATCATGTCATCTGAAAACAGTGACAGTTTTACATCTTCTTTTCCAATTTTGATTCCTTTTATTTCTTTTTCTTCTCTGATTGCTGTGGCTAAAACTTCCAAAACTATGTTGAATAATAGTGGTGAGAGTGGGCAACCTTGTCTTGTTCCTGATCTTAGTGGAAATGGTTTCCGTTTTTCACCATTGAGGACAATGTTGGTTGTGGGTTTGTCATATATGGCCTTTATTATGTTGAGGAAAGTTCCCTCTATGCCTACTTTCTGGAGACTTTTTATCATACATGGGTGTTGAATTTTGTCAAAAGCTTTTTCTGCCTCTATTGAGATGATCATATCGTTTTTCTCCTTCCATTTGTTAATATGGTTTATCACATTGAGTGATTTACATATATTGAACAATCCTTGCATTCCTGGGATAAACCCCACTTGATCATGGTGTGTGAACCTTTTAATTTGCTGTTGGATTCTGTTTGCTAGTATTTTGTTGAGGATTTTTGCATCTATGTTCATCAGTAATAATGGCCTGTAGTTTTCTTTCTTTGTGACATCTTTGTCTGGTTTTGATATCAGGGTGATGGTGGCCTTGTAGAATGAGTTTAGGAGTGTTCCTCCCTCTGCTATATTTTGGAAGAGTTTGAGAAGGATAGGTGTTAGCTCTTCTCTAAATGTTTGATAGAATTCCCCTGTGAAGCCATCTGGTCATGGGCTTTTTTTTGTTGGAAGATTTTTAATCACAGTTTCAATTTCAGTGCTTGTGATTGGTCTGTTCATATTTTCTATTTCTTCCTGGTTCGGTCTCAGAAGGTTGTGCTTTTCTAAAAATGTGTCCATTTCTTCCAGGTTGTCCATTTTATTGGCATATAGTTGCTTGTAGTAATCTCTCATGATCCTTTGTATTTCTGCAGTTTCAGTTGTTACTTTTCCTTTTTCATTTCTAATTCTGTTGATTTGAGTCTCCTCCCTTCTTTTCTTGATGAGTCTGAGTAATGGTTTATCAATTTTGATTTTCTTCTCAAGGAACCAACTTTTAGTTTTATTGATCTTTGCTATTGTTTCCTTCATTTCTTTTTCATTTATTTCTGATCTGATCTTTATGATTTCTTTCCTTCTGCTAACTTGGGGGTTTTTTTGTTCTTCTTTCTCTAATTGCTATAGGTGTAAGGTTAGGTTGTTATTTTGAGATGTTTCTTGTTTCCTGAGGTAGGATTGTATTGCTATAAACTTCCCTCTTAGAACTGCTTTTGCTGCATCCACAGGTTTTGGGCTGTCGTGTTTTCATTGTCATTTGTTTTTAGGTATTTTTTGATTTCCTCTTTGATTTCTTCAGTGATCTCTTGGTTATTTAGTAATGTATTGTTTAGCCTCCATGTGTTAATATTTTTTACAGATATTTTTCCTGTAATTGATATCTAGTTTCATAACATTGTGGTCGGGAAAGATACTTGATACGATTTCAATTTTCTTAAGTTTACTAAGGCTTGATTTGTGACCCAAATATGATCTATCCTGGAGAATGTTCCATGAGCACTTGAAAAGAAAGTGTATTCTGTTGTTTTTGGATGGAATGTCCTATAAATAACAATTTAGTCCATCTTGTTTAATGTATCATTTAAAGCTTGTGTTTCCTTATTTATTTTCAGATTGGATAATCTGTCCATTGGTGAAAGTGGGGTGTTAAAGTCCCCTATTATGATTGTGTTACTGTCGATTTCCCCTTTTATGGCTGTTAGCATTTGCCGTATGTATTGAGGTGCTCCTATGTTGGGTGCATAAATATTTACAATTGTTATAGTTTTTTTTGGATTAATCCCTTAATCATTATGTAGTGTCCTTCTTTGTCTCTTGTAATAGTTGTTATTTTAAAGTCTATTTTGTCTTATTTGAGGATTGCTACTCAGCTTTCTTTTGATTTCCTTTTGCATGGAATATCTTTTTCCATCCCCTCACTTTCAGTCTGTTGTGTCCCTAGGTCTGAATTGGGTCTCTTTTAGACAGCATATGTATGGGTCTTGTTTTTGTATCCATTCAGCCAGTCTATGTCTTTTAGTTGAGACATTTAATCCATTTACATTTAAGGTAATTATCGATATGTATGTTCCTATTACCATTTTCTTAATTGTTTTGGGTTTGCTTTTGTAGGTCTTTTCCTTCTCTTGTGTTTCCTGCCAAGAGAATTTCCTTTAGCATTTGTTGTGAAGCTAGTTTGGTGGTGCTGCATTCTCTTAGCTTTTGCTTGTTTGTAAAGGTTTTAATTTCTCCATCGAATCTGAATGAGATTCTTACTGGGTAGAGTAATCTTGGTTGTAGGTTTTTCCCTTTCATCACTTTAAATATGTCCTGTCACTCTCTTCTGGCTTGCAGAGTTTCTGCTGAAAGATCAGCTGTTAAACTTATGGGGATTCCCTTTTATGTTATTTGTTGCTTTTCCTTTGCTGCTTTTAATATTTTTTCTTGTATTTAATTTTTGATAGTTTGGTTAATATGTGTCTTGGCATGTTTCTCCTTGGATTTATCCTGTATGGGACTCTCTGCGCTTCCTGGAGTTGATTGACAATTACCTTACCCATATAAGGGAAGTTTTCAACTATAAGCTCTTCAAATGTTTTCTCAGTCCCTTTTTTTTTCTCCTCTTCTTCTGGGACCCCAATAATTCGATTGTCGGTGCATTTAATGTTGTCCCAGAGGTCTCTGAGACTGTGCTCAATTCTTTTCATTCTTTTTTCTTTATTCTGCTCTGCAGTAGTTATTTCCACTATTTTGTCTTCCAGGCCACTTATCCGTTCTTCTGCCTCAGTTATTCTGCTATTGATTCCTTCTAGAGAATATTTAATTTCATTTATCGTGTCGTTTATCATTGTTTGTTTGCTCTTTAGTTCTTCTAGGTCCTTGTTCAGCGTTTCTTATATTTTCTCCATTGTATTTCCCAGATTTTGGATCATCCTTACTATCATTACTCTGAATTCTTTTTCAGGTAGACTGCCTATTTCCTCATCATTTGTTTGGTCTGGTGGGTTTTTACCTTGCTCCTTCATCTGCTGTGTGCTTCTCTGTCTTCTCATTTTGCTTAACTCACTGTGTTTGGGGTCTCCTTTTTGCAGGCTGCAAGTTCATAGTTCCTGTTGTTTTTGGTGTCTTCCCCCAGTGGGTAAGTTTCGTTCAGTGGGTTGTGTAGGCCTCCTGGTGGAGGGGGCTGGTGCCTTTGTTCTGGTGGATAAGGCTGGATCTTTTCTTTCTGGTTGGCTGGACCGTTTCTGGTTGTGTGTTTTGGGGTGTCTGTGAACTTATTACGATTTTAGGCAGCCTCTCTGTTAATGGGTGGGGTTGTGTTTCTGTCTTGCTAGTTGTTTGGCATAGGGTGTCCAGCACTGTAGCTTGCTGGTCATTGAGTGGAGCTGGGTCTTAATGTTGAGATGGAGATCTCTGGGAGAGCTTTCGCCATTTGATATTATGTGGGTCCAGGAGGTCTCTGGTGGAACAGTTTCCTGCACTCAGTCTCCCACCTCAGAGGCTCAGACCTGAAACCTGGCCAGAGCACCAAGACCCTGTCAGCCACACAGCTCAGAAGAAAAGGGAAAAAAAAAAGAAAGAAAGAAAGAAAAAAAAGAATGAAATAAATTTATTAAAATAAAAAATAAAAAAATACAAATTAAAAATTAAAAAAGTAATAAAAAGGAAGAAAGAAGAGAGCAACCAATCGAAAAACAAATCCACCAATGATAACAAGCACTACAACTATGCAAAAAAAAAAAGGACGGACAGAACCCTAGGCAAATGGTGAAAGTAAAGCTATATAGACAAAATCACACAAAAAGCATACACTGCACACTCACAAAAGGAAAAAAAGGAAAATATATATATATAAAGGAAGAGAGCGACCAAATCAATAAACAAATCTAGCGATGATAATAAGCTCTAAATACTAAACTAAGATAAACATAAAACCAGAAACAAGTTAGTTGCAGAAAGCAAACCCCTAGCCTACAGTTGCTCCCAAAGTCCACTGCCTCAAATTTGGGATGATTCATTGTCTATTCAGGTATTCCACAGATGCAGGATACATCAAGTTGATTGTGGAGATTTAGTCTGCTACTCCTGAGGCTGCTGGGAGATATTTCCCTTTCTCTTCTTTGTTCACACAGCCCCTGTGGTTCAGGTTTGGATTTGGCCCCGCCTCTGTGTGGGTCACCTGAGGGCGTCTCTTCCCTGGCCAGACAGGATGGGGTTAAAATAGAAGCTGATAAGGGGGCTCTGGCTCACTCAGGCTGGGGGGAGGGAGGGATATGGAATGAGGGGCAAGCCTGTGGTGGCAGATGCTGGCGTGATGTTGCAACAGCCTGAGGCATGCATGTGTTCTCCTGGGGAAGTTGTCCCGGATCACAGGACCCTGGTGGTGGCAGGCTGCACAGGCTCCCAGCAGGGGAGGTGTGGTCGTGACCTGTGCTTGCACACAGGCTTCTTTGTGGCTACAGCAGCAGCCTTAGCATCTCATGCCCATCTCTGGTTTTTTAATCACAGATTCAAAATTTCAGTACTTGTAATTGGTCTTTTCATATTTTCTATTTCTTCCTGGTTCTGTCTTGGGAGATTGTAACTTTCTAAGAATTTGTTTATTTCTTCTAGGTTGTCCATTTTATTGGTGTCCAGTTGCTTGTAGCAGTGTCTTATGATCCTTTGTATTTCTGTGTTGTCTGTTGTAACTTCTTTTTTATTTCTCATTTTATTGATTTGAGCCCTCGCCCTTTTTTTCTTGATGAGTCTGGCTAAAGGTTTATGAATTTTACTTATCTTTTCAAAGAACCAGCTTTTAGTTTCATTGGTCTTTTCTATTGTTTTATTAGTCTCTATTTCATTTATTTCTGCTCTGCTTTTCATGATTTCTTTCCCTCTACTAACTTTGGGGTTTTTTGTTGTTGTTTTTCTTCCCTAGTTGCTTTAGGCATAAGGTTAGGTGGTTTATTTAAGATTTTTCTTGCTTCCTGGTGTAAGCTTGTATAAACTCTCCTCTTAGAATTGCTTTTGCTGCATCCCATAGGTTTTGGATCATCATGTTTTCATTTGTCTCTAGGTATTATTTGATTTCCTCTTTGATTTCTTCAGTGATCCATGGGTTGTTTAGTGGTATATTGTTTAGCTTCCATGTATTTATGGTTTTTGCAGTTTTTTCTTATAGTTGATTTCTAGCCTCATAGTGTGGTCAGAAAAGAAGCTTGATATGATTTCATATTTCTTAAGTTTATGGAGGCTTGCTTTGTAGCCTAGTGTGTGATTTCTCCTGGAGAATGTTCCATGTGCACTTGAAAAGAATGTGTATTCTGCTTTTGGGTGGAATGCTATATAAATATCAATTAAGTTCATCTGGTCTAAGGTGTCATTTAAGGCCTGTGTTTTCTTATTGATTTTATGCCCGAATGATCTGTCCATTGATGTAGGTGGGCTGTTAAAGTCCCCCACTATTATTTTGTTAGTGTCAAATTGTCCTCTTATGTCTGTCAACATTTGCCTCATATATTGAGGTGTTCCTATGTTGGTTGCATATATATTTACAATTGTTATATCTTTTTCTTGGTTTGATCCTTTCACCATTATATAGTGTCCTTTGTCTCTTGAAACAGTATTTATTTTAAAGTCTATTTTGTCTGCTACAAGTATTGCAACTCTGGCTTTCTTTTGATTTCCATTTGTGTGGAATACTTTTTTTCATCCCCTCACTTTCAGTCTGTATGTGTCTCTAGATCTGAAATGAGTCTCTTGTAGGCAGCATATATACAAGTCTTGTTTTTGTATCCATTTATCCAGTCTGTGTCTTTTGGTTGGAGGACTTAGTCTGTTTACATTTAAGGTAATTGTTGATATCTATATTCCTATTGCCATTTTAATTGTTTTGGATTTGTTTTTGTAGATTTTTTCTACTTCTTTTGTTCTTTTCTCTTGTGAATTCATGACTATCTTAGTATTTTAAAGATATTCAGTTAGCTTCATATTGATCATGAAATTTTGCTCTAGATGTAGTTTTATCTCTTGCCTATGATTATTTTTGAATTCTCTTTTTTATAGTATTATGGAATTTCACTCAGATGTGTTCAGCTGTGAATTTTTATTCATTTATCTTACTTGAAATTTTATGCTTTTTTGCATTGAAAAATCTTATCTTCTATTCTGGTAAATTTTCTCTCTGAGTGGGAGTGTATCTCCACAGTGGGTTTTGGTTTGCTTTCATTAGACATATTAGGAATTCAAATGCCAATAACCAACTTTTATGTTAATTTCATGGCTTGGGGATATCCAGGGCATGTCTAGGCTGAACTGAGAATCCTATTTTTTTGGTTTGTTTTCACCTACAGCTTATGCAGATACAGAGAAGTTTGTAATAGTCTCTGCATTTCTTTCTCCACCTACCTTTCCTGGTTTGCAGATAGCTGGGGTTCCTGGTTTATCTTCAGTGATCTTATTTTCTACCCTCTGCCCTACATGGGCACAAGGCCTAGTCTCTTGGGTTTATGTGGATGGAACCCTCTCCTGCTGTGCACTCTTATCCCCGAGACCTCATGCAGGAGCAGTATCAGCTCATCTGCTTTCCTCACTAGGTTCCAGTGTTCCACCTTATACTTGGAAACTGGAAATTTCTTCTTCTTTAATGTAAGATCAGATTTGAATTTGAAATATGTTTGTTAGTTTTTACCCATGATTTCCAGACGTTTATGGCAGGAGAATACTTACATTTCTTTAATCCACTGTCTTACAATAACCACAAAATATTCTATGTATCAGTCTCTTTAAGCAGTTCAGAAAAGTTTTCTATTTTATTCAAATAAGAGACATTTCACAGTTGTAATTCACAGGAGAAAAGGAAACAAAAAATAATTCCATTAAATCAACATTGGAAACTCTAATTACAGACTTAAAAAGGTATTTCATTTTTAAAATCACTCCAGATAAATACCTTGCCAATCCTTGGCAATTACAGATAGTACACATTTTTTAAAATATATTTTTTATGAGAACCATTAGTGTTTATTTATGGCCTTATTTTTTATTATATTTTTCTAGCTTGTTGAGGTATGCTTGATAAATAAAAGTTTTTTATATTTAGGTTTTGCAGTGTGATTTAAGATGTGATTTAAGATTTAGGATGCAAATGTGATGATTTAATATACATATACATTGTAAAATGATTACCACATTCAAGTTAATTAACACATCCATCACCTCGCCAAATTTACTAAGACAGTAAGCATTTATTGAATAAAAGAAGAAAGGACACCATAGGTATATGCTTCATGACCCTAAATAGTTAAAAATAATTTTGCTTATTGTGTGGCTGTTATATATGTCATGATGACAATATTCAGGGTTACCTAACTTTTATTAATCAATTCTTCTCCCTTCATATTTTGTAGACTCATAATGGTAACATCTTGTAATTTTGGAAGTTACATGCGCAAGAAGCTTCCATTATGCTTCTAGGAAGAAGCTTCCACGAAAAGCTTCCTATTAGCTAAGGATCATGTAGTGAACTCCTATCCTCTATGGCATTTCCTTCAAATATGAATCGTTGCCTATGAATGCATAATTCTGTCAAGTTGCAGACAGTGTTAGGAAAGTACAGAAAGACCTACTCATCTGAAATAGGAATCACTGAGAATAGAGAAGTGTTCTCTTACTATAAACCTAATATTTAATTAAGTGGAGTGCATAATTGAGAGAAGAGTATAAAGTTCAGCATCACTTCCTATTATAAAATATTTTTTATTTGCAAAATGTGATATTTTGATTCTTTTTCTTTAACATAAACTTCACTCAGCTGAGTTAAATCAATTGATATGCTTATAGGTACTGCTTTATCTATGCTTTCAAATCTTTTGTAAAAGAAATAAAATTAGAAAAACCATCTTCCCTATCTGGAAAAGTTGAACATACCTTTTGATATGACTAAAGCATATTTTCTTTTTTTAAAAACTTAGAAAACTACTTCAGAAATGTTAAAAATGTAAGGGAGCACATTAACTCACATCATTCACTCTATAATTTAAGGGATTTAAAATGGGTCATTAACTATAATTTGACAGTGCTATTCTGAGTGCAGGAAGAAAAACAGAAATGTTACTACAAAGCTTGATACTGTATTCCTTTTGAAAATGTATAGTTATTATACTAACAAAAGCATTTGAAAGGCTTTTTCCTTTGACTGTGAAATTTAATTATATATGGCATCTGTCATAAAAAAACTTTCAGTGAGAGCTTGTAGGCAATTGATATTTCTAGTTTATTACAATCCATCAATTTTACATTATTGAAATTACATTACTAATTGAAAGCTACAGATATTCAGTTGCAATTGTTTTAGGAAAGAAAATATTCATAATTTTAAAGTCTCCTTCTACTATGTGTTGGACCCAAAATAAAGTTGTCATTTTTAGCTCTAATAAAGTCAGTCTGTTTTATCAGAACCCATCTAAATAATAACTTAGACTATTTCAGGAGTTCACTCTTAAGAGAAACATCACATAGCTTTAATAAAAATGGATATTTTACATTCAGATATAAACAGTTTATTTTTAATGATATTCCAGCATAGGTTAAACTCTATTTTTGAGATATAAATAATAAAATAATTTATTATTTTTCAGATCTATGGTTAAATCTAGTAAAATTACTTTCTGTGAGTCAATCATTCTGGTAGATATGTAGTGTATTAATTTAGTTTTAATTTGCATTTCTGTAATTACTATGATATTGAATAACTTTTAATTCATTAGTCATTTATATATATTCTTTTGTGACATACCCATTCAAAGTTTTAACCTGTTTTCTATACAGTTCTCTATTTTTAAAATTGTCATGATGTATATGCTGGGTACAAGTCATTTATGCCTCTTATGATCTATAGATATCTCTTCAAAGTTTATACCTTTCCCCTTCACTCTCAGCACTATTTTTCAATAATTAGAAGTTTTGCTTTTTCTTCGGGATTAATCCTCTTCATTTTCTATTTGAAAAACAGCCTTTGCCTGCTTTAGGTTTAGGAAGATATTATCCTACTGCCATCTAGAATTGTTATTGTTGTAATGCAGGTGCTATAATCTGTAATGTTTTATCAGGATATGTGGGAGGCAATAAGAAAACCCATGGAACTCACCATTGTGTTATCCATCATGTTTGGAGATCCCTAAGTTGATTTTCTTCTTCTTTCCATCTATCATAGTCTTCCTGTGCTTGCTTGTGGCAAGAGTGTTTTAGTTGTACAGGGTCTCGAAGAAATAATCTTTGTAGAATCAGAAATCCTCCAGTAATATTTCAATATTTTCCCCTGTTTTATTTGTACCTATGTCACTGAAATATTAAGAATTATATCTTGAACTGGCTTGTAAAGGACGTGTTTTGCCAGTATTCTTTTCTTAGTTATTTATCTCAAGATGTGCATGTCTTCTTACATTGAACTTAGTTGTTAAGTGGTAGAATCAGTACAACTCTGCTTTTTTAGGCTTGTTGTGGTATATATGCCTATTTTTTTTAGAATTAATTTGCTTGCAATGAATGTAATATGTTATACTTCAGCATTTATATTCTATAGGCAGTAAAAAGATCAATCGTCATTTTGCATAAAGAGATTTAATTCAATGAGCATCTGTAGTGTGGTATGAAAATTTTATAAAATGAATCTATACATTTTTAATATAGGTGCTAACAGTTCTTTCTCATTATTCCTACAAAATGTAATCCTATAAGTCTCAACTATGGGAGATAACTCATAGGGGAACTTTTCTCCATCTACTAACAAGCTGAATTGTTGAAAGCAGGACAATACTGAGAACAGATGTTTTAGTATTCATCCAAAAACTCTGACCATTTAATAGCCATCTGGCCAAAAAAATTTTTTATTTTGTATTCATCCAAAAACTCTGACCATTTAATAGCCATCTGGCCAAAAAAATTTTTTAAAGTCTCTGAAAACATAAGTATTCTTTCTCTCCAGGGAATGTGGCTGCTAGGATAGAAAATGGGTTATAAATATAATGCAACATCAGTCAATAATAGAGAATCAGGTTAATTTTACTTAAAAAAATTATCATGTAATAGCACAGTGATAAATATCATACAGGATTTACCTTATGGGTGATGCTCTATATTACTAAAATTCCTGCATGTTAATACTCAGTGCTGGAGAATTCTGCCTGACTTCAGTGCCATCTGTTTTCAGATCAATGTGCTGTAATTGACTGATGGGAACTTTAAAACAGAAAATACAGCTATTCTACATTTGTCCTCTTTGACCAAAAGTAAAATTATCATATTATACATGTACATAATTACATTTATTTCCACTATAATGTGACCTTGTAGAAGGTAAAGTCTTTAATAATCAGATGACACTTTAGTTTCTGTTTATAGAAATTATGTATTAATACTAGAATATCACATCACAAACAAAACAGTGGCACAGATTTAAATCCAAAAGCAGTCCAATTTTAGACCAGTCAGGACTACTGGAGACACTAACAACATCTCATACCTGGAACTAATTTGGCAGTAAAGGGAAGGTTCACCTGCCACGATGGTAATATATGCGGTCAGCTATTCCTGTGCAGCAAGCTGTACATTTGGTTTTATCTGTGTTTGTGTTTAGCATATAATGTGTATAACAATACATGGGAAGTGATTCTCACTGTCCCCATGAGGCTGTATAGTACATGACTTTTTCTTTGAAAGAATTTTCCATGAGATACAGGTAATAAAAGATTTAATTCATTTTATTCATTCACTTCTCTATATAGTTGTAGTAGTATCATATTTGTATTTTGGAGATCTCCCAAAATGTGATATAACTGACTAAATTTGAAATTTCAGCTATTGATTTTTTTTGGTTATTTAGATGACAAAATTAGGACCAATTAAGGGTAATTTCATGGAAGTATTTCTCTACCACAGTATACATGTTACTATGAGCAACAAGTATTTCACATACACATGCACACGCATACATATACATATATAACAGCAAACCCATACCTAAGGCAATATAAAATGCACTATGCGCTAGAGAGCATGAGGCATTGTAATTGTTCAAAATAACTAAAACACAAGCAACAAATGGAGAAATGGCCAGAGACAAAGCAAAGATTAGCAAGAAACAACTGAAAAAGTTTCATGAAGCAATAACGAATCTGGATTTTATTGAAAGAGTAATAGAATGCTTTTGGACTATTACAAAGGAAGAGTAACATGATATGCCATATATTTAGATATATCACTAAAGATAATGTTAACTGGGGATGCAGATGGAGTAATCAACTCTGGAGGTGATGTCAGTGAGTCAAGTGGCAAGCTGAGACTCCACACACAGTTGACATCAATGCAGAACAAAGTTCTTCAAGATGAAATAGTCAATGCTCTAGTCCTCTTGGTATCAGTGGGATCCAGTGGATATCTGAGGTTCCACAACCAACCAGCATCAGTGAAGCAGAAAGATGTGGAGTGAGGAAGGTCTAGTTGGCACTCTATTTCTTCCATATTGTCTCCTGGTGTCAGCTGGTCCCAAAGGAGACAAAAGCTTCTGCTCCCAACCTGCAACAACAAAACAGTGTGAGCAATCCTTCCACTTCCACCTTCCTTGTTGATGGTGATATTACCCCACCCCCACAACTAGGAGGCACTGAAATGATATGAGTTAGTGTCCTCTCTCACCAGGAAGGTGTCAGGCTGAACCAAAGGGAGCTGAACTTCCATCTACCCATCTGCAATGAAACAGTATGGGTAGCTGCTCCAATTTTGATGAAGTGGAGTTGGTGGGGTCTAAGGGAAAGCTGAATATACACAACCACCAGGCCAATGTGCTACACCTCACCAGGGAGATGTCCTGCTATAAAAACAAGATAAATAAGAATCAGAGTGTCATACTATCTAAGATATTAAGGATGAAGTTAAAGTCATTTGTCACATCAAGAATCAGGAAAATGACAGCATGAATGACAAAAGACAATCAATAGATGCCAGTACTGATATGAGTTAGATGTTGGAATTATCTTACAAATATTTTAAAGTAATTATCATAATAATGCTTCAACAAGGAATTAGGGATTTTACAGAAGCAAATTAAAACATAGAAAATCTCTCAAAAGAAATAAAAATTGTATATAAAAATAACCAAATGGAAATAATGAGGCTGAAAAATACAGTAACTGAAATAAAAACTCACTGGTTGGGCTCAATAGCAGAGTGTAGATTACAGAGGACTGAGTCAGTGAACTTAAGGACAAATCAATAGAATGTACCAAATCTGAACAATAGAGAAAATAGTCTGAAAAAATATGGACATCTCACAGAATATTGAGACAATAATTTTTAAAAAGTTAACCTTTTAATCATCAGATTCCCAAAAGAAAGGACACAGTGTTGAACCAAAAATGTATTTAAAGAAATTATGACTGAAAACTTCTCAAATTTTGGAAATGACATAAGCATAGAGATTTAATAAACTGAACAGACACCAAATGCAATACTCAAGGAAATCCACACAAAAATATATCACAATTAAATTTCTGAAAACTGAAGACAAAAAAAAAAAGTTTTTGAAATCAACCAGAAAGAAAGGATATGTGACTTATAAGAGAAAACCAATTTGAAATGCATTCAGTTTCTCATTTGAGACCATGGAAGCCAGAAGTACTCAAAGAAAACACCTATCAACTGTTTAGAACTCTGGAAAACAGTCAAAGGTTTATAGCTGAATCAAGAAAAAGGGAACTTTAGAAAGGTAGAAAAATGTGGTAGTTTTACTTGACCTTGCCCTAATTCCCTCCCCTTCATTGTGGTGGCTTGGAGATGGCACTCTTTGTTTCTAATGTAGAATCCTGGAGCAGAATTTATTATCGAAGAATTATGTCATTTATTCCATCTAGGGCTGCCTGAAGGACTGACTCAAGGTGCTTACCTTTGTTTTGCCTAAATCAGAATTCACTCAGTGTAGAAATGTGGTGGGTGTTTCTCAAAAATAGTTTAAGGTAAACAAACAACACAGAAACCTGCAATTTCCTGGAGCGAAAGGTTACAGTTGAAGCAAACAATGGAACAACTAAAATCTGGGAAAATAAATCTGGGGAAAGAGTTTCTTTGGAAAATTAGAGAATTCGAAAGTGCCCGTGTACACTGAGAAATTTGGAAAGTCATGTGTATGCCCTGGGCAGGGCACATACCCAGAAGAAACCTGAGGGGACCCTAAGATTTTACCTCTTTGCTAGTCTCAGTGCCATCAGGAAGTAAAAGCTAAGGCAGAGTTGTAAACAGCCTAGCTAAGCATCAAAGGAGTCCCACAGTACAGAGCAAGACTGCAATGACTGAGAGTTCTCTCTCTCTCTCTCTCTCTGCATTCTATCATTCAATGAAATATCTGTCAAAACATTAGCTGAACACAAGCTGAAGTAACAGAGAATTCAGAGATTATACATGACAAAGCTCATACATTTACAGAAATAGTTTTGAAGAGTCACTAAATAAACAGAGAAATTAATGAAAAGTCTAAGGAAGAGAATCTACTTTTCATAGGTAACACATTAAAATGTTAAAAATGTCAATTTTTTAGTAAAATATTATAAATCATGTAAAAAAAAAACAAACGTGTGTCCCATTTATAGAGGAAACTTTCAAAAAGTGTCCCTGAGGAAACAAAGATGTTGGATTAACTAAATACAGACTATAAATTGACTTTTAAATAGGTTCAAAAAGTTAAAGGAAACCATGGGCAAGAAGTAGTGGAAATCAGGAGAATGATGTATAAACTTGAATATGTCAAAAAAGAGATAGAAATTGTAAAAAGGAACAAACTAATTCAGGAGCTTAAAATTGCAATAACTAAAATAAAAATTCATTAGAGAATCTCAATAGCAGATTTGAGCAGGCAGAAGATAGAATCAATAGAATAAGGTAGGATTAATGAACTTGAGGAGAGATAATTGAAACTATTTCTTCTGAGGAGCAGAAAGCATAAAGAATAAAAAAATTAAACAGATTCTTTTTGAATTATGGTTTTCTCAGGGTATATGCCCAGTAGTGGGATTGCTGGTCATATGGTAGTTCTATTTTTAGTTTTTTAAGGAACCTCCATACTGTTCTCCATAGTGGCTGTATCAATTTGCAGGTCTATTTACAATAGCCAGGACATGGAAGCAACCTAAGTGTCCATCATCGGATGAATGGATAAAGAAGATGTGGCACATATATACAATGGAATATTACTCAACCATAAAAAGAAACGAAACTGAGTTTTTGTAGTGAGGTGGATGGAGTTAGAGTCTGTCATACAGAGTGAAGTAAGTCAGAAAGAGAAAAACAAATACAGTATGCTAACACATATATATGGAATCTAAGGAAAAAAAAAAAGGTCATGAAGAACCTAGTGATAAGATGGGAATAAAGGCACAGACCTACTAGAGAATGGACTTGAGGATATGGGGAGGGGGAAGGGTAAGCTGTGACAAAGTGAGAGAGTGGCATGGACATATATACACTACCAAACGTAAAATAGATAGCTAGTGGGAAGCAGCCGCATAGCACAGGGAGATCAGCTTGGTGCTTTGTGACCACCTAGAGGGGTGGGATAGGGAGGGTGGGAGGGAAGGAGGTGCAAGAGGGAAGAGATATGGAGACATATGTATAAGTATAACTGATTCACTTTGTTATAAAGCAGAAACTAACACACCATTGTAAAGCAACTATACTCCAATAAAGATGTTAAAAAAAAATTAAACAGAGACTAAAAGACCTGTGGATTATGAAGCATACCAACATATGCATAATGGGAATCCTAGGTGTAAAAAAAAAAAGATAAATGGGGCAGAAAGAATAAGTGAAGATATAATAGCTGAAACTTTCTGAATTTTATAAAGAACATTAATCTACACAGTAAAGAAGCTCAAAAAGTCAGAGGAAAATAAACCCAAAGAAATCCACACAAAGACATATTACAATAAGACAAAGAAAAAACCTTTGAAAGAAGCAAGAGAGAAGTGATTCCTCATGTATAGCAGTGTATCTTCAATAGGATTAATAGGAGATTTCTCATTTTAAACCACGGCAACCAGAAGGGAGTGGATGATATTTTTTAAATGGTAAAAGAAAAAATTGTCAACCAAGAATTTTATATTTGACAAAACTATCCTTCAAAAATAAGGAAGAAATTAAGATACTTCTAGGTTAAAAAAAAAAAAAACCTGAAAGAGTTTGGTACTAGTAGACCTGCTCTGCAATAAATGCTAAAAGGAGTCCTTCAGGCTGAAAGAAAAGAATACTAGTCAGTAACTCAAAACCATACAAAGAAATAAAGAACCAGATTAAAAGTAACTACATAGGCAAATATAAAAGCCAGTATTATTGTTATTTTGGTTTTTAACTTCTCTTTTTATTTCCTGTATTATTCAAAAGGCAAATGCATAAAACAATAATTATAGAATATATATTTATAAGTATACTATAGAAAGATGTAATTTGTGACTATAACAACATAAAGGGGAGGTGGAACTGTATAGGAAAAAATTTTGTATGCTATTGAAGCTAAGTAAATATCAATTAAAACTAGATTTTAATAAATTTAGGATATTAATTCCACTCTCCATGTTCTCTATTAAGAAAATATCTAAACAATAACACCAAAGGAAATGAGAACAGAAGCTAAATTGTACACCACAAAACTCTTAGAAAAAGAAGTCACTAATGGAGGTAACACTAATGGAGGGACCAAAAAATCTGAAAGACATGTTGAAAACAAATAGCAAAATGACAGAAATAAATTCTTCCTTTATAGTAATTACTTTAAAGGTAAATAGATTAAACTCTCCAATCAAAAAGCAGAGATTGACAGAATGGATAAAAAAAATTATCCAAATACATACTGTCTACCAGAGATTGACTTCACATCCAAAGACACAAATAGATAAAAGTGAAAAGATGAAAAAGACATTTTATACAAAGAGTAACAAAAAAAGAGCAGGAGTGACTATACTAATATCAGACAAAATGGACTTAAAGTCAAAAACTGTTACAAGAGACCAAGTCATATATTACATTTTGACAAAAGGGTCAATTCATTAGGAAGATATAACAATTATAAACATATATGCACCAACAACAGAGTCCCAAAATATATGAAGCAAATATCCACAGAACTGAAAAGAGAAACAGAGTTCTAAAATAGTTGTTAGAGTTTTCATTATCACATTTTCAGTTAGGATAGAATATCTAGACAGAAGCTTAGTAAGGAAATACTGGACTTGAACAACTCTGCATGTTTTCTAGACATGTATAGAACACTTATCCAACAAAAGCAGAATACACATTCTTTTCAGGTGTACATGGAACATTCTGCCAGCTAGACCATACTTTAGTCCACAAAACAAGTCTCAATAAATTTAGAAAAATTGAATTCATATAGTGTCTTTTTTGATGACAATAAAATTATTTGAATACATAGTTCTCAAAAAACAATACAAATGACAAATAAACAAATGAAATGATGGTCAATATCATCAGTCGTTAGGGAAATGCAAATCAAAACTATAAAAGACTACTTCCTACCAACCATGATGGCTATAATTAAAATGAGAGAATAACAAGTGTTGGTGAGGATGTGAAGAATTTGAAACCCTCATATATTGCTGGTGGTGATTTAAAATGGTGCAGCTGCTTTCAAAAATAATTTGGTGGTTCCTTAAAATGTTAACTATAGTTACTATATGACCCAGTAATATTATTTCTACATGTATACCCAAGGTAAATAAAAACCTATATCCACACAGAAGCTTATGAAGAATGTTCATAGCATTATTCGTAATAGCAAAAAAAGTGGAAACAATCCAAATGTTTATCAATTATTGAATGGATAAATAACATGTGACATATCCATACAATGGAATAGTATTTGACCATAGAAAGGAATGACGTAGTGAGTCAAGCCACGACAAGGGTAAACTTTGAAAACATTATGCTTAGTGAAAGAGCCATTTACTAAAATCTACATATTATATGGTGTAATTTATAGAAAATGTTCAGAATAAGCAAATATATAGAGATAGAAAAGAAAATTACTGGTTGCCTAGGCCTGGGGTATAGGGAGGTAAGGAATGGAGAGTGATCTCAAATTAATGTGGTGTTTCTTTGGAGATGATGAAAATGTTCTAAGATTAGATTGAGATGATGTGTGCATAACTCTGTGAATCTAGTAAAACCCTAAATTTTACACTTTAAGTAGATGGATTTTTATGGCATGTGAATTATTCCTCAATACAGCTGTTAAAAAAACAAACAACAACATTTAGAACTAAATTATGAAGATGCATTTGACTAATTATCAATTAAAGGTTTTTCTTTGTGTAGACTATGAAAAAGGAATTCTATCTTATAACTGCTGATTAGATGAAAGGGTCTAGAAAAAGTTGTTGGAGATAGGGCTGAATTCTGCTGCTTGATGTCCAAACTTTCTGGTGATTGCTTACAACTTTCAAACTCTGAATGTCGTTCATATATTTCAAGTTGCATGATTCACCCATTTGGATTGTCTTGGACTGACCTCATTAATGCTCTCTGCCTTATTGGATGATCACCTGTTCTTGTGCCTAGCTGAATCTTGAACTACAAAGATATAAAAATGGACAAAATTATTTGCTAAAACAAACCACTCATCATCTCTATAACTATCTTTGATCATAGTACTTGAAAAATTAGAACCTTATGAGATTATTTCATATCAGTTTATATATCAAAGATTCAGTTTTTTAATTAAGATACAAGATATTAAGAAATGTAAGTAGTAGATGAATAAAGAAAGCATTTATAACTCTATACATACTTAATATCTTTTTCTTTAAAATGTAACATTTTTTCTTTTTTGTTAAAAAAACATTTACATGTCATTTGGCATCAAATATGTGGCTCAAGAGTACTCTATGAATAAAGTAAAACAGGAAAATTCCCTAAAAGAACGAGCCGATTTTTTAATTTGACAACTAAACTTATAAAACAATCAATCTTACTTTCTCATGAAGATTTATCCATGAGATGGCAGTATCATATTAACACTTTCATAATTATTTCCTTTATTGTTTAGGATAAACTAATAAAATTTTGCTCTAAGATTGCAAACACACGCATACAGATTAAATGCTATATGCATATTAAATTTTTATTTATCATTATATGATATTTATAAATGGCCATTTCCTATTGATTATAGGGTCACAAATAGATAAGGAAAAATCATTATCGTCATTACTTGAATATATATTTTAAAAGTTGTCATCTTTAAATATATCTGCTTGGAAATATTACTCTTATAAGTAGCTGAAAAATAAAATACATCTGAAACTTTTATATATAATTACTAAATATTAGAGTTGTTTATTTTTGGAATATATTACAATTTAAAATCAAGAGGCAGGTATCAAGAGTTTTGCTCCACCAATAATATTCTCTCTCCTTCACTTTCTTTTTATTTCCGAAAAACAGAACCTTAAAAAAAGTCATACTGTAATTCTAGCTTTAAATTATATAATTGATATAAAATAAACACTAATATGGAAAGTATTTTCATGAATTCCATAAATACATGTATAGTTATGATGTCTCATTTTATTATTTTTGCAGATATTTGAGCGAATTGGACAGTAAAATAGAACTTCTGAGGAAACTTTTCCAAACTATGTTTAGCACCCTCTCATTTTGCTATATTGAATGAGGCAAGTTTGGGGTTGTAGTTTGAAAATTCTTACAGATTTTTAAAGCATATCCCTGATTGAGGTACACTGACATGGACGGACAGTAATAAACTAAAGATATTTTGGTGTCTGTTTCATACTTGTATTTCTATAGTGAAACATTCTTAGAATGTGAAATGGTATAGAAAGTATTCTTCTTTATTTATTTATTTATTTATTTATTTTTGGCTGTGTTGGGTCTTCGTTTCTGTGCGAGGGCTTTCTCCAGTTGCGGTGAGTGGGGGCCACTCTTCATTGCGGCGCGCGGGCCTCTCACTGTCGCGGCCTCTCCGTTGCCGAGCACAGGCTCCAGACGCGCAAGCTCAGCAGTTGTGGCTCAGGGCTTAGTTGCCCCGCGGCATGTGGGATCTTCCCAGACCAGGGCTCGAACCCATGTCCCCTGCATTGGCAGGCAGATTCTCAACCACTGCGCCACCAGGGAAGCCCGAAAGTATTCTTCTTAATACACACAAACAAACTGTAAAATAAAGATTATGATCCCCATTTTATACAAGTAAAAACTGGGTCACAGGAAGTTCAATAGTTAGGTCTCATTCTTTATATCTCTCTTTCTTTTTCTTCCTTCCTTTCTCCCTCCCTCCCTGCCTCTCCTTCCTTCCTTCCTTTTTCTTTCTTTCTTTCTTTCTTTCTTTCTTTCTTTCTTTCTTTCTTTCTTTCTTTCCTTCTTTCTTTCTCCTTCTTTCTTTCTTTCTTTCTCTTTCTTTCTTTCTTTCTTCCCTCCTTTCTTTCTTTCTTTCTTTCTTTCTTTCTTTCTTTCCTTCTTTCTTTCTCCTTCTTTCTTTCTTTCTTTCTCTTTCTTTCTTTCTTTCTTTCTTCCCTCCTTTCTTTCTTTCTCTTCTCCTTTGTCTATTTCTTTTTCCTTTATCTTTCCTCTGTTTCTTTTTTTTCTTTCCCTTTTATTCTTTTCTCTTTCTCCACCCTCTTTTCTTTTCTTCCCTCCAGCCTATTGAACTCTTACAATTTTCCAGGCACTAGACTGATGCCTTTTCCAACTTTCTTCTTTGCAATCCTAATAGCTTGCTTTTGAAGAAGGAAATACTATTAAATCCACTGACAGAAAAATATACTGATTCAAAGAAAGTTTACGGGATTATTCAAGACTATGGATTTAGTACATGGCAGGTAGATGTGCTGTTGAAACTCAATTTGGTCAGACTCCAGAGAGTATGGTTTTTAGTATTTTACCATTCTCCTCAGGTAGTTATTTCCTAATGAGCATACTGCTTCATTAACTAATTAAATGCTCATATCCTTATTCACTATTCACACTCCATCATGAATCAATGGCAACCACTCATCTGTCCCTATAGATTAGTTTTGCATTTTCTAGAATTTTATATAAATGGAGTCACAGAGGATGCACATGTTTCTGACAGACTTCTTTGGCACAGCATAGTGTTACTGATATCCACTCATTATTACATCAGTACATTTTTCTTTTTATTGTTGAATAGCATTCCATTATAGTATATACAACAATTTGTTCATACATTTATCTTATGATGGTATTTGGGTAGTTTACAGTTTTAGGCTATAGTGAACTAAGTTACTATGACCATTTGTATCCCATCTAAGTGTTTGTGGGGAATAGGTTTTTTATTTATTTTGGGAAGATATCAAGGAGTGGAATTGCTAGATCTTATCCTAAGTATACATGTGTTTAACTTTATAAGAAACTGCCAAATTGATTTCCAAATGGTTTTAGTCCTTTACATTCCCAAAAGCAATGAATTGAAGTTCCAGGTGTTCAGCATCCTTGACAGCACTTGATATTTAGTCTTTTCCCTAATAACTATTCTAATGGGTATGTAGTTTTAATATGCATCTCCCTGATTAAAAATATTTTTGACATATTTTTATGCCCTTATAAAACATTTGTTTATCATCTATTTGAGAAGTATCTGTTCAAATTTTTTGTTCAGTTATTATTGGGATTATAGAGTTCCAAGTGTTTATTTTGTATAAAATTCCCTTGTTTTATATATATATATAGTGAATATTTTCCAAGCTGTGTATTGCCTTTTCATTTACTTAATGAAGTATTACAAATAATAGTAATTTTTAGTTTTTATATAGTTCACTTATCAATTATTTTAAATGCATCCCATTTTGAGTTCCTATGTAAGAATTTTAGCCCAATCCAGATTGTGAATATATTTTCCTACTTTCTTCTTTTTCTTCTAGAAATTTTATTTTTAGATTTATGATCTATTTCTGATTATTTTTTGTTGTGATGTAAAGCATCAATTTTATATTTTTCCCACAGAAACAGTAGTTCCAGAGCCATATATTCATATTAATGTCCTTTCCCAGTTAAAATTAAAATAGCCATATATATGGCGATATATTTCAATAATTTATTATGATCCATTTATCTATATTTCTATCCTTATTCAAATATTGCTCTGTCTTGATTACTGCAGTTTTAGAGGAAGGGTAGAAACCAGGTAGTTAAAGCCCTCAAACTGTGTTTGCCCTCTTCAAACTTCATTAGTTTATTATAGGTTCTTTAATTTCCATATGAATTTGAAAGTCAGCTTACCAATGTCTATACAAAATTTGCTGGGGTGTGTATTGAGATTGCTTTAAATGTACAGATCAATTTGACAGTAGCTATCATCTTTACAATATTGACTCTTTGAAACCATAAACAAGGTATATCTTTCCATTCATTTAAGCCTTCTTTAATTTTTAGCAGAGCTTTGTAGTTTTCAATACATAGTGTTGGAAATATTAAACTTTATCATTCTCTTTGTAATTGTGTTTACATTCTTGAATTTCATTTCTAATATTGTATATCTATATAGAAACAAATGTATTTTGTATGTTCATGTTGCATCCTGAAACGTTGCAAAATTGACTTTTTTAGTACTTGTAACTTGTTTGTAGATTTTTAAGTAAAAATTTTTATGTTTTATGTTATATGCAGATAAGCGGATTTTGTTTTTTTTTACAAATATGTATGCCTTTTACATTTTTTTTTCTTCTCTTACTTTTCTGGCTAAGAACTCTAGCCCAAAGTTAAATAGAAGTGGTGAGATCACATATTCCTGTCTTCTGATCTTAGGAGGAAAGCATTCATTCGTTCTCAATTAAATATGTTGTTAATAGCTATACATTTTTCATGAATACCTTTTCTAGTTTAAGCAAAATCATTTTTCCCCTAATTTGCTAAGATATTTTATCATGAATGAATCTAGAGCTTGTCAAATGCTTTTCCCTGTACATATTTGATGATTATGTTGTTTATTTTCTTTATTCTGTTGATATAGTGAATTAAATGGATTTTTTAAAAGTATTAAATCAAACTCAGATTCCTTGGATAAACTCCATTGGGTCATCATTTATAATCATTTTTATATATTAGTAGATTCAATTCTTTTGTATGTACTTAAACATTTCCATATATGTGTTAAAGAGAAATACTGGTTTGTGGTATTGTAGTGTATGTATGTATGTGCTTAAATAAAAATTAGGTTGGTCTTATAAAATGAATTAGGAAGCATTGCTGTTATTCAACATTCTGAAACATTGTTGCAGGATTAACATTACTTTCATTTTTAAATATTTGAGAAAATTAGTCAGTGGAGGCATCCTGGCTTGGGATTGTTTTATAGGAAGATATTAATTATGAATTCAAAATCTTTGATGAGATCATCACATTTATTGGCATATTATTGTTCATATGTTCCCATAGTATATTGTTAAAATCTGAATTATTTCTAGTATTGCTTCTTTTTAATCCTGATCTTTTAAATGTGTGTTTTTATACTTTTTTATTAATTAGCCTAGCTGGAATTTTGTAAATTATGTTGATCTAGTAAAAGAACCATCTTTTGTTTTTATGAATATTTCCATTTAACTTTTTTTTTCATTAATTTTGACTCATCTTTATTTTACCTTCCTTCTACTTTCTTTGGGTTTTATTTGCTGTTCTTTATTCTAGTTTTCTTAAGTAGAATCCTACATATTGATTTGAGATATTTTTTCTATTTAAATTTTAGAGCTGTAATTTTCTTCTAAGCACTGCTTATTTCAAATATTTTTCTATTTTTACTTCAGATTTATTCTTTGACATATGATATTTAGTGATGTATTGTTTATTCTGCAAACATTTGAATATTTTTAATATATTTTTCTGGTTTTAAATTCTAGTTTAATTTCACAGTCATCTGAGATACTTTGTATGATTCCAATTCTTTAAAATGTACTGAAACATATTCTGAGCCTGTTAAATAAGGAGAATTTAAAAAATATATTTAGGGATGCAGACGTGGAAAACAGACGTGTGGACATGGGGGGAAGGGGGGGTGGGATGAACTGGGAGATTAGGATTGACATATACACACTACCATGTGTAAAACTGATAACTAGTGGGAACCTGCTGTATAGCACAGGGAGCTCAGCTCACTGCTCTGTGATGACCTAGATAGGTGGGATGGAGGTGGGGGTGGGAGGGAGGTCCAAGAGGGAGGGGATATATGTATACATATAGCTGATGCACTTCGTTGTACAACAGAAACTAACACAACATTGTAAAGCAACTATACTCCAATAAAATAAAAAATATATATTGGCCAACATATTTATGATTTACATCACTCTCCTTTCTTTTGTGTAGATCCGTGTTTTCATCTGACATTTTTTTTTGTTTTACTACATTTCTTGTAGTGCTTGTCTGCTAGAAGTAAAGTCTATCAGCTTTTTGTTGTTGAAAACGTCTTTAATTTGCCTTAATTTTAGCAGAGTATTTTCTGTGGACATAGAATTGTAGAGTGACATTTTTTCTTCTTTTAATTCTTTAACAATTTCATTCTATCATCGTCTTGGTTATGATTGTATTAGTGAGACGTATGTGGTATTTTTCTCTATGCAATGTGACTTTTTCTTAGACTATTTTTAGGTATCACTTTTATACTGAATTAGTAGTCAGAAACCCCCTAATAAATGAGAAGCCCAAGACCGTATGGTTTCACTGATAAATTCTACTTAACATTTAAAGATATAATGCCAATCCTTCTCAGACTCTTTCAGAAAATTGAGGAGGGGGAAACACTTCCAATTTCATTTTATGAAGCCAGCATTATCATGGTACCAAAACCAGAAAAAGACATCAGAAGAAAACTAAAAAACAATATTCCTGATTAATGCAGATGCAAAAATCCTCAATGAAATACTAAGAAACAAATTCAACAGCACATTAAAAGGATCATATATCATGATCTAGTGGGTTTTATCCATGGGATGAAAGGATGGTTCAACATATGCAGATCAATCAATGTGATACACCATATTAAGAGTACTAGGTTAAAAATCACAGTACATCTCAGTAGATGCAGAAAAAGCATCTAACTAGATTCAGTACCCTTTTATTATAAAAATACTCACTGGATTAGAAGTAAGTTTTCTCAACATAATAAAGAATATATATGAAACAACCCACAGCTATTATCACACTCAGTAATTAAAGACTAAAAGCTTTTCCTCTAAGAACAGAAAGAAAAAAAATTTTATTCACACTAGCATCAAAACAATGAAATACTTAGGAATAAACTTAACCAAGGAAGTGAAAGATTTACACACTGAAAACTTCTAAATACTGCTGAAACACAAATAAATTGAAACATCCCATGTTCATGGACTAGAAGATTTAACAATGTTAAAATTTCCAAAGTGATCTATAGATTCAATGCAATCCCTGTCAAAATCCCAGGGGGATTTTTACAGACATGTAAAAGACAGTTCTAAAATTCATATGTAACCAAGAATGACCTCAAGAGTCAAAACAGTCTTGAGAAAGAAGAACAAAGTTTTTTGAAGTCTCACACTTCTTGATTTCAAAACTTATTACAAAGCTACAATAATCAAGACAGTATAGTACTAGCATAAAGATAGGCCTATAGACCAATGGAACAGAATAGAGAGCCCAGAAAAAAATCCATGCATACACAGTCAACTAATCTTCAACAAAATTGCCAAGAATACACAATGGGAAATGCATGGTCTCTTTAACAAATGGTGTTGGGAAAACTGGATATACACATATGAAAGAATGGAATTTGGATCCTTATCTTACATCATACAAAAAATTCTCAAAATGAATCAAAGACTTAAACATAAGATCTGAAAAGATAAAATTCCTTGGAGAAATCATAGGCGCAAAACTTCATGTCATTGGTCTTGTCAATGAAATCAAAAGCACAGTCAACAGAAGCAAAAATGGACAGGTGGGGTTACATCACACCAAAAAAATCTTCTGCCCAGCAAAGGAAACAAGCAAAAGAGTGAAAAGGCAACCTCAGAATGGGAGAAATATTTGCAAACCACATATCTGATAAAAGAAAATATTTGCAAACCACATATCTAATACGATGTTAATGTTCAAAATATACAAGACACTCCAACTCTATAGCAAAAAAGCAAATAACCCATTAAAATGGGCAAAGGACTTGAAAAGACACTTTTCCAAATAAGACACACAAATGGCTAATAGGTTTATGAAAAGGTGCTCAAGATTACTAATCATCAAGAAAATGAAAATTAAAGCCACATGTGATATCATCTCACACCTGTTAGGATAGCCAATATCAAAAACAAAAAGGAAAACAAAATAAGTTTTGGAGAGGATGTGGGGAAATTAGAACCCTAATATGTGATTTGTGGGAATATATGGAAATTTTTCCCAAAATTAAGATAGAACTACCGTGTGATTCAGCAATCTCACTTCTGAGTATATATCCAAAAGAACTGAAATCAGGATCTTCAAAAGATATTTGCTCTCCCAGGTTAATTGCAGCATTATTCATACTAGCCAAGAGGTGGAAACAACCTAAATGTCCACTGACAGATGAATGGGTAAAGAGTATGTGGTATGTGCATACATACAGCAGAGTATTATTAGGCCTTTAAAAAGAGAGAAATCCTGCAATATGCAGCAACATGGATGACATGGAAGATGTTATGCTAAATTACATTAGCCGGTCACAAGAAGGACAAATACTGCATGATTTCACTTATAAGAGATATCTAAATTAGCTAAATTCATGGAAGCAGAAAGTAGAATGGTGGTTGCCAGGGGTGGAGGTGGGGAAGATGGGAGTTGTTCACTGGGTATAATAGGAGTTGCTGTTCAATGGGTATAATGTTTTGTCGTGCAAGATGAAAAAGTTCTAGAGATCTGCTGTACAACATTTTGTGCTTATAGTTAACAATATTGAACCGTTCACTTAGAAATTTTTAAGAGGGTAGTCTCAGGTGTTTTTTATCACAATTTAAAAAAATGTATTTACACACAGACTCGATTGTCACTTTATCACTGTGTTTTAGTAATTTGATTAATATATGCCTTGTGTGAGTTTCTTTGTATTTATGCAGTAGATACTGATTGTACTTCTTGGATCTGTGGTTTTATTGTGCTTCACACATTTGAAAAAAAAATGCTGGTCATTATTTCTTTAAATATTTTTCTCTGTCTCCTTCCCTTATCACTTTTCTGAGATACCAGTTACATGTATGTTAGATTGCTTGCTAATAGCACAGGTCAATTGGTTCTGGATATTCTTCCCCTTGTGCTTTTGTTTGCTATGTCTTAAATTCAGTGAATTACAGTTTCTAATCCACTGTTAACTAAAATAAGTTATTTCCCCTATTTTATCTATTTCATTTTTCATATCTAGAAGTATTATTTATTTATTTTTATTTAATTTCTTTTCACACTAAATTAATAATATACTTTAAATATATGGACATATTTAAAATAAATGTATTGAAGTCCATTTCTAAGTCTTTTCTAATTCTTTTCAAATTGGGGATTCATTTTATTTTTTCATTTCTCCTAGTGATATATTTCTCTGTTTATTTGAATGTACAATTATTTTTAATAAGATGGTCAGTTTTATTGTTGTATATTTTATATTTTCAAGTGCCATATTATAAGTATTTCTTTAAAGATTGTTGACTTTGTTTTGGGAGTTAATTAACTAATGATTGACAGACTTAATCCTTCTGAGGCTGTTTTTAAGCCTTTTGTTTTTCTGGGGAAACAAAAACTTTTCTTTATTCTAGGGCTAGCTTAATTCTATATTAAGGTATGAATCTTCTGGAATCTCTGTTGAATGCTCTGGGTTTTCAAAAGGACCCTTAAATCTGGTTAGTTGGAGCTTCAGTGTCTCCCAGCCCTGTGTGAACTCAGGATTACTCACCTTACTTCTCCAAAGTCATTTCTCAATATTGTGAAATTTCGTTCTACATATGCATATTTGTATTCTGCTAAGGACCCAAAGTGATCCATGTGAAGATTTATTGCATGCTTCCTCTGCATAGCTTCCTTTTCTCCAGTAGTCTGTCCTGCAAGATCTAGCTGCCTTAGCTTCTCAAAACTCCCATCTTTGTTTTCTCAACTTAGTGAGATAACTGGCTCATCATTGCTATAAATAAATATGTATGTATGTACCTATGTATATGTGTTGTACACACACACACACGTGCGCACACACAGATATGCACACATACACACACTCAAGGGATGTAGACCTCAGCATCTTCCTTTGTTTTGATACAGGAGTAAAGCATTTGACTTCTGTATGTCACAGTTTGTGATTGGGAACAGGGCTTGTGCTAGACAGCATTTGACATAGCTCCCAGTGGTTCTCACATCCGGGTTTTCCAGCTCCTGTGTAATCCTCTCTTCCTGAGTGTGCACTGAGTGTAGACTTGCTTCTAAAAAATAGAACATGACAAAGGTGGTAGAATTTACCTCTATGATTACTCTATCAACATACTTTTTATGTTGCTAGCACTATTTCTTGTTAGCACACTCTCTCTCTCTCTTGCTGGCACTCTCTTACCTTTTCATTTGGTCACTCTGATGAAGCTAGGTGTCATGTAAAATAATCTATAAGGAGGCAAGCCTAAATAGACATTTCTCCAAAGAAGACACACAGATGGCCAAGAGGCACAGGAAAATATGTTCAACATCGCTAATTATTAGAGAAATGCAATCAAAACTACAATGAGATATCACCTCATAGCAGTCAAAATGGCTATCATCAAAAAATCCACAAACAATAAATGCTGGAGAGGGTGTGGAGAGAAAGGAACCCTCCTACATTGTTGGTGGGAATGTAAATTGGTACAGCCACTATGGAGAACAGTATGGAGGTTTCTTTAAAAATTAAAAATAGAGCTACCATATGATCCTGCAATCCCACTCCTGGGCATATATCTGGAGAAAAACATGGTCCGAAAGGATACATGCACCCCAATGTTCATTGCAGCACTGCTTACAATAGCCAAGACATGGAAGCAACCTAAATGTCCATTGGCAGAGGAATGGATAAAGAAGATGTGGCACATATATACAATGGATTATTACTAGCTATTAAAAAGAATGAAGTAATGCCATTTGCAGCAACATGGACGGACCTAGAGATTGTCATACTGAGTGAAGTAAGTCAGACAGAAAGAGAAATATCATTTATAAGTGGAGTCTAAAAGAAATGATACAAATGAACTTACTTACAAAAGAGAAAGAGACGGAGTTAGAGAATGAACTTATGGTTAGCGGGGGGGCGGGGTGGGGGGAGGTGGGGGAAGGGATAGTTAGGGAGTTTGGGATTGACATGTACACACTGCTATGTTTAAAATGGATAAACAACACGGACCTACTGTATAGAACAGGGAACTCTGCTCAATATTATGTAACAACCTAAATGGGAGAAGAATTTGAAGAATAGATACATGTATATATATAACTGAATCATTTTGCTGTACACCTGAAACTATCACATTATTAATCAACTATACTCCAATGTAAAATAAAAAGTTTAAAAAAAAGAGGCAAGGAATTAGGGGAGGCCTCCAGAAAATGGCTCTTGAAGAATTGAGGCCTCCGTTTAAAAGCCTGTGAGAAACTGAATTCTGCCAACTATCTCTGAATTAGTTTGGAAAGAGATCATGCAACCTTGAGACAACTATGTCCGTGGCCCACATTATGTGCAGTCTTGTGAGAGATCTTGAAGAAATGGACCCAGCTATCCTGTGTCTCGATCCTTGACCACAGAACCTATGAGGTAATAAGTGCTTGTTATTTTAAGCTACTAAACTTTGGACTAATCGTTTATGTAGTAAGAGATAGCTAATATAGGACAACACCTTTGTTCCTTGGAATGTGGAATTAATTTTTCTGATTTTATTTTTTCTATGTAGTGTTCTTAATTTTTGGAGAGGGCAATGCGTATGAATACCATTTTTACATCTGCTTTAACTGGAAAACAAGTCTTTTTTTAGTTTCAAATAAGTAGAAAATTATTATTTGCATATCAACAAATGCAAACATTCTTTAGTTAATCACAGTAAAATGTTATAGTATGATGGAATCAAAATTAAAAGTTTCTAAAATTCAATTTTATTTATAAGGACTTAAAATATCAATAATAGCTACTCTTTCCATGTTTAGTACACATGATATACAAATAAACTATATAAAACCAATTTTTATAGAAGTATATTTATAGCATATCATTGACCAGACCATTTATCAAAAGAGCAAAGTGTAGAAACAGGAAATATTTCCTTCACAGTATATTAATTTGACTAGAATAATAAATACAAAATATCTTTTTGCATGATAACCATGTCCAGCATTATTGTAATCTTTGTCCTTTCTTTAAAATTAAGAAGCCAAATATGTACCTTATGAGAAGATTTTAATCACAAAGCATTTTTTAAATTAATTTTTATTGGGGTATAGTTGCTTTACTATGTTGTGTTAGCTTCTACTGCACAGCAAAATGAATCAGCCATACATATACATATATTCCCTCCCTTTTGGATTTCCCTCCCATTTAGGTTACCACAGTGCATTAGGTAGAGTTCCTTGTGACAAAGCATTTTTTAATTCTTATGGGGATTTAAAACTGATGCTTGCCTTGGTTAAATTATCAACAGCTCTATATTTACATTTAGAGGGTACATAATTATTTCAGCATTATTAACAATTAAACACAGAAGGTGTTTTTCAGAATTATTCATTTTATCCAAACATTTCCTTTTGCTCTCCATAGAATTTTTTATGAAACTGCCTTTGGCTACATAGGAAACAGGAAGAATTGACATTTTAACAATTAGAAGTATTCAAATATTTGATGAGATTAGTATTTTATTAACTAGAAAGTTTTAAATTCTACATAACATATTCAAATATATTTTTGCTAACTTTACAATGTATATATTAAACCATTTCCTTTTCAGAGAAGTGGCTAAAACCTATAGTCAAGAAGGAAGTTATTAAGATTTATGTGTGAGTGTTAAGGAATTAAAAGGCTCTGTGGCTATAGCAAATGCTTTTGAAATTTGCTTCAAGCATAGAGTTTATCAAGAGTCTCTTTTTATTAAAAAATAGATTTCCTGTTGGATATAGAATCCCATAGTTCTCATCCAGACTCTTGGCAGCACTTTACTTTTAATAAAGAAAGAAAATAAAAAAGATCTTCAATCTGGGATTTTTATTGCACTTGATTAAACTTCTTTAATAAAACTTAAAAGACATTAAAATTGTGCATAAGTAATATTAAAACTCACTAAGGCACAAACATAATGAGAAGAGAAATGAAATAATCTTGTTGAAACAAATTACTGATATGCAATTTCAATGAGGATCTAGAGAATCTTTGAAAAGCTTATAAATTTTAACATTTGTTTGCTATTGATAAATTTATTCTTCTTATGAACTTAAAATGCAATTGTACGTTAAATCTCTATTATTTAGAAATGATTGTGTCCAGGTGTTAGCATGATAACTGCTCTCGGGCTGTCACATAAAGTAGATTAAAAAGAACATCAGGGGAATTCCCTGGCGGTCCAGTGGTTAGGACTCTGCGCTCTCACTGCTGAGGGCCCGGGGTTCAATCCCTGGTCGGGGAGCTAAGATCCCACAAGCAGCACACCGTGGCCAAAAAATAAAATAAAATAAAGACTATCAGTTTACAATAAAGAGTACCTATTTTTACAAGATGCAGTCTTTTTGTAAAAGAATGTTTATGGAGCTTTATTTGAAAAGTTTAAGGTAAATTTAAAACTTTAAAATTTTAAGATAAAAATTCAAATTTTTGTAACAAATGGACTTAGAAAATAACAACTCTTGGACTTTTTTTTTTTTTTTCTCTTGGACTTTTAATATCAGGATATCAGGATTATGATGTAGACATTTGAAATGTATACATATACCATCCTGAAGTGGCTCCCAATGGCCAAATCTGGAACAATTGGCACTATATAATAAATAAATAAAATAAATAATGATAAATAATGGATTATAACCTAACCCATAGAATTATATAAATATCTATGTAGTGATCTAAATAGTGTAAATAATCGAATAAATAAATGGGGAAGATAGACAAACTTTCCCTAAAACTAGAATTACACTTAATACATGAAAAAGAGAAACAAATGCATAAAGAATGAAGGAAATAGAAAAACCACTGCGGCATATATTGGAATAGTAATGGCTTCAGAAAAAAAAAAAATCATCAATAGATGAGAAAAGTAGTGGGTGGAAGTATCATGAGGAACAAGATGTTTATTTTGTCCCATAATATCTCAAAAAATACTTAGCAATTACAAAAAGC
Source organism: Balaenoptera acutorostrata (assembly GCF_949987535.1). Taxonomy (NCBI): domain Eukaryota; kingdom Metazoa; phylum Chordata; class Mammalia; order Artiodactyla; family Balaenopteridae; genus Balaenoptera; species Balaenoptera acutorostrata. The sequence continues at coordinate 45,670,399 of NC_080071.1, read as the reverse complement.
TCTGGCAGATTTATGGATCCTGGGATAAATGGGAGGCTGAGAGATAGGACTAGGAGTGAAGTACTGAGTCAGAGTGGGGAAAAGTGTCCAAGTTTTCTCTCTCTTCTTCTTGATAAGGAGGTCTTGGCAGAGGTACCTGAAAGAAGACAAGGCCTCAGATAAAGAGACTTAAGAATGAAGCTGCCAAGGCAAGGAATGCAAATATGTGAAGAGCATAACTGGCCAGAGATGCCTGAGACCTTGACTATAACTCTCTTCAGATACTGCAGTGCGCCGACTGTGCACTTAGTCTGGTGTGTGGAGGGCAGCTTTTCCCTGAGCCCTGGTAAAGCCTTTGTAATTGTCTATAGACAGGCCTGAAAAATTGCAAATAGGTTTTTAACCAGAAGATGGACTGCTCACCTAGGAATAGAAGTACTTGCATGTAGAGCAGGGAAAGCATTTTCAATATTTCACTGTTACTTATGCTATCAGATGTAGATTTTTGTAGGTGATCTTTTTCAAATTGAGAAAATTCCCTTCTGTTCCTAGTTTACTATAAGTTTTTACCATGAATGGTGTATAATTTTGCCAAATACATTTTCTTTTTCAATGGCAATGCTCAAATTATTTTTCCTTTATTTTGGTAATATGGTTAATTATAATACATTGATTTATAGCTGAGCACCAAATATCCTTGCATTCTTGTATTAACTTTTTGTTCATGATGTATGCTATGTTTTATATATTTTTCTATTCACTTGCTAATATTTGGTTAGTGATTTTTGCATCACTGTTCATGGGGAATACTTGGTCCATAATTTTCTTTTCTAGTAATGTCTTTGATTAGATTTGGACAGAGTGAGACTGTCCTTATAAATAATTTGAGAATTGTTCTTTCTTATTCTATTTTATAAAATAATTTTTATTGATTTGGTATTTGTTTTTCATTAGGTGTTATAAAATATTCACAGGTGAATTCCTCAAGTCTTGGAGTTTACTTTGTGGGAGATTTTCATTTACAAATCTAATTTCTCTATTAGATAATAGGCTATTAAGATCTATTTCTTCTTGTGGCATATTTGATAACATTTGTCTTTCAAGTCATTTGCCATTTTATCTAAGTTGTCAAATACGTTACAATAAAGTTTATACACACACACCTTTTTCTTTATAATATCTGTACAGTCTGTACTAATATAGCATTTCTTTTCCTTTTCTTATCCATATAATGTATAGTAGTGACCCCTTTTTCATTTCTAATTTGGGTCATTTGTGTTCTCTCTCCCTCTCTTTAGGATCAATCTACCTACAGATTAAAAAAAAAAAAACTTCACTGTAGTAAGAACACTTAAAATGAGATCTATCCTCTTAGCAAATGTTCTAAGTATATAACATAGCATTGTTAATTATAGACACAATTTGTAGAGCAGATGTCTAGAATTTATTGATCTTGCATGATTGAAACTTTATGTCTGCTGATTAGCAGTTTCTCCTTCCACATACCCAATTCCTGATATCCACTGTTTTACTCTAATTCTATGAGTTTGACTATTGTAGATACCTCATATAAGTAGAACCATGCAGTATTTGTTCTGTGACAGACTTATTCTATTTAGCCTGATGTCTTCCAGGTTCATCCATGTTATTGCGTATTGCAGGATTTCCTTCTTTTTTAGCATGGAATAGTATTCCAGCGTATGTATATATCTCATTTTCTTTATCTGTTTGTGTGTTCATGGACAGTAAGGTTGTTTCCACCTCTTGACTATTGTGAATAGTGTTGTAATGAACACTGAAGTACTGGTATTTCTTCAAGGTGCTAATTTCAGTTCTTCCTGAATAAATACTCAGAAGTGAGATTGCTCAATCATGTGGTACTTCTATTTTTAATTTTTGGTGAACCTCCATACTGTCTTCCACAGTGGCTGCATCATTTTACATTGCTACTAACAGAGTGAAAGGGTCCCAATTTCTCCACATTCTCTCAAACACTTGTTATTTTTGTTGTTGATGTTGTTGTTTGTTTTTCTTTCTGTTTTTATTATTTTGATAATGGCTTTCCTAACAGGTTTGAGGTGGTATCTCATTGAGGTTTTGATTTGCATATCCCTACTGATTAGTGACATTTAACATCTTTGAAAATACCTATTGGAATATCTTCTTAGAATAAGACATTCCTATTCATGTTTTAGTCTATTTTTTAGCTGGGTTATTAATTATTTTGCTGTTGAGTTATAGGAGTTCCTTATGTATTTTGGATATTAACCCCTTGTCAGATAAGTGGCAAATATTTTCTGCCATTTCATAGGTTCCCTTTTCACTCTGTTTATTATTTCCTTTTCTGTGCAGAACTTTTTAGTTTGATCTAGTCCCATTTGTCTGTTTTCACTTTTGTTGGCTGTGTTTTTGGTGTCATCTCAATGAAATTATCTAAGTCTGATGTCATGAAGCTTTTCCTCTATGTTTTCTTCTAGGAGTTTACAGCTTCAGGTCTTATGTTTAAGTCTTTAATCTATTTTCAGCTGATTTTTCTCTGTGGTGTAAAACATGGGTCCAAATTCATTCTTTTGCATATGGCTATCCAGTTTTCCCAACAACATTTGTTGAAAAGACTGTCTTCCCCATTGTGCATTCTTGGCACCCTTGTAGAAGATCATTTGACCTTATGGGTAAGGATTTATTTCTGGTTTCTCTATTCTATTCCATTGCTCTATGTGTCTGCCTTTATGCCACAACTATAATGTTTTATTTACTATTGCTTTGTAGTATGTTTGGTCAGGAAGTGTGAGGTCTTCAACTTTGTTCCTTCTAAAGATTATTTTGGCTATTTGGGTTATTGTGTGTTTTCACAAGAATTTTAGAATTTTTTCTATTTCTGTAAAAAAATACCATTTGGTTTTTGATAGAAATTGCATTGAATCTAGATCACTTTGAGTAGTATGGACACTTCAGTAGTAATGTTTTCTTCTTTTTTTAAAATTTATTTTGGCTGCATTAGGTCTTCATTGCTGCATGTGGGCTTTCTTTAGTTGTGTCGAGCAGGGGCTACTTTTTGTTGCAATGTGCTGGTGGCTCATTGTGGTGGCTTCTCTTGTTGCAGAGCACGGGCTCTAGGCGTGCAGGCTTCAGTAGTTGTGGCACACGGGCTCAGTAGTTGTGGCACGTGGGCTTTAGAGCACAGGCTCAGTAGTTGTGGCGCATGGGCTTAGTTGCTCCACGGCATGTGGGATATTCCTGGACCAGGGCTCGTACCTGTGTCCCTGCATTGGCAGGCGGATTCTTAACTACTGCGCCACAGGGAAGCCCAGTAGTAATGTCTTCTAATCCATGAACATGGGATGTCTTTCCATTTGTGTCTTCTTTTATTTCTTTCATCAATTTTTTATTTTTCAGTTTATAAATCTTTCACCTCCTTAGTTAAGTTTAATACTAAGTATTCTATTCTTTTTGATGCTATTGTAAGGGAATTTTCCCCTTAATTTTCTTTTCACACAGTACATAGTTGGTGTATAGAAATGCAAATAATTTGTGTATGTTGATTTTTTTGTCCTGCCACTTTACTGAATTCATTGATTAGTCTAACAGTTTGTGTATGTCTGTGTGTGTGTGTCTGTGTGTGTGTGTGTGTGTGTGTGTGTAACCTTTAGGGTTTTCTAAGTATAAGATGAGGTCATCTACAAACAGGTAATTTTACTTCTTTCTTTCTGATTTGGATGCTCTTTATTTCTATTTCTTGCCTAATTGCTCTAGCTAGGACTTGCAGTACTATGTTGAATAGAAGTGCAAGAGTAGGAACCCTTGCCTTTTGCCTTATCTTAGAAGAAAAGCTTTTAGTTTTTCACTGCTGAGTATGATGTTAGCTGTGGCATTTTCATATATGATCTTTATTATGTTAAGGTTATGTTAATTTATTTTTATTTCTAGTGTTTTGGAATGAAAACATGTTGAGTTTTGTCAAATGATTTTTTTGCATTTATTATGATAATATTTTGATTTTAACCTTGTTCTGTTAATGTGGTGTACCACACTGAGTGATTTAGGTATGCTGAACCTTCCTTTCGTCCCACAGATAAAGTTCATTTGATCATGGTGTATGATCCTTTTAATGTCTTATTGAATTTGTTTGTAATATATTGTTGAGGAACTTTGCCTGTATATTTATCTGTAATATTGATTTTTAGTTTTCTTATCTTGTTTGGATATCAGATGAGGGTAACACTGACCTCATAAAATGAGTTTGCAGTTGTTGCCTCCTTTTCAGTTTTTTGGAAAAGTTTGATAAGGATCGGCATTATTTCTTTTTTAAATGTTTGCTGTAACTCATTAGTGAAGACATCTGGTCCTGGGCTTTTCTTTGTTGGGAGGTTTTTGATTATTGTTTCAATCTTCTTGTTAGTTATAAATCTGTTCAGACTTTCTCTTTCTTCATGATTCAGTCTTGGTAAGTTGTAGTTTTCTAGACATTTATGCATTTTTTCTAGTTTATCCAGTTTCTTGGCAAATAATTGTTCATAGCAATATCTTATGATTCCTTTTACTTCTGTGGCATCAGCTATACTGTCTCCTTTTTCATTTCTGATTTTATTTGTTTGTGTCTTGTCTCTTTTTTTCCTTTGTTAATTAGCTAAAGGTTTGTCAATTTTGTTTATTTTCTTCAAAAAACCAACTCCTGGGCTTCCCTGGTGGTGCAGTGGTTAAGAATCTGCCTGCCAATGCAGGGGACATGGGTTTGAGCCCTGGTCTTGGAAGATCTCACAGGCCATGGAGCAACTAAGCCCATGTGCCACAACTACTGAGCCTGAGCTCTACAGCCTGCGAGCCACAACTACTGAGCCTGCGTGCTGCAACTACTGAAGCCCACGTGCCTAGAGCCCATGCTCCACAACAAGAGAAGCCACCACAATGAGAAGCCCATGCACCACAATGAAGAGTAGTCCCCACTCATGGCAACTAGAGAAAGTCCGCGTGCAACAATGAAGACCCAACACAGCCAAAAATAAATAAATAAAATAAGTTAATTAAAAAAAAAACCAACAGAATAGGTTTAAAAGAAAAAAACTCCTAGTTTTAGTGATTTTTCTATTTATTTTGTTTAGTTCTGCTCTAATTTTTATTGTTTCCTTTCCTCTGATAATACTTGACTTAGCTTTTCTTTTTGTAGCTCCTTGTGGTGTAAAGTTAGATTGTTTATTAGAGTTTTTTTCTTTTTTAATGTAAGTGTTTATTGCCATACACTTCCCTCTTAGTACTGCTTTTGCTGCATCTCATAAGTTTTGGTGTGTTGTATTTTCATTCATCTGAAGATATTCTCTAATTTGTCTTTTAATTTCTTCTTTGACCTATTAGTCATTCAAACTGTACTATTTAATCTCCAAATATTTATGAATTTTCTAGTTTTCCTTCTGTTGTTGGTCTCTAGTTTCATTCCATAGTAGTCAGAAAAGATAATTGGTATGACTTCAGTCTTCTTGTTTGTTAAGGCTTGTTTTGTATCTTAACATGTGAGCTATCCTGGATAAGGTTCAATGCGCAACTGAGAAGAACATATATTCTGCTCCTGTTGGGTAGAATGTTCTGTATATGTCTGTTAGATTCATGTGGTCTGTAGTGTTGTTCAAGTTCCCTGTTTGCTGATTTTCTGTCGGGTTGATCTGTCCATTATTGAAAATGGGATATTGAAATCCCCTATTATTAATGTACTACTGTCTGTTTTTTTCTTCAGTTCTGTCAATGTTTGCTTTATATATTTAAGTGTTCTATTGTTGGATGCACATATATTTATAAATATTATATATTACTGTTAAATTGATTTCTTTATCATTATATACTGTTCTTTTTTCTCTTGTGATGATTTTTGGCTTAAAATGTATTTTGTCTCATATTTCATATAAGTATAGCTGCTTCAGCTCTCTTTTGGCTGCCATTGCATAGAATATATTTTTCTACCTTTTCACTTTCAGCTTGTGTGTGTCCTTAAATATAAAGTGAGGGTTTTTGTTTATTTGTTTGTTTATTTTGTAGACAGCATATATTTGTATCTTTGGGTTAAATTTTTACCATTCTTCTAGCTTCCCTCAGTGGAAGCCTATTTTTTTTTTATTTCAAAACTTTCTTAATGTACACTAAAGCTATAAATTTTCTTCTAAGTGCAGCTTAAGATATGTCCCAAAATTTTTAGTAAGTTGTACTTTCATTGTCATTGAATTTCTACAATTTTCTAATATCCTTTGCAACTTCTTCCCTAACAATTGGTGGTTTAGAATTAGATTGTTTAATTTGCAGATACTCATTGCCTTTTTAGATGCTTTATTGATGTTTATTTCTAATTTAATTACATGCTACTCAAAGGACATATCTATGATATTTCTATCTTTTAAAATAAATTTTGTTTCATTTTATGTCTACTTTATAAGAAATTTGAGAATAAATGTTACTTGTTAAGTCTGGCAAACCTACCATTAAGAAACATGCATTATATTTCATATGAAAAGCCAATTCCCACCAAGCCTGCCCAGCAAACCTATGTGATGTCTGTCTAATGGTTTAGAAGGCTCAAATGTTTCAAGTAGTCAGGAAGGTCACTTTCTGCCAGGCCAGGAATCTTACACGTTTTGTGAGACATCAAAGAGAGGAATTCAGCCTCATTTATAAGTACAGCAGGTGAAATCTGCTGGAGATAAATTTCTTAGTTACTTTTCAATCTCCAAAAAAGTAAAGCAAACAATAATAACAGCAATAATAAAGGGAAGATCCGTGGACATTCACAATATATTTATAAAAGCTCCAAAGTGAAGTTAATGGAATGAAGATGAGGAGGCATATATATGTATTAAAACCTCTTGTTGCACTTATTAAAAACAAAAACTAGAACAGGCTAACCATAATGAAAGCAGCCTGTCTTTGTGTGATCAAGAATAACCTTTGCAGATTATTTATGATCACAAGAATTACTGTTAGGGAAAAGTTGCCCAAGAATTGGTGATAGACAAGAAGAATTACGGGGTGTTCCTTTGGGGTCTATTGGGTGTGTCTAGCAGGCTCATCTGGGATTATCTGATTCTGTACATGTGTGAGTATCTTTGACTTACTCTTTGCTACTGATTAGTGCATTTTATGATGCTATAAGGATAGATATTATCCTGTAGAAAACTGATATTTACAAATAGTTTTTGTGTGAAAGCAAAGAAAATTAATTTTGTTTAGTAGAGATGTTAGGAGTTTCTGGGTTTTGTCCAGTTTAGAAAATTACAACCTCAAACCTATGGTTTTATTTTGAATGTAAATTAGAAATCTTACTTGAATATTCTCTTCCTCAACCTTTATATAGGCATACCTTGGAGATGTTTCGGGCTCAATTGCAGACCACCACAATAAAGCAAATTCACAATAAAGTGAGTCAGACAATTTTTTTTGTTTTCCAGTGTATATAAAAGTTATGGTTACACTATAGCCTATTAAGTATGTAATAGCTATGTCTAAAACAAGTACATACCTTAATTAAAAAATACTTTATTGCTAAAAAATGCTAACCATCATCTGAGCCTTTGGTAAGTCATAGTAGTAACATCAAAGATCACTGATCACAGGTTACTGTACAAATGTAATAATAATAAAAAAGTTTGAAATATTGTTAGAATTACCAATATGTGATACAGACGTTAAAAGTGAGCAAATGCTGTTGGAAAAAATGGTTCCAATAAATTTGCTCTAAGCAGGGTTGCTGCAAACCTTCAATATGTAAAAAATGCAGTATTTTCAAAGTGCAGTAAAGCAAAGCACAGTAAAATGAGGTATGCCTGTAAATACTTCCATTTATCTAATTCCCTTTGAAGGGGGTTTACTATCCTGCTGGTTCCTTTATATACTAGTTAAGCAAACTTTTTGATGAAGCTTTATTCGAAACAAACAAAAAATGTGGTATTTGACAAACAACTGATGGAGAATCCTAATAGTAATTTTTAAAAAATAAGAATAGAAAATAGATTTTACGCAAATGGAAAAAAATAATTTTACCAGATAACAAAATATCAGAATAAATTACAATACTTTTAAATATAATACAGTTTAAAGCTCAAGCTTTTAAAAGGAAAATAATGTCCATAATTTCTATTGTGGATGTATGGTTTTGGATGCTTGTTATTTTCAATTTTTTTCTTTTATGGAGTTTCTAAATTTTCTATTATGAGAATTTATTCTGTACATAGTCAGAGAATATTGTTTTAAATCGAATAAATATGGGAAAATGGACAAAATGAAACAGGATGCAATGGAAAGTCTTTATCTTTGACTTTTTTGTCTATGATGTCATATGTTTATTTAAATAGCAACATAGAATGGTAATATAAGTCTATAGTTTATAGGACTTACAGAGTAATCTACTATAATTACTATTGATCAGGTCTTTATTGAAATTTTATTGTCATGATGGACAACTTAGAAACCTAAGAGTGAAAACAATTGATTAAAAGTTAGGGGAAATAGCTCTCTGAGGAGACATTATAGTTTGTAGTTTGACATGATGGAATGCTTTAAATAAATACTGCCTTTCATCAACATCACAGCTGTCTATTTTATCCATGTTCTTATACTGAGCCTATTTCACAGATGAAAAGATTGTAGCTTGGAAGAGTCTTGTGCTAAAGTCATATAGTAAATGAATCACCTATTAGTTTCTGTCAGCTTCATGAAGGATATTCTCATTCTTTTATAATTTTTATATCATTATGCCTTTGAATATAATAGAAATATGTTTATATTGACATCTGACTTCAAATGGAAGCTATATTTTCCATGATTCTGAACCGTTTTGCTGGCCATCAAGTCTCTAATGAAATCAAGGTTATCTTTGGAAAGTCCAATAAGCACAGCGGCTCCCACCCTCACCTGTCTCTGTCAGCCTAATTGTTGGACAAGAGTGGGTCAGGCTGTGAAACCATTTCAGCTGCTTTGCTTTTGCTGCTAGGAGAGGCTCAATTGATGTAGAGCACTGTCAGTTAAAGTGTGATCTTAGTGACAAGCAAACAGGAGAACTGTAGGCTCCACTAGCCTGAGGTTGTGGTTTTGTTTGGCGAAAGCAGTGGACACGTGGATTTGTTGGGAAATTCAAAAGGGAGTTCTAGGTGTGAGATAGCCATATCTTAGCCAAAATTGATGTTATTCCCATATCCTGAGTTGACCAAAAATTGTGTATATACACAACATAGACTATAGTGGGCCCAAGCTACCCACATGTTCTTGGCCAACAGAGACTGTGTGCTCACACAAAGATGTGAGAAAACCCCATGGGAAATAAAATCTCAAGCAGACTTGAGAATGACATGTTGGTCCTTTCTACAACTATATAAAGTAAAATGTTTTTATAATGTTTATAGCTATTGTGAAATTGGGTTGAGAATATTTTGCTTTCCTAAAGGGTTACATTTGGAATAATTATGTTTAAAAAAGTTGATCCTTACTAAGAAAATATCTGTTTCTCCTGAACTTGAAGTGAAAGTGATGGGTGTGTTAATTATATATGATAAAAATATGTTGAAAACGTATTAAAATAAGCCTAATCCCTACTTAACCATTAGCTTCATTTATCTCACTTTAACTTTTTATGTTGAATTTTAAGCAGTTATGGCAGACTGACATTACCCTTGGTGGACAGTCCAAAAACTGCTGCTCACATGATTTCATTACCTCTGACAAGACAAAATGTCTGTTGTAAATAGTTATACCATTCATTCATTACATTGTTAAACATTTAATATAAAGACTATTGATGTATCAAACTGTGGCTAGAATTCTCTGGTTTTAAAGAAAAACTGAGACTGGGAGAACCCAACAAGTGCCAAGAATCAGTAGTAAAGTAAATAGCCAATTATGGAGGCATGGTTGGATTTCAAGCAACCCAAACATGAAAATAATGCATTTTTCACATTTATATTTGTACTAACTCCTAGTGACTAGGACAATGTCTTCTCAGATAGATGTTGTCTTTCTGAGGTCTAAATGTGGAAACTTTCACTGCCTCATTGTGTTTATTTGCATAGGTAGAATAGGTGAAACACCTTATGGGGCTATTCAATTTTCATTCCTATTACCTAGACATTTTTACCTGGATTTTCTTTAATTAGTTTCGTTGTTTTGGTGTTTCAGTATAAAATTGCAATAATAATGCATTTAAAGTGATAAAATAGGAGAACAAAATTAAATACAACAGAAAAATAGTAGACAGTGGGATATACTATGACAAATAACCAAATACTTTTTGCCATGCACACATATTGCATAAGTGAAAAATGACTCAGATTACTCTTAATGTGGATCAAATCATAAATTGCCACCGTAAGCAGCATCACTTCTAATATTTGTCCAAATCATCATACTGATTTCTCAATTAACTGTAATGAATGTATGCCCTCCTGTGGTACACAGTTGAGGAACACCAGATGAATATTAACTATGATGTTGATTAGAAAGTAGTAACAGCAGAAGCAGGGCTTGTCAGTTTGTCAGCACACTAGTAGAACAACCTTTCCTATGTCAAAGCAGATCAAATAATGAAATTTAGGAAGAAGTGCTGTACAGATACCCAAACTGTCAACCATGTGTGCTGTGAGCTAATGAAAAACATGTATGCTGATCTTGATATGCTTGGATGAAGAATTGCCAAGAAAAACCACTGTTGCAGTTACTCTTCTGTTTATAACAAATCAATTATTGGTAAATAGATAACAAAATGTGGACTGAAAAACTAAGGTAATGAGATAAATGTACTGAGGAATTATTCTAGACTGTAGTTTGAATACAACTACATACTTTCCTGGAACTGAAAAGCTATGTTTTCTTAATAGGATAACTATAAAAATATTTGAAGAGATTTACAAGTATTTTAGACTTCAATCAGTATACTGCTGGAATGCTTTGACAGGTAGATTTTGCTTGTTTTTAATCAAAGGAAATACGTACATAGTTGGATCTTCGATTATGAATGCCAGAAGCATTTTGCCACATAGCAGAATATGTTGAAGAGACATTATGTTAATCTATCAAGGAAGCCTTAACAGACATATAGTACACATATGTAATGCAAGCAGTAGTCATATTCTAGAGTTGTTATGGAATTTGCATGGTATTTTTTCTCATGCTAAAATGAAATAGGATGAGGTTACCTGTGGTATCAGCTTTGTATTGGAATAGTTAAGTCTTCCATAATTTGTGTATAATATGAAACTAAACATTGAAAACCAGTATGTAGCTTTTATTTAATTATTGCCAAATATATTACTTTACAATGAGTTTGTGTTGCATTTAATTATCTGTGGGTATAGTGTTCCTAACCCCTTAAAAAATAAATTCTAAGTAACACTTAAAAGGATTTTTCTTTTAAGACCCCATCAATTATTTTTACTCTATTATAAAAATTTTTCAAAGTCTATATAATTTTAACTAGTCTATTAAATCATCATACTTCTTAAAGATCACAGTCCCTTAATTCTTCTCTAACATACAGTTATAACTATCTTAGCTTGCTGCTTTGTTGAACCTCTGGAACTAGATGTCATCTGTCTCCTAGGTTCAATCCTGTTTCCAATATCAGGTTTACTTCCCTGTAAGCCTAGTAAAGGTCATTTAGACTGTAAGATTTTGCATCCTAGAAACCTTATTCTGTTGTCATACTTGATAATTTGTTTGAGAATAGGATTCAAAGGTGAAAATAATTTTTTACATTTACATGTTATTCAGAGAGCCCTCTCTATGTGAATATGTGTTTCCTCTGGCTATAAGAAACTTGCATATTGTCCATTTAAAATTTTTCTTTGCTCTATTTTCTCTATTCTCTTTGTGAGATAGGTGCTCTATCTTTTAATTTTTTAAAATAGTTTCTGGGCTTTTTTGTCTATTCTGTGAGATTACTTTTGGATTTTATATCAGTCTTTGATTTTTTAATGTTACTAAGCAACAATTACTAAGCAACAATTAGTAATATCTAAATTTATTTATTTTATTTCAAGTTAATTTTTATAAAATTTGGGGGGTTTTTGGTGGTTGCAATATTTTCTTTAAGATGTCAGGTAATTTATTTTAAATTGCCTTCTGTTGCCGAAATATCTCTTTCCCTGATGTTTTTGTTCTTTCTTTTTTTAAAACCACATTCCTTACCTTTTATGTTGTAGGTTTCCTCAAATTTCTGGTGATCTTTCTCTATTTTCCTATAAAAATAAAATGATATCATAAAAAGTTTAGAGTTCTGTATGTGTATGGGGACTGTTGATCAAAGAACTTGACTTCTTTAAACTGTGGGGGCTGAAGGCTCTGACCTTTAAACTGTGGGATTCCTGCATGCTTCTGTGCAGATTCCTTTCCTCTAGATCACCAGTGGTATCACTTTCAGTCTTAGGTTTCATAGAGCAAATCATTCCAATATTTTGATAGTAACCCTCAAACTTTGAGTCTAGGGCAAGGTTCAGCACACTGTGAAACACAGGCAAAATCTGACCAAACACCTGTTTTTGTCTGTTATTGCTTTCATGCTACCATGGCAAAGTTAAGTAGTTGCGGACTGTGTGTATGGCTCACAAAGCCTAAAATATTTATTATTTCGCCTTTTATTTCTGCTACTCCTTGTCTAAAGGAAAAAATGCCTCATTGCTATGTTTTCTATGCTTAGTTTATAAAGGACAAAGATAGTGGGAAGCAATGTTTTACAAATTAGAGATCAAGCTAACTCTCTTTGATCCTATATCTAACTCTCCCTTCTTTGAGTATCCTGGAGTATCCTTATTCTGAGTCAGGTTTTCAGAGAAGATCGATTCCCTTATTAGTTAGAATTCACTCAAGGTAGTAAGTTTTTCTTGTATTCTACAAGTTCAAGGTTCATCAGCTATGACACAAACCACTGGAAGCATAGCATGCATTAGGGCCCCTCTATATTGTCTCGCTGGCTTGGGAGACAAGTAGAACTCATGGGAAAATGCTGATGTTCATGCTGCTTATTGTGCAAAGAGTAATAAAAAGCCATTTGCCCAAGTCTTGTGTCTTCTGCAAGCATCCATAAAACAATAACAGGTTAACATTAGCTTTTAAGTAGAGTAAAATCTCTGACCTTAACAGTTGTGGTGATGAGAATAGGATGCTGACAGAGGGCTTTATGGATGAGAAAATACAAAGAAACCCACAGGGCAGATGAGGGGAATATGAGAAGACTCTCTAGGATCCAGTAGTGAATACTTTTACTCGCGTAGTGTGGAAAGTGGGTAGGATAAGTACCCACTTTCCTACCTCATAATGAGACTGAACAAGCAAGAGGTAGAATTGAATCAAGCTGTCAGAATAGTGCTTTGGTTGTTTTTCAGTCTCCTCTGTGTAAGAGGAGGAAGATATATTATCATGACAGTGGGTCAGAAAGCCCCACATTCCCATCTGAAAGGCAATATAGCTGTGGCTTCTGAGTAAAGACGTTCCTAATGACAAATGGTGTCAGCAACAAAGACTTTGGTATATGGTATAGAACTTTGTGTGGACCAGAAACATTGGAAATTCATTTAGTTGAAGCCAGTCATATGCTGCTGGAAACCAAAAGTAAATTCATAGCCTTGCTTACTGGTGTGGAACTAATCTCTTCTTTCATGTATCTGCTTGTTTTTGTTTTTTGTTTATTTTCAGATTCTACATTAAATGTGAATTCTGTGAGGTCAAGGATTTGTGTCTGTTATATTCACTGCTGTATTTCCAGGACCTAAATACTATCAAGAACAAAGTAAAAGATCTATATATATTTGATGAACAAATCAAAAGAGTATGCTGCATAAAAACAACTGTTAAGACAATATGGCAGACTTAGCCAACATGAAAACTACTCACCTCCTCTTTCCCCACCCTTGCTATGCTACCACAGACTAAACAGTTATATATTTTCCAAAAAATAAACTAGTTTAAAATGCATTGCCAAGGAAGCAAAATCATTAATGCCAAAGAAAAAAAAGAAAGAATATAAAAATTCAGAGCAGTGAATCGGTACTAGAGATAAAAGAGCTCAGGAGATTATTATAAACAAATGAAAGTGTAAACATCTGGGGCTTGTGTTTAAAGTCCATGTGAGGAGGGAACTTTAGCATGGAGGTTCTATGTATTTAGGTAATTGGAAGTAAGTCTACTACTACACAAAGCAAACAGTCATAAAATCTCTTAAAACATGGACTATTTGACTTAGAGGTACAGTAAAAAATAGGAATTTTTTTTCCTACAAAAATAGGAATCCTGGTCTTTCATTGTACATAGAAATGAGTTACAGGTTCACACTAACTGTTTGGTGTTTGGATGCTACTCTGAAAAAGCATCATAAACGCTGGTTTAGAACCAGTGAAATCCACTGGATCCAGGCAGAGGCAAATGTACTGTTGCCTGTGGAAGTATACCCAAAATGTAGAGTCCTCTAAGTTAAAGGAAGCTTCCCTCAACTGAAAAGTAGCTTGCTGTAAAGAAGTACATGAGGAAATAAGTTCTCCTAGAAGAAATACATAATGTATTCTCTGAAGGAATATTTAAAATAAATAAGATTAAAAGTTCAAAAATAAAGTAGTAAAGAAAGAACAATATGAAAGAAGGCCAGATATATTTAGTAAAGAATTCTGGGAATAAAAGGTATATACAATTTATTGTACAGCTGGTGGTTGAGCAACACTGCCAAAGAGAGAATTAATATATAGAAATTTAAGTGTGAAGATTTATCCCTTAATGGAGGGCATGGAATAAAAGGAATGAAGGTAGGACAACAAGAAGGCAGGAAGGAAAGAAGAAAGAAAAAGGAAAGAAACATAGTTTAAAAGCCATGAAGTATAAAAAGACAAGATCCAGCATTTATCTAATAGAAATTGCAAGAAGAAAAAATAGTAGATTAAGGGAAGGGAGTGAGGCCGAGTTCAATATTCAGAGAATTAATATTTATAAAAATGACAAAATTGAAAGAGGTATGACTCTTCAGATAGAAAGAACTTATACAGTCTTGAGCAGCATAGATAGAAATATTTCTATACTTAACACTGTAGTGCAAATGCAGAACATAAAAGCAAATAGAAAATGTAGACAGTTGTGAGGGAAAAATATATTGTTACAAAGATATGACACAATTACAGTAAGCTTCCCATCAGTCACAATATGTGACAGATGAAATCAGTCAATTTAACCTTCTGTACCCAGATAAACTCAAATTATTTAAGATTGAAAGTGCTATATGTATGCATATGGCTGATTCACTTTGTTGTACAACAGAAACTAACATAGCATTGTGAAGCAATTATACTCCAATAAAGATGTATAAAAAATAAATAAAGTGAAATAAAATGTTTTCTGACATATATACTAAAAATATAACCTGAAAGAAGTATGAAATGATGAATTTGAAAACAAAATGTGGACACTGGCAGGAAGGAGTTGATTAAAGATATTAGTGAAACTGTCATTAAATCTAAATGCATATTGACTCTAAACAATATTATTAATAAGTAGGACTAATGAAAGTGTATTTTAAAAAAGAAGATTAGACTCAAATTGCAGATCACAGTAACAGAAAATTGGTGGGGATCAGGAAGAAAATGGGTTCAGGTGGACTTAATCAACTGAGAAGGATGATAGGGGTATTAATTATGGGCTTTGGTAATCTAAGTCTTCAAGTAAAGATTAAGAGAGGATTACTAAATCATAAAAATAAGGGGTAAAACTCCCAGAGCAGAAGAAATAAAGAAAATAGATAAATCCTAAAGAAGTAAGGAAAGAAGATTTAAAAAACAAATAAATAGTATGATATCAATACATAGAAAACAAAATTATGTAATTATGTAAATAAGTCCAAATATATCTATAATCATAATATATGCAGACTGAATGAGTAAATAAGTTATGTAAATAAGTCTAAATATATCTGTAATCATAATATGTGCAAACTGAATGAGTTATCATATTAAAAGATAACTATAACTTTGTATAAATGAATATTTTAAAAAAGAACAGAGGAGCAGAAAGAAAGAAAGGAAGAAAGAGGAGCAGCAGCAGCGGCAAACATAATGAAGTCAAGTTATATGCTATTTACATGAGGCACTAAATGACACAAAACGGTTCAAGAGAGATAAATCAGGGAAATATAACTAAAATGTAGCTTAGATGCTAGTATTTCTATCAACTAAATTTGAATATAGAACAAAAACTTGTATAAAGGTAATATTATTCACTGAATAATAAAAATGTGGCTACCCTATTAAAATGTGCACCAATTCTGAATTTGTAACCCCCTAATAATATAGCAAGATATAGTTAATAACTAACTTAAAGGAAAATCTAACGTATTTCATAAGGCTACTGTGACATACAAACTACAATATGAAGATGTCTTTATTGGAAAATAAAATTATAGACCAATCCAATAAGTGCAAAAGTCCCAAATAAATTATTAGCAATTGGAATAATAAGTATCACAAATAAGTACAGCTTGACCAAGGAATTAAAATAAGGATTATCGTAGTAACTTTATCAATGCAATTCCTTACCTTAACAAATAATATAAGAAAAGAAAAAACCTTACACATATCCCTCAATACATGCAGAAAAAATGTATTTAATTAAATTCACACCTTAGCACAAGAAATGGACAATGAAATGTATTGAAATATTATAGCTAACTCTGATTAAACTTGTATAATTGAGAATTTCATTTAATTTTACAAACATATCTAAGAACACATGCTTTGCTCATTATAGGATGATGATTGGTTTTAAGATAGCACCTTTATTGGTTTCGTTCAACCAAGTACACAAAAAAGTGCTCATTTATGGTATTTTGGAATATGATAAAGAGAATGGCATGTTCCGTAAAGTTTAACAATTTTTTTTAGTTTCAGTTTGTGTGCTTGTTTTTATATAAATAGAACATTACAAATATGTTTAGCCAGAGTAAGTTAGAGCATTTGATTCTACAGTAGCCCCCTTTTATCCATGGGGTATATTTTCCAAGAGCCCCAGTGGATGCCTGAAATCTCGAATAGTACCAGATGCTATATATACTATGTTTTTTCTGTACGTATAACCTATAATAAAGTTTAATTAGGCACAGTAAGAGAATATCTGAATTGCCAGCATCACTGTTCTTGTACTTTGGGGCCATTATTAAGTAAAATAAGGGTCACTTGAACACAAGCACTGTGATACTGAGACAGTTGATTGTCTGATAACCGAGATGGGTACTAGGTGAATAGTAGGCAGGTAGTGTATACAGTGGGGATATGCTGGACAAAGGGTTGATTCACTTCCCAGGTGGGACATATTTCATCAAGCTACTCAGAACAGTGCACAATTTTAAAACTTATGGATTGTTTATTTCCAGAATTTTCCATGTAATATTTTCGGCATGGTTGAGCACAGGTAACTGAAATCGTGTTTTTTTAAAATTACTCTTAAGTGGAAATATTTTCTATGAGTAATCAACCATTTTTTAATTGAAATTTTATATAACATTACTTTAAAATGTGGACAAGATACATACCTCTATCAGATATATATATATATATCTCCCTAGGCTACATGATTTTATTGGCTAATGTTATGAGTATTTGGTCAGATAATCATATGCTTCTTAATTTTTAAGGTGTGATATAAAGATATTTGTTTCATTCTTAATGTAATATTCATTTTATTATAGTGGAACTGTCAATCAAACTCTAATGAATTATCAATTCCAGTGTCAGTCAAGATCTATCTTAGGTCAAGCTGCCATAACAAAAATAAAATAGACTGGGTGGCTTAAGCAACCGAAATTTATTTCTCACAGTTCTGGAAGCTGGGAACTTCAGAGTCAAGGTGCTAGCATGGTCAGTTTCTTGGGATAATCAATTAATAAATCAAACTCTAACGGTTATATTTTAAAACTATAGCTACAAGTGCTTTACTCTTTTAGTGCATGGTACCATTATGCATTCAATTGCCTGTCAGAAAAATTGAGTCATTATTGAATCTTTCTCTTCCTCCACCCATATATTGGCAGTGAACCAAGCCATATTGCTTCCATCTACTCCTTTCCATCCCCACTGCTACTGCTTACTGGATCATTGAAATAAGATCTGAATTGGTCTTTCCTCTTTTGCTCTTAATGCCATCCCTTCTTCTGCATAGTTGTCAGAATAATAATTCTCAAATCGTATCAGATCATGTTAGCCATCAGGTTTAAAATACTTTTGTAACTTCTCTTACATAACATTATGAAATTCAAAAATCAAAATTCTTTAGAATGGCAAATATAATTTATGCCCACTTTCAGCCTTTTTTTCCTCTCCTTATATGTAACATGACTCTGCCTTTTTATATGCTTTTCTCTATATGTAATATTATTTACTCCCTCCCCTACTGTGAAAATTATATTCATTCTTCTTGTTTTCTTAAATATTATTTTTTACCATGATACTTTCACTAAGCAGTTTCATTCATAATCTACTTTCTCTTTAGGGCCAGTCAGTGATATATGTTTAAATGTATTTTTTCTTCTATTAGGATCAGTTTAGTTTGTCTAACAAAATGCACTTGAGTTGTTGATTACCAAAACAGAATGATGCTACTCATTTAAATATCAAAACAAATAACTTTGTCATACTTATCTGTCAAGTTTAAAATATTGTCAAAAACATCTGTCAGATATTGCTATTGGTACTAAATGTAGCATAGAAATTATATTTCCTCTAGGATTCTAAAAACATCCAGTCATTTTTCTTATATCCTGATTATTTGATATATTATTATATTCTTAAAATGTTTGGTAAAAGGTATCTTAAAGTAATTTTAAAAACTGCATTTAAGAAATATTTTGGAGTTTATGACATAAACCTAATTTACAGTTTAAAATCTCTTAAAATGAGGTATTTTAGATACTAAATTTATTTCAACTGGATTTTCAAACAGTACAGCTTTTCTTTATGTCTTTTCTGCCTGATGTTTCAATAAGATCAAAACTACTCAGTTAATTGTAGAATGGATAAAGAAATTTCTCTTAAATAGTCCAAGATTTTGATGATTGTAATGAACATGAATTTTCAGGTTTATTCTCTTATTCATTTATTCAGGATCATTTTTGATCATCTATCGTGTGCTGGGAACTGAGTGAGTTGCTAATGATACAAGGATTAATATGTTCTCTAAAATCAAATAAACATACATGTGAAAGAGAAACAATGTGGGGTGGGAGGTTGTATGATGATGGTAAAAATAAGACAGTATTCAAATCTGCCCATATAGGTTACCAAGAAATTTATACGTAACATGATATGTAGAGTGGACCTTGACTGTATTAATGTATTGTATATGTTAAGGAAAGATTAAAGTTTCCTAAGTAGAGAGACACACACCCACCACACTTAAATATGACTTCCAGTTTTGCCTATGATGAAGTAGCTTACATTGGGTTAACTCTTCTTCTGAAGCAATTATAAGTGTTGGACAGAATTTTAACAAAATATTGTTTAAAGACATTGAAAGAGCATCAATTTAAAGCAGTCTTGAGGGATTACAGTACTTGAAAAAGGGAAACATCAGTAAGGACCACACTCATTTTGGATTTTTTGCTGAGGGCAATTTTTTACAGCTCCAAGTTAACTGAAAGGGATGCAATGTTTTTAGACTGAGGGTGCCCAGGTCAGAGTTTGGGCTGAAAAGTGGTAGGAACTCAGAAAGTGAGTCACACAATTTCCAAAATATTTCCCTCAACTTTTTGGCCAACTCCTAAGCTGCCCATGCCTGGGGGAGGCACCAAGAAACACAGCAGAAAATAGTAGCTGGGAGGCTGAATACCATATTTGAAAAAAACATTTAAAGGTTAGATTTTCAAATTTTGTAAGAATTTCTGAACATGCGTATTAATTGCTAAAAGGAAGCCCTATCTGATTTTAAATTAAATGAGTAAATTATAGCAAATAATTTCAAAAGCAATATTATAATCCTGTTTAAACTTACAAAAAACATTTAATTTAATATGGGATCCATAAGAGTCTTCATGCTTGGTATGAAGCAAGATGAAATCTCTAAAAGAAAGAATGTCTTGAACCTTAAGAGTTCTCAAGAGTTCTCATTAGTCATCCCTAATTTTTCTCTGCTAAATTAAAAGATGTATGAGGGAAAATGCAGGTTTTGCTCCTTGAGATTGTAACAATATTGATCCCAAGGAGAATAACCTGTGCTCAGTGAAGGAAAGGTTATGGAGAAAATATAAAGTGGAGGCCTAATTTGTTTATACAAGAAAGAATACTCCAACGGCATTAAAAGGACAGAAAGATATTATGGTGAAGAAGATGTGTATGATAATTAGGACAAGGAGATAACATTCTGAGACTGTTGCCTATGTTTTGGGCAAAGATGAAAGGCACAGACAGAATGAATTGTCACTCTGTACATTCTTTTTCTGTGCTAGAATGTCAGAAGGATGCCAAGCAATGCCAGGGCTAGGTTTCCACAGTTTATAATTTTCTAGGGATTTCCTCTATCAATTTTGTGCTTCCTATTTTCCTATTCTGGTATTTTTCATTACATATAGAATGAGGTTATATCAATAAATCAGTTCCAAATGACTATACACTCCTTTACCTATAAATTACAATGTGCATATATATAAATGTATATATATATACACACATTTGTAATTTAATTCAATTTTGACTTCAGTGACATTACTTGTTTTATTTTGGATTCCACATAGCCCCAGATCATTCAAATAAATATGTATATCTCAGCTGTCAGGGAACAAATGATGGGCATCAGCCATCAATGTTCATTAAGTTGAAGCTTTGGCATGCCTTGTATTAGAAAAAGCCAAAATTAATAAATGTCATGTAGCCTGCCAGATGTTTCATTGTAAAATATGATAGATTTTACCAGAATAATGTTTCATAAGCAAGGTCAATTGTATTCAATTAAATTGTCTTCATATGTTCTTAATATCAATTTATGAGAATGACATTGTTTGATAATTTTGAAACTATAATTTCATTTTTCTATATGTAATTTTCAACTTCCAATTGATCAAAGACAATTTTAGTAGTAAAATGGAGGTTTAGTCTAAGCAATCTAAGAAATAAATGTACTTTAGTATTAGTTAGTTTTTAAAGAAAGTTACCCTAGAATACAGAAATACTTTTCTTCTCTCACCACATTATATTGTTAGTTCCTATGTTCCCTGCTCCTTCTAAACATACAAACAAAAAAGAAAGAAAATATCATTTTTATCTGCTTTAAGTAGCTTTGTTAAGAGCTCAGACAAAAATTGATCATTGATTTGATTCTTTTTTTTCCAAAAATCTACTTGTTAACTATATGAATAACCACTATCAAATTAGGTCTTAAACAGTTACGTAGGAATGCAAAATACAGGTTTAAAAAGTGTCACAGTTTTATATATACATATATGTTATACACACATATTCTACATACTTAATATAAAGTATTTCACAGAGGAATACTCAATTAACTATTTGTTGACTGAAAGAGTGAGTGAATGGGACAGGTATTTTGACTCTATCAATATATTAACTGGTTATTTAGAAACTGAAACTAAAAATTACAAGAAATAATGAAAAATATATGTGAGGAGGGTAAAATTATTAAGAAAGGAAAATCATTTTCCTGAGAAAGAGAAAGAGCTACAATATGTTGATTTATGAAACAACAGATTCCATTCAAGAATCACTTGAAGTTAGGTCCTTTTGCACTCAATTTTTCATCATTTATTTTGTCAGAAATAATTTTGTGAACTATTCAACAATAAAATCAGGAAAACAAATAAACAAAAACAACAATAGCAACGAAAAAAGCAACAGTTTAGTGCTTAAATTCACAAGATTCTGGAATCAGATGGTATGAAATTCCTGGCTTGTCTGCTTACTATCTTTCTGATATTAGGCAAGTTACCTAATGCCTCTGTTCCTCAGTTCACTTATCTGATAGTGTTAATAATAACTCTATTGGGAGGAATGAATAAGTTAACATGCATAAAGTGCTATGAGCAACACTTGGAAAACTGATGTCAGTATGTATAAATTATTGTTAAGATTCAGCATTACCAATTTTTTAAGTCTCTTGTATCTTCTTGGATTTGAATTAGTTTCAAGAATCATCACCATTGTTAGGCTTAGGAGGTTATGAAACAATAAGATGTTAAGCAGGTTAAACAGGAGTTGGTCATTATATTGTCACCTCTTAATCACTTATTCTCTGACTTCACACTTTTATAAATCAACCATGCTCTCCTAATTATCAAAACCCGGATACATATTACTCAGCCTTGCTTCAGCGTTTGACTGTGCAATCTACCTTGAACTGCTTGTATCCATCCAATGACACTTCAGTCTCCAGATTTTCTCCTTCTTTTTCTGATTGCTTGGGTTTCCTTCCATCAGTCAACTTTCTCCCCATGTTCATTGAAAGGTCTTCCCAAAGACTAAATTTTATCTCTACATTTTCTTGTTTCTAGTATACTTTCTTCTCACCTCTTTTGTTAGCATATCATACTGATACCTCTCAATCTCTAAGATCCAGGCTTAGATGTCAGCTTCCTAATTCACATAATTTTCTGAATATTCTGGAAGTACATATAACTCAATCTGTATAAAACCCAAACTAGCTCTCATCCTTCCTCACTACCTCTTAAAAACATGTCTGTTCTTTTGGTCCAGTTCACCTTTGTAAGCCTATCCTGGCCACTGTACTCAGAATAATATTTTTCTAAATTCGTATCTTTTTTATGTCAAGCTTGTTCTGCTGCTATGGCAATTACTCAACACTTATTTAAATTATAACTATTCTAGCTCATGCTCTACTTTTCCTGTTAAGATATTTTTAAAGGCATGAGCCATGCCTTATATGAACTTACACATATCAAATATTTAACACAGTGTCTGGAATATAATGAGTATTATTATTTTTTTAATTTTAACATGATCAAATGCAGATAAATAAATAGTCAAGTGGAGAAAGATTTATAAGACTTATCGTTTAAACATTCACAAAATAAATATTTATGTGTTATTGTATATAACAGAAAATTCACTAATGAAATGTTTAGGTCCTACTTGTGTGTAAAATAGCAAAGCAATAAGTCCATGAGGTAGTGTCCTGAATAAAGTGTAAGCCAAGGGGAGTTGCCAGTTGTAGTAATCACCATTTCCTTTCCAATAAGTTGAGTCTCTAGGTGGCCAGACAATAATTAAACTAATAACATAGCTCATTAGTCAGTCATGAAAGGCTTTGTTGTTGCTGTAATATGATAGTTGTGCAGATAGATGAACCAAGGCAGTATTGAGTGGTACAGGAAGTAATATAGCACTGAGATTTAACTTCTAGATGTACACTTCTGTGCATTATGATTGCATCCAATACTTTCATGTCTTGCATACGTTATTCCTTAGGTTTCCCTGTGTCACTTCAAAATTAGTCTCTAAACACCCACCCTGGCTTTGGACTCACTCTCTAAATTAAAATGACTATTATTAATAAAATATATACATTTGCTTTTGTACACTATGAGTCTAACCCTTAAAATAAAACAAAATTACCAGTAGGTTATATCAGAATTTTAAACTAAAAGCCCAAGAAAAAATGGGTCATTAAAAGTTAATAGGATTTTTCTTACTCTGTAGGAATATAATTCTCTATACTCTTGTCACCTTCATTCTAATCTTGAGATCCAGCTGTTGAATAAATAGACTTGAGATTATCACACAGTATACGTTCATGTGTAAAACAGAATTCCTCTTAAAGTTCATTGCTTCAATAGAAATACGCTTTGTAGCATTTCCTGTGAAGAACCCTGCTGTGGTCTGTCATGATACGCTGAAAACACACTTTACTCTTTCAACTTACTCTTTAGTGCCTGGGGAATGTGTTATTTATTTTATTTTGTTTATTTATTTTTGGTTATGTTTTGCAACATATTAACAGAAATGATACCAATTTTAGCAGTACTTAGTGATTACCCTAAAGGGCAACATATAATATTTCTACACTATTTAAATGTGTAAAACCATAGCACAGGCAAATCAATGTGTTTGTGCTGCTGCAAGGAATATTTATGTTTATAAGAATAATTTTCTGAAGCTTCCCCTCTGTCCTGGCTGATCTCCCTGGGGGTGAGGGGGTTTGCCAGGGTGCAGGAACATTTCCTCTTTCACAACTTCCTCCCAGGGGGCAGGTCCTGTTCCCGATTCCGTTCTCACTTTCTTTTTTTCTTTATTCTTTTGTCCTACCTGGTTAAATGGAGATTTTCTTGTCCTCCCAAAAGTCTGAGGTCTTCTGCCTGGGTTCAGTAGGGATTCTGTGAGGATCGTTATACATGTAGATACATTTTTGATGTATTTGTGAGAAGAGTTGAGCTTCATGTCCTGTTACTCTGCCACCATCTTGATCCACTCCTCCAAGAATACTTTTCTATTCTATATTCTTATAGTAAGAATTTCATTGAGAATAATTTTGATTTTAAGAATTTACTCTAGACAAATTTTAATCATAGTATGGAATAAAGAGACTGTATCCTCATCACAAGGAATAAAGGATTGTTTTATTCAACATATAAGTTCATTCAGATCAACATATAAGTTCATATTTTTTCCCTGATTCCTCTTCTACTTTCCCCTTAAATTTAGACCTCTATCATTACTTACCTGACTAGTGAGAAACATTTTAAGTGTTTTCACTGACTTCATTGATTAACACAACTTTTTTCCTCAATGTTACCAGTAAAGTATTCTTTTTAAGATGTAATACTAAGAATATCATCCTACTGCTGAAAACGTTCATTAGTTTTTCAATATCCATGGTCACAATTTACCCATATATTAAACTTGTACCAGTGATGGGTTATTGTAACAAAATATTCAGAAGAAAGAAGAGTTGCCAAAAGAACAATTCAAAAGATTCTTTGAGAGAGAAGTGAGGATTTTTTTTTCATAAAATTTACCTCCTGAGGAAACAAGTAGGAGAGCTGTACAAAATATTCCTAAAAATCTCTAAGATTTCAGAGGCAATATTTGAAGAGAATAGGACTTACAATACACCCAAGCTGAGAAAAGATATCATACCCACTACAAAGATTCTAGGATCCTTACAAATTTTAAGAGAGATAAATACAAGAACAAGTACACTAAGCATATAATAACACTGTTAACAACCAGAGTAACAAGAATCATAATTACAGTTTAACTTCAGAGGAATTACAGTAAGAATGTTCCCTCTTTCAAAAAAGCAATGGGAGCCAAAAGACAATGAAATGATATAAAGTTGGCCCAAATGTGAAAGATAAAATAATAAAACTTTTAGGGAAAAAATTGAATATAGCTTCATGATTTGGGATAAACAGTGATACTTTAATCAGAAATAAGAATTTAAAATGATAAAGATAAAATATAAAATGGGATATATTAAAACTAAGAAATTCTACTCAAAGGACTGAAGATTCAAATCTAAAATATAAAATTCCTAAAATTAGTAATAAAAAGACACAAAATCCAATGGAAGAGTAAGTGCCTCAAAAAAATGGTATCTAAATGGTTTAAAATTTTTGAAAAAAAATGCTAAATTTTTAATCGTCATCAGAAATATTGAGTAAAACTAAAATTTAATATTATAAACCTAACATAAAGTTAAAATGAAGAAAAGACTGGTAAGGATTTTGAACAATTTGGATTTTTATACATTGCTGGTAGGAATATAAATTGGTAAAACATAAAAGAAAACCATTTGTGTTTGCTAAAGCTGCATGTAGTACCACCCTTAGACCTGTGCAAGCAGTACCCCTGCTATGGTCCCTGCATCTCAGGGGTCACCACACTTTAGAGTACGTACTTTATATTTCCAAGTATGCCTTCTGTTCTTGGAACTTGCCGTGATTCAGCATTGCCATCTGCCTCAGCAGCTGCAATGAGGACCCAATCACTCGCTGGTTAAAAGTATGATAGAACACAGACAGACAATGGCAAAAGGTGACAGTGCAATTGTTAAAACTTTCACCAGTGATGAACTGGGATAGTATGGTGTACTGGTTAAAGGAAATGCATTGGCAAGTACAAGACTTCAGACTTCTGAGAGGTCCAGAAGAAATAGTAATTATGGAAAAAGGAATATGAGGACTATTTTTGAAAGACAAGAATCACTGAAGGTGACTAATTACCTAAGTAAATTAAGGTGTGAAAACCAATATATAAAGACACTCATCTCCTTTAGACAGAGAACAGAAACAGCTGAGGATAAGGGCTGGAGCATATTATAATAATAGCAGTGCTCTGTTGAAGGTTGAGTTATCATTCCCAGCAAGTCTGCTATGCCAAGTATGCCATTTCTGATTGGGAAGGAATAAGATCCTAAGACTTGGCATGTGGACATCTGGGAATTATACACTAAAATACCTTGAATCCCATATTTTTCCTCAATCCTATGAATCCTCTGAAGTGACCACTTCTAAAGACTTGTGCTTTCTTCCTTGCTTGAAAATGATTCAGATATCTGTCTTGCAAGAGAACATTGCCTGCTCAGAATCTAAGTCCTATTCCCCTACTGGCCACTAGATCAATAAGTATTGTTAAGTTATAACACAACCCAGCCAGGCAAGTTCTGGAACTGCTAAGAGAAGAGATTATAGGTCGAAGGAGCTGAGTTGGAACTATATTCATTTCCAAGAAAAAATATTATATATACAGTTGAACCTTTAACAACATGGGTTTGAACTAGGCAGTTTCACTTATACATGGATTTTTTTTTTCTTCAGTAAATAGATGCTGTAGTACTAACTGCACAATCCTTGGTTGAATCAGCTGATATAGAACTGCGGATATGGAGAGTATTGATATATAACTGTAAACTTATACATGTATTTTCAACTGTGCAGAGGGTCAGCACCCCAACCCCCATGCTGTTCAAGGTTCAAATGTATATATAAATATTTTTTCTTGGAAGTGAATATATATATATACACATATGTGTGTGTGTGTGTATAGCAAATATATATATTTATCAGGATCTTGGTGCAGGAAAAATATGTGTGTGGGGGGGAGAGGTGAAATGCAAATGTGTTTAATCACATATTGTGTCACTCCCTTGTAAACAGTTTTGATATGAAATGGGCAAGTACAGGAGTTCCAAAGTCTAGGAAGGGATTGTGACCACAGACTCAGATCCCTTTGAGAGGAAGGTCTGGTTACCCCACCAACGATAAGAGGAATCTCAAGTGGTGGCGAAAGATGAAGATGATGAATATCACTTGCAGCTCCAAGATCCCAGGCCCCCCCGCCCCCACTTGAGAACCAAAGTACATATTCTCTCAGCTGCAGAGATTGCTAGGTAGCCGATGGCTCATAATCTTGTTCCTTTCTGTGAAAGCCTTCTGCCAAGGGTGCTGCCTCACCCAAAACCATTTTTCCTCCCTGGGAGCATCTTTCTTTTAAAGACTGATAGATGCAGGGACACAAAGGCATAACCTACCCCAATTTGTGACACTTCCAAAGGGCCATCCCTGCTTTGGAGCCCTTGGTGAGAGCTTAAGCTTCTGTCACAGAAGTGTTAAAGTGCGATTTCTCCCTCTACCTAACCCTGCATTACTCACTTCTCTATGGTCTGGTTCCTGAGAACTGTCTCCAATAAACTACATGCATGAAAATCGAGACTAGACTTTCTCCTACAATTTTTTATATACTTTTAAATAAGTATGTTTTATTTATCTTTATAAGACAAGTGGCTAGTGTGATGTTGAGTATATAGTGAGCACACAGAATATTTTTTAATGACTACATTGATAAGAAAATACCTCTTTAAAAATAGATTTATGGAGCATTTCTATAGACTTCTAAAGAAGTATTGATCTTATGAAATAATTTTAAATCAGTACCTATACAAAGGATTTATATAAGATTGTTTAAATTCCCCTGTGAAAAGAAGTCCATTTCCATCCTTTCCAGTTTAGTGGCTTATATCATTACTTGACAATAATGCCATTCTACAGAACAGTGGGAAAAGGGGATTTTTCTTTCAAAAGGAACTGCTCAATTGTAATTTGTTATTAAAGGAACAAATATATCTTTTCCTGACCGTAGACAGCATAAGATCAACATTGAAGACCTTTTAAAATATGAAGCAACTTGGCTGATCTTTGATGAAATAGGTGATATCAGAGGTGACTATTTTGTTACATGTTATGATACTGTGTTTTGAGTCGTCTGTGGATTTTCCTAACTTGGATGGTTAAGATTATAATTTATTAAAATAAATGTTTATGTATTTTATGTTATTTTTTAATGTAATTTTGGAGTCAAATTGATAAACCTTAAAATATCATAAATTATAACAGTTCTTCTACCCATGACTAGGATGCAGCTTGCATCATATGCAGTAATGCCTTGTGAGTTTTTCTACACCTGAATTGGTCTATATCCTGTTCACCAAGATGGTTCCAGTAATTGTGTG
The DNA here is from genome assembly GCF_949987535.1 of Balaenoptera acutorostrata. Classification (NCBI taxonomy): domain Eukaryota; kingdom Metazoa; phylum Chordata; class Mammalia; order Artiodactyla; family Balaenopteridae; genus Balaenoptera; species Balaenoptera acutorostrata. The sequence continues at coordinate 45,641,962 of NC_080071.1, read as the reverse complement.
CTGGGATGCCCTGGTAACAGTTCACAGACCTGAAGTAATAAACCTGCACCATACTTTGTGTAGCACTGTCCTAAAGAAATCAGACATAGAATCAATCACAATCTCCACCAAAATGAAAGTGTCCCTGCTGTTAATTCAACATTTCCTCTAGTCACCACAGTTGCCAAAACTCTCTGTACTGAGCCTTGAAAAACCATGGTCTATTCATCCTCAAATACTGTATAAAAGAAGAATCATCTTACCTATAGTATCCCTAAAAATTAGCAGATGCTGTGTGCAGGATGAAAGGGAACTCTGTTCTCTCTGCAACCTTTATCCAAGTTTAAAATTATTTCAAAATAAAACATTTTATAATTATTTTTCAAAAAATTAAGTTCCAAGAATAATAAGAATTTACTACATGTAGAGTACATAATTCCCTATAAGAAGGCTCCATTTGTTCCTGGTTTACAACCACCTCAGATGAAGAAAAGGAATTGTTATGAATCAAATTATTAATTTCATTTTAATATCATTCTGAGTGTTATCCTAAAATGCATTGAATCTCTGGTCTCTTCTCAATATTTTTCTAGTTAAATTTTCTTTAGTTGTTTTGAATCGTTGTGACTTTCTGCTTGACAAACATAGCTTTGTCAAGTTAGCTAATAGTAAACTATACATAAAAATTTTCCCTGCAGAAATTCATTGTCAGCTAATGAACCAGCCAAAGTGACATCAAGTTGACTGATGTTCATTTTCAAACACAAGTCAGGGTAGTTTATCAAAGCCATTGCAGTTATAGTATCTATGGTTGAGAACAACCAGAAGCCTTGCTTATCTGGCTGTAAATCACAGAGAATCAATATACCCTTTCTATCACTGTGTACTCTCTGCAAATTTCTTATTGTATATTAAGGAATAGAATAATATATCAAAAAATTGAGTGACTTTAACATTAGTAATATACTATACTTGACATTGCACAGCAGCAATATCCTGAGTGACAATTTTTAGTGTGTCTTATATTAATTTGTTTAGGCATTTGTACGTTGATAGAGAATTTAAGGAAATAGGTTATTTATTTTATTCTTTACAAGATGAGTACCAAATGTATAGACTCTCAATAAATAGTTTGTAAATACAGTGTATTAGTCTGATTGCTCAGGATTGTGATTTATTTTCACGTTCTATAACTGCCAATAAATTGAACTCAAAATCTTGGATGCTCTTTAAATATTAAATAATGCTGAGCCTAGAAAAATTTTGAGAAATTAGAGAAGGAAGCTTTCTGGTCAAACATATATAACGTACATATTTCCTTTCCATTAGGGTTTTCATTCTTTCCGCCTAACACTCAGCCCAAGATATGCCAGATGTTTATGATATGCATACCTATAGACTCTTTTTTAAAAAATCTTTATTGGAGTATAATTGCTTCACAATACTGTGTTAGTTTCTGTTGTACACCAAAGTGAATCAGCCGTATGCATACATATGTCTCCATATCCCCTCCCTCTTGAGCCTCCTTCCCATCCTCCCTATCCCACCCCTCTAGCTCATTGCAAAGCACCGAGCTCATCTCCCTGTGCTATGGTGCTGCTTCCCACTAGCTAACTATTTTACATTCAGTAGTGTATATATGTCGATGTTACTATCACTTCACCCCAGCTTCCCCATTCCACCCCGTGTCCTCAAGTCCATTCTCTATGTCTACATCTTTATTACTGCCCTACAACTAGGTTCATCAGTACCATTTTTTTTTTTTTTAGATTCCATATATATGCATTAGCATATGGTATTTGTTTTTCTCTTTCTGACTTAACTTCACTCTGTATGACAGACTCTAGGTCCATCCATCTCACTACAAATAACTCAATTTTGTTTCTTTTTATGGCTAAGTAATACTCCATTATATGTGCCACATCTTCTTTATCCATTCTTCTGTCGATGGACATTTAGGTTGGTTCCATGTCCTGACTATTGTAAATAGTGCTGCAATGAACATTGTGGTACATGTCTCTTTTTGAATTATGGTTTTCTCAGGGTATATGCCCAGTAGTGGGATTGCTAGGTCATATGGCAGTTCTATTTTTAGTTTTTTAAGGAACCTCCATACTGTTTTCCATAGAGGTTGTATCAATTTACATTCACACCAACAGTGCAGGAAGTTTCTGTTTTCACCACACCCTTTCCTGAATTTATTGTTTCTAGATTTTTTGATAATAGCCATTCTGACTGGTGTGAGGTGATACCTCATTGTAGTTTTGATTTGCATTTCTCTAATAATTAGTGATGTTGAGCACCTTTTCATGTGCCTCTTGGCCATCTGTATGTCTTCCTTGGTGAAATGTCTATTTAGGTCTTCCGCCCATTTTTAATTGGATTGTTTGTTTTTATGGTATTGAGTTCCATGAACTGATTGTACATTTTGGAGATTAATCCTTTGTGTTTCATTTGCAAATATTCTCTCCCACTCTGAGGGTTGTCTTTTTGTCTTGTTTATGGTTTCCTTTGCTGTGCAAAAGCTTTTAAGTTTCATTAGGCACCATTTGTTTATTTTTGTTTTTATTTCTGTTACTCTAGGAGGTGGGTCAAAAAAGATCTTGCTGTGGTTTATTTCAAAGAGTGTTTTCCCTATGTTTTCCTCTAAGAGTTTTATAGTGTCTGGTCTTACATTTATGTCTTTAATCCATTTGGAGTTTATTTTTGTGTATGGTGTTAGGTAGTATTCTAATTTCATTCTTTCACATGTAGTTGTCCAGTTTGCCCAGCACCACTTATTGAAGAGGCTGTCTTTTCTCCATTGTATGTTCTTGCCTCCTTTGTCGTAAATTAGGTGACCATATGTGTGTGGGCTTATCTCTGAGCATTCTATCCTGTACCATTGATCTATATTCCTCCTTTGTGCTGGTACCATACTCTCTTGAATACTGTAGCTTTGTGGTATAGTTTGAAGTCAGGGAGCCTGATTCCTCCAACACCGTTTTTCTTTCTCAAGATTGCTTCAGCTATTTGGGGTCTTTTGTGTTACCATATGACTTGTAAAATTTTTTGTGCTAATTCTGTGAAGAATGCCATTGGTAGTTTGATAGGGATTGCATTGAATCTGTAGATTGCTTTGGGTAGTATAGTCATTTTCACAATATTGATTCTTCCAATCCAAGATCATGGTATATTTCTCCATCTGTTTATGTCATCTTTGGTTTCTTTCATCAGTGTTTTATAGTTCTCTGAGTACTAGTCTTTCGCCTCCTTAGGCAGGTTTATTCCTAGGTATTTTATTCTTTTTGTTGCGATGGTAAATGGGATTGTTTCCTTAATTTCTCTTTCTGATTTTTCATTGTTGGTATATTGGAATGCCAGAGATTTCTGTGCATCAATTTTGTATCCTGCAACCTTACCAAATTAATTGATTAGTCCTAGTAGTTGTCTGGTGGCATCTTTAGGATTTTCTATGTATAGTATCATGTCATCCACAAAGAGTGACAATTTTACTACTTCTTTTTTAATTTGTATTCCTTTCATTTCTTTTTCTTCTCTGATTGCTATGGCTAAGACTTCCAAAACTATGTTGAATAATAGTGGTGAGAGTGGACATCCATGTCTTTTTCCCGATCTTAGTGGAAATGCTTTCAGTTTTTCACCATTGAGTATGATGTTTGCTGTGGGTTTGTCATATATGGCCTTTATTATGTTGAGGTAGGTTCCCTCTATGCCCATTTTATGGAGAGTTTTTATCATAAATGGGTGTTGAATTTTGCCAAAAGCTTTTCCTGCATCTATTGAGATGATCGTATGGCTTTCATTCCTTAATTTGTTAATGTGGTGTATCACACTGATTGATTTGCATATACTGAAGAATCCTTGCATCCCCAGGATAAATCCCACTTCATCATGGTGTATGATCCTTTTCATATGTTGTTGAATTCTGTTTACTAGCTTTTGTTCAGGATTTTTGCATCTATGTTCATCAGTGATCTTCATCTATAATCTTTTTTAGCGATATCTTTTCCTGGTTTTGGTATCAGGTGATGGTGGCCTCGTAGAATGAATTTGGGAGTGTTCCTCCCTCTGCAATTTTTTGGAAGAGTTTTAGAATGATCAGTGTTAGGTCTTCTCTAAATGTTTGATAGAATTCACCTGTGAAGCCATGTAGTCCTGGACTTTTGTTTGTTGGAAGATTTTTAATTACAGTTTCAATTTCATTACTTGTGTTAGGTCTGTTCATATTTTCTAATTCTTCCCAGTTCAGTCTTGGAAATTGTACCTTTCCAAGAATGTGTCCATTTCTTTGTGGTTGTCCATTTTATCAGCATATAGTTGTTTGTAGTAGTCTCTTATAATCCTTTGTATTTCTGTGGTGTCAGTTGTGATTTCTCCTTTATCATTTCTAATTATATTGATTTACGTCCTCTCCCTTTTTTTCTCAATGTGTCTGGCTAAGGGTTTATCAATTTTGTTTATCTTCTCAAAGAACCAACTTTTAGTTTTACAGATCTTTGCTATTGTTTTCTTCATTTCTATTTCATTTATTTCTGCTCTGATGTTTATGATTTCTTTCCTTCTACTGACTTTGGGTTTTCTTTGTTCTTCTTTCCCTAGTTGTTTTAAGTGTAGGGTTAGATTGTTCATTTGAGATTTTTCTTGTTTCTTGAGGTGAGATTGAATTGCTATAAACTTCCCTCTTAGAACTGCTTTTGCTGCGTCCCATAGCTTTTGGGTCATCGTGTTTTCATTGTCATTTGTTTCTATGTATTTTTTAAATTTCTTTTTTGATTTCTTCAGTGATCTGTCGATTTCTCCTTTCATAGTTGACTGTTCATAGTTGACTATTCATAGTGACTATTTCCTTTTCCATGTTAGGGAAGTTTTCCACTATAATCTCTTCAAGTATTTTCTCAGACCCTTTCTTTTTCTATTCTTCTTCTGGGACCCCTACAATTTGAATGTTGGTGCGTTTAGTGTGGTCCCAGAGGTCTCTGAGTTCTCTTCAGTTCTTTTCATTGTTTTTTCTTTATTCTGCTCCTCAGCAGTTATTTCCACCATTTTGTCTTCCAGCTCACTGATTTGTTCTTCTCCCTCTGTTATTCTGCTACTGATTCCTTCTAGTGTGTTTTCATTTCAGTTATTTTATTCTTCATCTCTGTTTGTTTGTTCTTTAATTCTTCTAGGTGTTTGTTCTTTAATTCTTCTAGGTCTTTGTTAAACATTTCTTGCATCTTCTCAATCTTTGCCTCCATTTTTTTCCCGAGGTCCTGGATCATCTTCACTATCATTATTCTGAATTCTTTTTCTGGAAGGTTGCCTATCTCCACTTCATTTACTTGTTTTTCTGGGGTTTTATCTTGTTCATTCATCTGGTACATAGCCCTCTGCCTTTTCATCTTGTCTATCTTTCTGTGGATGTGGTTTTTGTTCCACAGGCTGCAGGATTGTAGTTCTTCTTGCTTCTGTTGTCTGCCCTCTGGTGGATGAGTCTATCTAAAAGGCTTGTGCAAGTTTCCTGATGGGAGAGACTGGTGGTGGGTAGAGCTGGGTGTTGCTCTGGTGAGCAGAGCTCAGTAAAATTTTAATCCGCTTCTCTGCTGATCATGGGGCTGGGTTCCCTCCCTGTTTGTTGTTTGGCCTGAGACAACCAACACTGGAGCCTACCTGGCTCTTTGGTGGGGCTAATGGTGGACTCTGGGAGGGCTCATGCCAAGGAGTACTTCCCAGAACTTCTGCTGCCAGTGTCCTTGTCCCCACGGTGAGCTGCAGCCACCCCCCACCACTGCAGGAGACGCTCTAACACTAGCAGATGGGTCTGGTTCAGTTTCCTATGGTGTCACTGCTCCTTCCCCTGGGTCCCAATGTGCACACTGCTTTGTGTGTGCCCTCCAAGAGTGGAGTCTCTATTTCCCCCAGTCCTGTCAAAGTCCCGCATTCAAATCCCACTAGCCTTCAAAGTCTGATTCTCTAGGAATTCCTTTTCCTGTTGCCAGACCACCAGGTTGGGAAGCCTGAGGTGGGGCTCAGAACCTTCACTCCAGTGGGTGGACTTCTGTGATATAAGTGTTGTCCAGTTTGTGAGTCGCCCACCCAGCAGTTATGGGATTTGATTTTATTGTGATTGCTCCCCTCCTACCATCTCATTGTGGCTTCTCCTTTGTCATTGGATGTGGAGTATCTTTTCTGGTGAGTTCCAGTGTCTTCCTGTCGATGATTGTTCAGCAGTTAGTTGTGATTCCGGTGCTCTCGCAAGAGGGAGTGAGCGCACATCCTTCTACTCCACCATCCTGAACCAATCAATCTCCTGGTGTATCTTTTTGCCTTCTAGATTCCGAGCAATATGCCAGAAATTGCCAGAATTCCCTACGGACTTTTCATTCTTCAGTCTTTAATTTATTATTATTACTTTTGGTCAGCTTGTCTTTTGGTCATCTTGTTATTATTTTTTTTGCTGGCCTCACTTTATTTTATTTAGTTATTAAAAAATACTCTTTCCTTTTGTAGAGAGCCCTTAGGATTTACCGTCTTAACAACTTTACTATATAACATACACAGTATTAATTATATTAACCATGTTGTACATTACATCCCTAGTACTTATTTATCTTTTAACTGGAAGTTTGTACCTTCTGACCACCTTTATCCAATTCCCCCCTCCCTCCCCACCCCCTACCTATACTAACTACAAATCTGTTCTTTTTTTCTCTGAGTTTGCTTGCTTTTTGAAGTATTATTGCCTACAACACTATGCAAGTTTTTGGTGTATAACATGCTGATTTGATACTTCTATACATTACAAAATGATCACCACAAAAAATCTAGTTAATATCCCTTGCCATACAAAGTTATTAACTTATTATTGATTATATTACCCACACTGTACATTTCATCCCTGGCACTCATCCATTTGCAACTGGATGTTTGTACCTCTTAATTTTCCTCACCTATTTCACTCATTCCCCTACCCCCTCCCCTCTGGCAACCAGCCATTTGTTCTCTGTATGTGTGAATCTATTTCTGTTTTGTTATACTTGTTCATTTGTTTTGTTTTTTAGATTTCACATATATGTAAAATCAGATGGCATTTGTCTTTCTCTGCTTGACTTATTTCACTTTGCATAATACACTCTAGGTTGATCCATGTTATCACAAACGGCAAGATTTCATTCTTTTCTATGGCTGAGTAATATTCCATTGTGTGTGTGTGTGTGTGTGTGTGTGTGTGTGTGTGTGTACACATACATACACATACCCCACATCTTCTTTATCTGGTCATCTAACCAGGGACACTTAGGTTGCTTCCATAACTTGGCTATTATGGGTGCAATGAACATTGGGGTGCATATATCTTTTCAAATTAGTGCTTTTGTTTTCTTTGGAAAAGCACCCAGAAGTGGGATTGCTGGATTATATGGTAGTTCTATTTTTAATTTTTTAAGGAATCTCCATACTGTTTTTCATAGTGGCTGCATCAATTTACATTCCTACCAACATGGCACAAGGGTTTCCTTTTCCCACATCCTCACCAACACTTATTATTTGTTGTGTTTTTGATAATAACCATTTTGACGGTGTGAGGTGATATCAAATGTGGTTTTGATTTGCATTTCCCTGATGATTAGTGATGTTGAACATCTTTTCATATGTGTGTTGTCCATCTGTAGGTCTTCTTTGGAAAAATGTTTATTCAGGTCCTCTGCACATTTTTTAAATCAGGTTGTTTGTGTTTTTGATGTTGAGTTGTATGAGTTCTTTGTATATTTTGGATATTAGCCCCTCATGAGATATATGATTTGCAAATATTTTCTCCCATTCAGTAGGCTGCCTTTTGTTGGTTTCCTTTGCTGTGCAGAAGATTTTTATTTTGATGAATTTTGACAAATAACAAGAAGATAAGCTGTTATGTTCAGAGCGGCTCTGAATCAAGTCAGCTAATGAAAACCATGGGAATGGAGCTTTCTAGTGAGCAAGGACATCAGATGTTTATAATTCCTTGGGAATGGGGCTTTTGTGGACCTCCAAATCTGTTTTGCCTCCTCCAGTGGCTGCAAAGACTGTTTCCACACATGCCTCAAGTTAGGGAGAACTGGAATAAGAATAGTGTAAATAAATTTTAAAAGCTTGTTGTTCTTACGGAGATTTGGCTATTTTTCTTACATAACTACTACTCAGATTTTTTAAAAAGTGTGTAATTCATTTTCAGTGTTCTGAAAAAGTTGATTTTGACAGTTTTGGCAGAGTGTTCATTGCTTTTATCGAGGAGTGGCTTTTCAAGGTCTTACTATGCAATTCTGGTAATATTCCCTCCTAAATGTACTTTAAAAGTAAATGTTTATTACACACCTTCTACATTAGAGATAATATTTTAATTAATAGAGTTAAAAGCAAGCTAAGACTTGAATTCATGATAGTTAGCAATTTCTAAGTGGAAATGGAGTTTCTGGTAAAATGCTAAGTGCATTATTGAATGGTCTCATTGAATTTACACAATTAATCTATAAGGTAGTTTTTATTATCTCCCTTATATGGATAAGGAGGCTCAGGTTTAGTGATATTAAATTACTTGGCCAAGGTGTTATAGTAGGTTTGGGGCTAAGACACTGCTTGATACTAAGATTAATACTCTTTAAAATATTATATAATAAGGGTAACTTCAAATGCATACATTATGTTGTTTAATTAACAGATTTATGTATACTCAACATTTATATTTCATAAGCTGCTTTCATAAGAAGTTTCGTGAAAAAACTTACCTAGGGATACCCTAGATCAGGTAAAATTTTGAAATCCTCATTTAAATAACTCTTTAACACTGTCACACTAGACATACATCAAGCTGTTATCCTCCTGATCTCATTTAAAACAGTTGTTTTGAATGTTTAAAATGTGTTTAAAATGAGTTTAAAATGTGACCTAAAATCCTTTCCTTCATCAATAGGGAAAGATCAAAATTATCTTCTAGAATTTAACTAGGGAATAAAGGTTGATGCCCTTCATAACGTCACTTCTATCTCAACAAGGAAGACTAGAAAATTCATTTTCTGAATTTCATTTGTCTTGGAATTTTTCATTTGCCAATGTTTTATTTTATATATGTTTTTAAAAATTTTTCCCAGATTTTTAATATCAATTTTAACCTAAGGAGCTATAGTTCAGAAACATTTAATACTTATGCCTTTCATGATACGTGATAGATATTAAAAAAGTGGTATCTTTGGGCAGGGGAGGAAAGTCCTGGGAAGTGGCATGTGACAGCTTTCTGAGATGCTGAAAATATATTTTATCTTGACAGGTGATGGTTACATAAAAGCATCATATATAAAAATCAGGCTCAGTAAATTTAAGATTTATATCATGCATTTTATTGTATAGTACTGAAGGATATTTCAAATAAGTATAACAAAAATATAATTTGTTTTGTGCACAAAACAATAATCTAATTTTCCCCTGTTCCTTTTTGTAAAAGTTCTAAACATCATTTTAAAATTACCATCATTCTTCAAATGTCATATATTCTTTTAGCATAAATCCTGATTTAAAATACATTGTGTGGCCACCATGTCCTGCATGCCGTCTGCCGCACACGGTGGGGTGTTACTACAGGACATTGCTTCAGACAGGTCTGGACTCAAAGAGGGCTAAAAATCCTCAACAGAAACTCTCTGGTAATTAAGCAGCATGCAGCAACAAATGAGCACAGCCATGTGGCTGACAGGGTCTTAGTGCTCTGGCCGGGTGTCAGGCCTGAGCCTCTGAGGTGGGAGAGCCGAGTTCAGGACATTGGACCACCAGAGACCTCCCAGCCCCACATAATAACAAACGGGAAAAGATCTCCAAGAGATCTCCATCTCAACGCTAAGAACCAGCTCCACTCAATGACCAGCAAGCTACAGTGCTGGACACCCTATGCCAAACAATTAGCAAGATAGGAACACAAATCCACCCATTAGCAGAGAGGCTGCCTAAAATCATAATAAGTTCACAGACACCCCAAAACACACCACCAGATGTGGCCCTGTCCACCAGAAAGACAAGATCGATCCAGCCTCAACCACCAGAACACAGGCACCAGTCCCCTCCACCAGGAAGCCTACACAACCCACTGAACCAACGGTACTGACCAGGAGCATACACCAAAAACAACAGGAAACACAAACCTGCAGCCTGCAAAACGCACACCCAAATGCAGTAAGTTAAGCAAAATGAGAAGACAAATACACAGCAGATGAAGGAGCAAGGTAAAAACGCACCAGACCAAACAAATGAAGAGGAAATAGGCAGTCTACCTGAAAAAGAATTCAGAATAATGATAATGAAGATGATCCAAAATCTTGGAAATAGAATAGAGAAAATACAAGAAATGTTTAACAAAGACCTAGAGGAACTAAAGAGCAAACAAACGAGGATGAACAACACAATAAATGAAATTAAAAATTCTCTAGAAGGAATCAATAGCAGAATAACTGAGGCAAAAGAACGGATAAGTGACCTGGAAGATAAAACAGTGGAATACCTACCAGAGAGCAGAATAAAGAAAAAAGAATGAAAAGAATTAAAGAAAAGCTCAGAGACCTCTGGGATAATATTAAATGCACCAACATTCGAAATATTGGGGTCCCAGAAAAAGAAGAAAAAAAAAAGGGGGCTGAGAAACTATTTGAAGAGATTATAGTTGAAAACTTCCCTTATATGGGTAAGGAAATAGTCAAGTCCAGGAAGCCCAGAGAGTCCCATAAAGGATAATTCCAAGGAGAAACACGCCAAGACACATGTTAATCAAACTACCAAAAATTAAATACCATAAAAAATATTAAAAGCAGCAAGGGAAAGCAACAATTAACATACAAGGGAATCTCCTTAAGGTTAACAGCTGATCTTTCAGCAGAAACTCTGCAAGCCAGAAGGGAGTGGCAGGACATATTTAAAGTGATGAAAGGGAAAAACCTACAACCAAGATTACTCTACCCAGCAAGGATCTCATTCAGATTTGATGGAGAAATTAAAACGTTTATAGACAAGCAAAAGATAAGAGAATTGAGCACCACCAAACCAGCTTCACAACAAATGCTAAAGGAACTTCTCTAGGCAGGAAACACAAGAGAAGGAAAAGACCTACAAAAACAAACCCAAAACAATTAAGAAAATAGTAATAGGAACATACAAATCGATAACTACCTTAAATGTAAATGGATTAAATGCTCCAACCAAAAGACATAGACTGGCTGATTGGATACAAAAACAAGACCCGTATATATGCTGTCTACAAGAGACCCAATTCAGACCTAGGGACACATACAGACTGAAAGTGAAGGGATGGAAAAAGATATTCCATGCAAATGGAAATCAAAAGAAAGCTGGAGTAGCAATTCTCATATCAGACAAAATAGACTTTCAAATAAAGACTATTACAAGAGACAAAGAAGGACACTACATAATGATCAAGGGATCAATCCAAAAAGAAGTTATAACAATTGTAAATATTTATGCACCCAACATAGGAGCCCCTCAATACATAAGGCAAATGCTAACAGCCATAAAAGGGGAAATCCACAGTAACACAATCATAATAGGGGACTTTAACACCCCACTTTCACCAATGGACAGATCATCCAAAATGAAAATAAATAAGGAAACACAAGCTTTAAATATTATGTTAAACAAGATGGACTTAATTGATATTATAGGACATTCCATCTAAAAACAGCAGATTACACTTTCTTCTCAAGTGCTCACAGAACATTCTCCCAGATAGATCATATCTTGGATCACAATTCAAGCCTTGGTAAATTTAAGAAAATTGAAATCGTATCAAGTATCTTTTCCAACCACAACTCTGTGAGACTATCAATTACATGAAAAATCTGTAAAAAATACAAATACATGGAGGCTAAACAATACACTACTAAATAACCAAGAAATCACTGAAGAAATCAGAGAGGAAATCAAAAAATACCTAGAAACATATGACAATGAAAACACAACAGCCCAAAACCTATGGGATGCAGCAAAAGCAGTTCTAAGAGGGAGGTTTACAGCATACAATCCTACCTCAAGAAGCAAGAAACATCTCAAATAAACAACCTAACCTTACACCTAGAGCAGTTAGAGAAAGAAAGAAAAAAAAGAACCTCAAAGTTAGCAGAAAGAAATCATAAAGATCAGATCAGAAATAAATGAAAAAGAAATGAAGGAAATGATAGCAAAGATCAATAAAACTAAAAGCTGGTTCTTTGATAAGATCAACAAAATTGATACACCAATAGCTAGGTTCATCAAGAAAAAAAGGAAGAAGACGCAAACCAATACAATTAGAAATGAAAAAGGAGAAGTAACAACTGACACTCCAGAAATACAAAGGATAATGAGAGATTACTACAAGCAACTCTATGCCAATAAAATGGACAGCCTGGAAGAAATGGAAGAATTCTTAGAAAAGCACAACCTTCTGAGACTGAACCAGGAAGAAATAGAAAATATAAACAGACCAATCACAAGCACTGAAATTGAAACTGTGACTAAAAATCTTACAACAAACAAAAACCCAGGACCAGATGGCTTCACAGTCGAATTCTATCAAACATTTAGAGTAGAGCTAACACCTGTTCTTCTCAAACTCTTCCAAAAGAGTTAGCAGAGGGAGGAACACTCCCCAACTCATTCTACGAGGCCACCATCACCCTGATACCAAAACCCGACAAAGATGCCAGAGAAAAAGAAAACTACCGGCCAATATCACTGATGAGCAGAGATGCAAAAATCCTCAACAAAATACTAGCAAACAGAATCCAACAACACATTAAAAGGATCATACATTATAATCAATTGGGGTTTATCCCAGGAATGCAAGGATTCTTCAATATATGCAAATCAATCAATGTGACAAACCATATTTACAAATTGAAGGATAAAAACCATATGATCATCTCAAGATGCAGAAAAAGCTTTAACAAAATTCAATACCCATTTATGATAAAAACCCTCCAGAAAGTAGGCATAGAGGGAACTTTCCTCAACATAATAAAGGCCATATATGACAAACCCACAACCAACATTGTCCTCAATGGTGAAAAACGGAAACTATTTCCACTAAGATCAGGAACAAGACAAGGTTGCCCACTCTCACCACTGTTATTCAACATAGTTTTGGAAGTTTCAGCCACAGCCATCAGAGAAGAAAAAGAAATAAAAGGAATCCAAATTGGAAAAATGAAGTAAAACTGTCACTGTTTGCAGATGACATGATACTACACATAGAGAATCCTAAAGATGCAACCAGAAAGCTACTAGAGCTAATCAATGAATTTGGTAAAGTAGCAGGATTCAAAATTAATGCACAGAAATCTCTTGCTTTCCTATACACTAATGATGAAAAATCTGAAAGTGAAATTAGGAAAACACTTCCATTTACCATTGCAACAAAAAGAATAAAATATCTAGGAATAAACCTACCTAAGGAGACAAAAGACCTGTATGCAGAAAATTATAAGACACTGATGAAAGAAATTAAAGATGATACAAACAGATGGAGAGATATACCATGTTCCTGGATTGGAATAATCAACATTGTGAAAATGACTCTACTACCCAAAGCAATCTACAGATTCAATGCAATCCCTATCAAACTACCAATCGTATTTTTCACAGAACTAGAACAAAAAATTTCACAATTTGTATGGAAACACAAAAGACCCCGAATAGCCAAAGCAAACTTGAGAAAGAAAAATGGAACTGGAGGAATCAGGCTCCCTGACTTCAGAGTATACTTCAAAGCTACAGTAATCAAGGCAGTATGCTACTGGCACAAAAACGGAAATATAGATCAATGGAACCGGATAGAAAGCCCAGAGATACACCCACACACCTATGGTCACCTTATCTTTGATAAAGGAGGCAAGAATATACAGTGGAGAAGAGACAGCCTCTTCAGTAAGTGGTGCTGGGAAAACTGGACAGCTACATGTAAAAGAATGAAATTAGAACACTCCCTAACACCATACACAAACTCAAAATGGATTAAAGACCTAAATGTAAGGCCAGACACTATAAAGCTTTAGAGGAAAACATAGGGAGAACACTCCATGACATAAATCACAGGAAGATCCTTTTTGACCCACCTCCTAAAGAAATGGAAATAAAAACAATAACAAATGGGACCTAATGAAACTTAAAAGCTTTTGCACAGCAAAGGAAATCATAAACAGGATGAAAAGACAACCTTCAGCCTGGGGGAAAATATTTGTTAAAGAAGCAACTGACAAAGGATTAAGCTCCAAAATATACAAGCAGCTCATGCAGCTCAATATCAAGAAAACAAACAACCCAATCCAAAAATGGGCAGAAGACCTAAATAGACATTTCTCCAAAGAAGATATACAGATTGCCAACAAACACATGAAAGGCTGCTCAACATCACTAATCATTAAAGAAATGCAAATCGAAACTACAATGAGTTGTCACCTCACACTGGTCAGAATGGCCATCATCAAATAATCTACAAACAATAAATGCTGGAGAGGGTGTGAAGAAAAGGGAACCATCTTGCACTGTTGGTGGGAATGTAAGTTGATACAGCCACTATGGAAAACAGTTTGGAGGTTCCTCAAAAAACTAAAAATAGAACTACCACACGACCCAGCAATCCCACTACTGGGCATATACCCTGAGAAAACTATATTTCAAAAAATTCATGTACCACAATGTTCTTTGCAGCACTATTTACAGTAACCTGGACATGGAAGCAACCTACGTGTCCGTTGACAGTTGAATGCATAAAGAAGATGTGGCACATACATACAATGGAATGTTACTCGCCATAAAAAGAAAAGAAATTAAGTTATTTGTCGTGAGGTGGATGGACCTAGAGTCTGTCATACAGAGTGAAGTAAGTCAGAAAGAGAAAAACAAATACCGTATGCTAACACATATATATAGAATCTAAGAAAAAAAAATGGTTCTAAAGAACCTAAGGGCAGGACAGGAATAAAGATACAGACGTAGAAAATGGGCTTGAGGACACGGGGAGGAGGAAGGGTAAGCTGGGACGAAGTGAGAGAGTGGCCTGGACATATATACACTACCAAATGCAAAATAGATAGCTAGTGGGAAGCAGCCACATAGCACAGGGAAATCAGTTTGGTGCTTTGTGACCACCCAGAGGGGTGGGATAGGGAGGGTGGGAGGGAGACACAAGAGGGAGGAGATATGGGGATGTATGTATATGTATAGCTGATCCACTATGTTATACCGCAGAAACTAACACACCATTGTAAAGCAGTTATACTCCAATAAAGATGTTAAATAAAATAAAATACATTGTGTGTTTCAACTTGGTACTTTAAGATATAATTCTGATTTAATTCCCATAAATATATAAAGTGATTTCAATGAATCATAACTTTAAATGTTGTCAAATATATATAGGCTTTTATTTTTGGGGGGGCTTTGATTTTTTGGGGGGGGTATAGTTGTTTTACAATGTTGTGTTAGTTTCTACAGTACAGAGAAGTGAAGTAGAGTTCCCTGTGCTATACAGCCGTTTACATTTGTTATCTATTTTATGCATATTAGTGTATATATGTCAATTCCAATCTCCCAGTTCATCCCACTCCCTCTCCTTGGTGTCCTTATATTTGTTCTCTATATCTGTATTTCTGTTTGTGCCTTGCAAACAGGTTCATCTGTACCTTTTTTCCAGATTCCACATATATGCATTAATAAATGATATTTGTTTTTCTCTTTCTGACTTATTTCACCTGTAAGACAGTACCTAAGTCCATCCACGTCTCTACAAATGACTCAATTTCATTGCTTTATATGGCTGAGTAATATTCCATTGTATATATGTACCACATCTTCTTTATCCATTCATCTGTCGATGGACAATTAGGTTACTTCCATGACCTGGCTATTGTAAATAGTGCTGCAATGAACATTGGGGTGCATGACTCTTTTTGAATTATGGTTTTCTCAGGGTATATGCCCAGTAGTGGGATTGCTGGGTCATATGGTAATTCTATTTTTAGTTTTTTAAGGCAACTCCATACTGTTCTCCATAGTGGCTGTATCAATTTACATTCCCACCAACAGTGCAAGAGGGTTCCCTTTTCTTCACACCCTCTCCAGCATTTATTGTTTCTAGATTTTTTGACGATGCCCATTCTAACTTGTGTGAGGTGATACCTCATTGTAGTTTTTTGCTCTTTTGTGATAACTTCTTATTTCCACCTGATATTATAAATGTCTTTTATGCTTTTTACTGCAAAATCAGTTCCAACACAATCTTCTCAAATATGTTTGCTATTCACTGCACTTAGGACCCCTTTGTGATTTCAGTTCAGTCCAGTTAGATTAAATCCAATTAAATTCACATTTATGGCGCATCTGCTAGATACTGAGTTCCCTGTTAGGAACTGAGAGATCCATATTTGGGGAGGCATTTTCGGTACACCTGGGAATTTACCATTGTAAAAGGAGAGTGGTATATACATAAATGACTCTAATGTATGGAAGTCTTTGGTTAATGCTGTATAACAGCTGTGAACAGAGTGCTATAGTGAAGCAGAAAAAGCAATTAACTTGACTGAGAAGAGGAACAGGAAGGCTTCATTTTGAAATGACATTTGTAATGAGTATGATATAATATGCCGTACATCATACATACAAAAATATTTTTTAAATAACTGTACATAAGTCCTTTCCAAAACCCCAATATACCATCCAGTATTCCCAGTAGTGGATATTTTAACTTGATAATTAGGCCTGTACACTGGTTTGTATGTGGGTCAGGTGAGAATGTGGGGAAGGTGATCTGTTATATCGGTTTGGTTGCTAAATTTTCATTAGAAACATTCAATGATTTGCTTAAGTTATTTGTTTTATATTCTGTTTAGTAAGATTGCACCTTTTCTTTAGGTGCATTTTGTTTTAAACAATTTGGCAGTTCTTCATGGTAGGGGCCTATTCCTTTAAGTGTGACTCCAAGTTATCGAATGAATGACATGCTTCTTAAAATAATACCCTTTGGAAGTCAAATGGTTGTCAAATGAATTCTTTTACCATCTAAATAATATATCCTCATAATTTAAGTATTTATTTCAGTTGCTAACCATAAGACACATGTTAATTAATTATTTCAATATTTGAAATGCTTGAAAAAATTGCTCTGCTGAAGGTCAAGGAAGCACAAAACCATATCCTTTGGAAGAATCATTAAACAAAACAGCTGGCTCTATTATCCCCTTCTCCCATGATTCCATTTATTATGTATTTATAAACTAATTTTAAGTTAAAATTGCTCCATGAGAAATAGTAATTCATTTTAACAAAGATACTAGAGAGAATTAAAAATAATATAATATACTAAATTATATATACTTAAATATATCTGAACATATAGAACACATTTAAATAGTTAAATATATATTTATATAATTATCAGACTTTCATTTGTAGAATCTTCTGCTTTTTATTCTATGCATATTTTACCTATTTTAGTTATCAATGTCCTCTTTTAGAAATATTAAATGACAACTAGCTACTGCAATTTTTTTTCACATGGCTTTTCTTATGCTGCAGCTAGGCACCAAAGATTTTACTACATTTTTGAAAGAATTAAATGGATGCTTTGGCATTCACTGAGAAAAAAAATGATTTCAAGAATACTTTTGCTTTGATACTCAATTGTGTTCAAATGAATTCATAATTCTAGAGAGTCAAACATTCCCCTCTTCCAGAGAATGGAGATATTATAAATCCACCTAATAAACTCACTATACACTTTGCAGTACACATAATATGTGGGAGTTACTAAAAGTTGCATACAGAATTACTATGCTGAGTTGTATATGCAGTCATGATGGAGCGCAATAAAATCAAAACAAGCAAGTTATAGTTGAAAGTTTATTTAAAACACATTTGTCTTAATCAAAAGGCACACCAAATCCACAGATGCTCAATACATAGACAAATACAAATACACACGTCCATGCACACACAATGCACCCTTCCTGCACATTACCTTTAAACACGTTTTTGAATATTTATTGACTAATGTTTGTCTTGTAGACAAACACTAATCATAAGGGGATGCAATTAGTTCACTAAAGGCAAGATTAGTAAGGATATGTTAGTTGTATTGCCATCAGTAAAGAGTTTACCAATTTTAAATAAATGAATATTTCAATGTGAATTCACTTTCCATTTGCTCACATAATTTTTTACTTAGATTGCATCTCAGAGTTTCACTTGGACAAATAGGAAATGCAAAACGAAATGAAGATGTGCCTAATTACATATGCAGTCTTACATATGCAATAAAATTAAGTAAGAGAGAAAATATATTGGTTAAATAATAGTGTAATACCTAGTCTGGGAAATTTGTGTTTTAGCTCAGGGCACCAAAGCAATTTAGAAGTAATAACATCTTTTGTGCAGTTTCTATGTAGCTAAACAGCCTTAATAAGATGTAAGATATGGCAAACTTCACCAACTGACTGGTTCTTATAACAGATAGCAGAATTAATTAGAATCTGGATAAACTTCAGTATATTTTGTTTTTTTAATTTCAAACTTTTATCACTAATTCTAACAGACATTACACTCACAGTGTCATGGAGATTTCTATTCTTAAAAGTGTTATGCCAAGACCAATATGCATTAAGTATAGTGTTATGACTATTAAAACCAATCTGTAAAATATGTTACATTTGTATGTAATTCAGTGAACCAGACTCAACTAGCTTTAACCATCCATTAATCAACATAATGCAATTCTGGCAGAGCTTCACCAAGGGAAAATGAATTAATAAATTTTTGTCTGGCAATGGTTCCTTCTATAGTGTTTTTAATTTCATGTTTCTCAATACCATAAGTTTTATCATAAGTCCAGATTTTATTTTTCCTTACATTTCTTCCTCAGTTCACTTCAATGTGTCTTGTATCTTGGTTTGTTGACTATATGTAGATATAGATAGAGACATAAAAATACTGGTAGAATTGTATTCTAATTAATATTGTAATATTTTTATAGTAAGAAAATAGAAATAGAAGAAACATCATGTTACAAACCATTGTATTTTGTAGAAGTAAATATTATATATATTCCTAAAAGTAATTTAATGATAAAGGAAAATCTTTACCAAAAATGCTAGGAGAAAAAAACCCAAACAAACAGCACATAACATTTTGTGTACAGTAGCATATAAAATTGTGTTATTTTGTATACATGTATATACACACCTATGCAGCATACATAATGTGCTGGAAGTCATAGATAAAATAAGTAATGGCTTTTCAGTCCTAGCTGAGTTCTTTGATGAATTAATTTAGCCATTCTGATCCTCTTTGCCATCTTTGCTTTGATCTCTAAATTCCTTTCAGAGTTATATTTTTATACTCTTCTAACTTTAATCATAGTTTCTCCCTTCCTGCCTTTACACAAATATTACTTACGTCCCTTCTATGTTTTGGAAACATTTGTAGTCCTATTATAGTGGTGAACGAGACAGAGTATGTGTCATCGTGGAACAAGTGCAGGGATCAATAAGCATTTTCTATTAGGGCCAGATAGTAAGTATCTCTGCTGCACAATCTTCTTTGTTTTGTCTTCTTTAATCTCTTTACAAATGTAAAACCATTCTTAGCTCATGGGCCATGCAAAAGGGGCCGTAGGTCATATTTGGCACAGCAGGCCATACTTTCCCAACCCCTGTTCCAGGTCAGTGGTATCCTTAGAGGTTGTTTCGTTGTCATAATAAGGACTGGGGCACTTTTTGACAAAAGGTCAAATATGTCAGATATATAGCAGAACAGTCTGAAAAAGTGAAAATTAGTTCTGTGTGTCCAATAAGATTTCTAAATATCCTATCAGTCATATAGTTGAAATACTTGATCACAGTGACCTGGGTCTAAAACCTAGCTTCATCTTACAAATGAACACAAACTATATTTGTAAGATTTTAATAGTTACTAAAAATTTTAAGAATAAAACTAGTACATTAAAAAAAGGAGGATAGTACATTTTTGGTGCTGTTATTGGGGGTCATTACTAAAAATTGTTAATCAGAAACCCTGCACATAGAAATTGAATTACAAATACAGTGTACTTTTATCAGTCTGCATTTATAACTATCACATTCATTAATTTTTTATAGGAGCAGAAATCTATTGCTTTGTTACTTCTAATGTAGGATTGTTTTAAATGATTCTTGTTTTATTTTTTATATTTTAGACAAGGAATCATATATTTGCACACCCACCCTTACACACACAGATGTAATTATGTGTGTTATATTATTTCTGAATTTAATTTCACAGTGGGGTTCAGTATTTTAATGTAAGTCAGATCCTATACTGCTATACTTTACTCTAAAATAAATGGTTTTAGTGGAAATTAAAAGGATATAAATTTACCCATCATGATCAGTGAGAAAAAAAAAGTGATTTCATATTTAATCATTAGATCATTATTTAATATGATCTAAACAAAAAAGTGATCAAATCTCTCAATTGTCTATTCATTTAGCAATAAAGCCTCACAAAATATTTTATTCTTACTGTATGCCCACTTTTTTTTTTAACCTCTCTGATGTTAGGTCTCTTTACTCATTTCACCTATTCACTTATTTAAAATTTGTTCGCTTTCTTTCTAGCATTTGTGAAACAAACATACAGTTGTAATGTTTTATACATTAGGGACACTATCACAGATTTTACCATCTTAGAATCATACATGATTTACTAGGTATCTTTCTTTAAATCATCTCTAATGAATGACCAATAATTTGGGTTGAGAAGAAAAATCATTGACTTTGATATGTAAGTGGTAACTTTAACATTCTTTTTATCTTTAACTCATTAAAAACAAACAAAAAAACCAGCTGCTTCCCCAGACCAGAATAAATAAGATCATCTAACAGTAAATTCAACCTTGTCTTTTTCTACCTCTATATTTTATTACTGGGTTGTATACTTCCACTTGAAATTGTGGGGTTTTGGTTGGGATTAGCTTAATATCCTAGCTTGAAGCCTTCTAGTGACCTCAAGAGAGATGAAATTACAAGAAAGCTCAGAGACAAAGAGTCATTAGGTGAAAAAGGACATCAGCTAACGAGACTCATGTGGTTAAAATATACCCACTACTATGAAATTTATGAGGTTAGATTCTTTTTAGAATCCTTCTCTGCTTCAGCTCAGATTGGAAAGAGTATAGTACTGTTCAAGGTACTCTTGAAATTATTCTTGTAACTCATAACTTCTAAATGGAGTCAACTTAATATACATTCCAAAAATTTAAATCATGTTTCTTCTTCCAGTAATTCTGTCAGACACTTTTCTAGGTTTCAGCTACACACCAGGGAACAAGAGAAAAAGGGTTCTGATCTCGTGGGACTTATAATTTAGTGTACATGGTAGGAGATGGAGATGGAGAGACATTTAACAAATAAAAATATAATTAAAAAAATTAAGTTTAGAAGTAAGTCAGAAAGAGAAAGACAAATACCATATGATATCATTTATATGTGGAATCTAAAATATGACACAAATGAACCTATCTATGAAACAAACAGTCTCATGGACATAGAGAACAGACTGGTGGTTGCCAGTGGGGAGAGGGTTGGGTGAGGGATGGAGTGGGAGGTTGGGCTTAAGGCAGGTGTAAACTTTTCTACATAGCACAGGGAGCTAGCTATATTCAGTATCTTGTAATAATCTAGAATGGAAAAGAATCTGGAAAAGAGTTGTGTGTGTGTGTGTATATATATGTATGTATATAAAACTAAATCACTTTGCTGTACAGCAGAAATTAACAAAACATTGTAAGTTAACTATATTTCAATTTAAAAAATAAGTTTAATGGTTTATGCTAGAAAAAAGTAAATATGAGAGTCTGGAAGGCCTAATAATTGGTCAAGGAAGTTTTCATTGAATTAACAATGTTTGAGCTTAGACCTGAAACACAGGAAGGAACCAGGCCATAGCAAAGCTTCCTTTGCAGAGGGAAGTGCAAGTGCAAAGGCCCCAAGGCAGAAAGAAAAAAAAAAAAACTCACAATGTTCTAGAAACACTAAAACCTATGAGGTTTCAGGTCACTGACGAAAGTTGAGGTGGGTAGATAGGAAATTTATTTGGAAGGGTGAGACCACAAAGGGCATTGAGGAGCAAGGTAAGAAGCTTGGATTTTAAGTAAAATGGAAAGTTATTAAAGTACTTTGAACAGTTGAGTGTCATAATCCAGAAGTGGTATGATGACATTTTTATAGAAGAATCAGAATGGGAAAGGAAAAGCATTTAGTAGTCTCTTGTAGTTATCTGGACAAAAGAAAATTGTGACTTAAGTGGAATGATAGCTCCATGAGGGAATGAATTGTAATTTTGGTCATAGAGCCACTGAAATCTACACATACACAAAATATATAAACTCCATAAAAGTGAAAATACATTAGTTTATAAATATTTGTTAAATGAACAAGTAGTTTAGATACGGGTAATGAGGAAAAAGAAAATTCAACACTAATTCCTACGTTTGGGACTTGAAAAACTATGTGGATGTGGGTGATGATGCCATTTACTTAGAAGAATACAGGACTCTTGTAGTTCTTTCATTTTAGTAGCCTGTCGCCGTTATTCCATTGTCTTCTGAATTCCAGAGTTGAAGATACTGGAACTGAGAGACTATTGTATTTTAGTTTTAGAGATAATTTGTTCTCTTGGATGAAAGCTCCAAAGATTTTAGCTTTTTTCGAAGTTCATGAATTTCATCAGGGTGTGGTTAGTTCTAAAACTTTTCACAACAGTCCTGTCTGAAACTAGATTAACCCTTTAAACTGGAAGACTCATATCTAAAAGTAGTTTATTCCATAACTTATGTATGAGAATTAAGAATGGAAAAATTTCAACTAAATGCCAAAATAACTGAACAAATTAGCATGTATTTTTACTTGAAGAAATAGATGAACATAACATTTATGTAGTAAACTGCGTGTAAATGAAAAACAATGAGACATTTATCTTAACAGTATTTTATATATGTATTTAAAATTTTTGAGGCATAAAATTCATATGTAAATCTAAACACTATTAATAATATGAACATAAAACATTAGTAAGATCTTACATATGAAATAAGAATATGGAAGCTAGCATATCCATGTAAAAATGTTTATGTATTTACAGGATCTTGTAATTCCATATGTATTGTATAGATGTTAGAAATAGCTGTTTTACAGTTTAAAAGTTTATTTCCCTGAATGAGTTCTCAGAAAACATATTCCCTGGAAGTAATAAGTAGAGACAGGTTGCAGTAGTATAAATTTAATTTCTCCATTCTTCTATTTTTCCTCCAGAAATCCCTTAAATTATTCTCTTTGTTAACGTCAACAAATTGCATGCCTGAAGTTTAGACTTTATAAAACTATTTTGATAGAATATGTTACTCTTTTGCATTTGTTTTTACATATGAAAAATTCCTCCCATATTTTCCTGTATTCTTTTAAAAGAAGCAGTCTTTGAAGAACTCCCCTGTGAAGACAAATTAACGTAGAGATGTGTGGCTTATTTCCTTATTATTAGGTGTATTTAAGTTTATATAACTGGGGAAGACCAATCTGATATTAAGTGTAGCACCTTGGAATGTTTAGCCCCATGATTTCATAGAAAACATGGATAACATTGTGAAGTTTTAGAATATCTGAGACTATGAGGTAGAACAAACATGGAAACATATGTTAGAGAGCAAAACAAACCAGGTTTCTCATTGAAATTGAAGAATTAAGTTGGCAGTTTGGAAATGGAAAGAAATAGTACAGTAGAAGAAAAACAGTTTGAATTAAGAGAAAGGCCATAAAACATGGGCATTTGTTGAGTTCTTCCCTAGCATTTATTACCATTGATTTCCCTTTGAGAAAGTCAATCCTTCTCCACTGTGTCAAATTCAGAGAGTGTTTTGGGGGTGGGGATTGGTGCCGAGCTCACTCAGAGCTACATTGGTTAGCCCCAATTGAGAGAAGAAAAACAATTATTCAACTCTCTGGCCATAAAAGTCATTTCAGTTATGGGAAAGTGACCTAATTCAGGTCAATGAGACTAATGGAATCCCACTATTTGCACAGAAGACACCAGAAATATTACCACTTATCCTTCGGATAAGAAAGAAGAATATGCCTCTTGACTGAGGCAACATTAAGATAAAGTCAAAAATCATAGAAAGCAGAGCAGAGATAGAAATTCTTTCTCTCTAATATCTTTTAACAACTGTCTCAAAATTGTCAAGATCAGGAAAAGACCTACAATAATAAACCCAAAACAATTAAGAAAATGGTAATAGGAACATACATATCAATAATTACCTTAAATGTAAATGGATTAAATGCACCCTCCAAAAGACATAGACTGGCTAAATGGATACAAAAACAAGACCCATATATATACTGTCTACAAGAGACCCACTTTAGACCTAGGGACACATACAGACTGAAAGTGAGGGGATGGAAAAAGATATTCCATGCAAATGGAAATCAAAAGAAAGCTGGAGTAGCAATTCTCATATCAGACAAAATAGACTTTAAAACAAAGACTATTACAAGAGACAAAGAAGGACACTACATAATGATCAAGGGATCAATCCAAGAAGAAGATATAACAATTGTAAATATTTATGCACCCAACATAGGAGCACCTCAATACATAAGGCAAATGCTAACAGCCATAAAAGGGGATATCAACAGTAACACAATCATAGTAGGGGACTTCAAAACCCCACTTTCACCAATGGACAGATCATCCAAAATGAAAATAAATAAGGAAACACAAGCTTTAAATGATACATTAAACAAGATAGACGTAATTGATATTTATAGGACATTCCATCCAAAAACAACAGAATACACATTCTTCTCAAGTGCTCGTGGAACATTCTCCAGGATAGATCATATCTTGGGTCACAAATCAAGCCTTGGTAAATTTAAGAAAATTGAAATCGTATCAAGTATCTTTTCTGACCACAACGCTATGAGACTAGATATCAATTACAAGAAAAAACCTGTAAGAAATACAAACACATGGAGGCTAAACAACACACTACTTAATAACCAAGAGATCACTGAAGAAATCAAAGAGGAAATCAAAACATACCTAGAAATAAATGACAATGAAAACACAATGACCCAAAACCTATGGGATACAGCAAAAGCAGTTCTAAGAGGGAAGTTTATAGCTATACAAGCCTACCTTAAGAAACAAGAAACATCTCAAATAAACAACCTAACCTTACACCTAAAACAATTAGAGAAAGAAGAACAAAAAAACCCCAAAGTTAGCAGAAGGAAAGAAATCATAAAGATCAGATCAGAAATAAATGAAAAAGAAATGAAGGAAACGATAGCAAAGATAAATAAAACTAAAAGCTGGTTCTTTGAGAAGATAAACAAAATTGATAAACCATTAGCAAGACTTATCAAGAAAAAAAGGGAAAAGACTCAAATCAATAGAATTAGAAATGAAAAAGGAGAAGTAACCACTGACACTGCAGAAAAACAAAGGATAATGATAGATTACTACAAGCAACTCTATGCCAATAAAATGGACAACCTGGAAAAAATGGACAAATTCTTAGAAATGCACAACCTTCTGAGACTAAACCAGGAAGAAATAGAAAATATGAAGAGACCAATCACAAGCACTGAAATTGAAACTGTGATTAAAAATCTTCCAACAAACAAAAACCCAGGACCAGATGGCTTCACAGGCAAGTTCTATCAAATATTTAGAGAAAAGCTAACACCTATCCTTCTCAAACTCTTCCAAAATATAGCAGAGGGATAAACACTCCCAAACTCATTCTACGAGGCCACCATCACTCTGACACCAAAACCAGACAAAGATGTCACAAAGAAAGAAAACTACAGGCCAATATCACTGATGAACATAGATGCAAAAATCCTCAACAAAATACTAGCAAACAGAATCCAACAACACATTAAAAGGATCATACACCATGATCAAGTGGGCTATATCCCAGGAATGCAAGGATTCTTCAATATATGCAAATCAATCAACGGGATACACCATATTAACAAATTGAAGGAGAAAAACCATATGATCATCTCAGTAGATGCAGAGAAAGCTTTCAACAAAATTCAACACCCGTTTATGATAAAAACCCTCCAGAAAGTAGGCATAGAGGGAACTTTCCTCAACGTAATAAAGGCCATATATGACAAACCCACAACCAACATTGTCCTCAATGGTGAAAAACGGAAACTATTTCCACTAAGATCAGGAACAAGACAAGGTTGCCCACTCTCACCACTATTATTCAACATAGTTTTGGAAGTTTTAGCCACAGCAATCATAGAAGAAAAAGAAATAAAAGGAATCCAAACTGAAAAAGAAGAAGTAAAGGTGTCACTGTTTGCAGATGACATGATACTATACATAGAGAATCCTAAAGATGCAACCAGAAAGCTACTAGAGCTAATTAATGAATTTGGTAAAGTAGCAGGATTCAAAATTAATGCACAGAAATCTCTTGTTTTCTTATACACTTATGATGAAAAATCTGAAAGTGAAATTAGGAAAACACTTCCATTTACCATTGCAACAAAAAGAATAAAATATCTAGGAATAAACCTACCTAAGGAGACAAAAGACCTGTATGCAGAAAATTATCAGACACTGATGAAAAAAATTAAAGATGATACAAATAGATGGAGACATATACCATGTTCTTGGATTGGAATAATCAACATTGTGAAAATGACTACTACCCAAAGCAATCTACAGATTCTGTGCAATCCCTATCAAGCTACCACTGGCATTTTTTACAGAATTAGAACAAAAAATTTCACAATTTGTATGGAAACACAAAAAAACCCCGAATAGCCAAAGCAATCTTGAGAAAGAAAAACGGAGCTGGAGGAATCAGGCTCCCTGACTTCAGACTATACTACGAAGCTACAGTAATCAAGACAGTATGGTACTGGCACAAAAACAGAAACATAGATCAATGGAACAGGATAGAAAGCCCAGAGATAAACCCACGCACATATGGTCACCTTATCTTTGATAAAGGAAGCAAGAATATACAGTGGAGAAAAGACAGCCTCTTCAATAAGTGGTGCTGGGAAAACTGGACAGCTACAAGTAAAAGAATGAAATTAGAACACTCCCTAACACCATACACAAAAATAAACTCAAAATGGATTAAAGACCTAAATGTAAGGCCAGACACCATCAAATTCTTAGAGGAAAACATGGGCAGAACACTCTATGACATAAATCACAGGAAGATCCTTTTTGACCCACTTCCTAGAGAAATGGAAATAAAAGCAAAAATAAACCAATGGGACCTAATGAAACTTAAAAGCTTTTGCACAGCAAAGGAAACCATAAAAAGGACGAAAAGACAACCCTCAGAATGGGAGAAAATATTTGCAAATGAAGCAACTGACAAAGGATTAATCTCCAAAACATACAAGCAACTCATGCAGCTCAATATCAAAAAAGCAAACAACCCAATCCAAAAATGGGCAGAAGACTTAAATAGACATTTCTCCAAAGAAAATATACAGATTGCCAACAAACACATGAAAGGATGGTCAACATAATTAATCATTAGAGAAATGTAAATCAAAACTACAATGAGATATCATCTCACACCGGTCAGAATGGCCATCATCAAAAAATCTGCAAACAGTAAATGCTGGAGAGGGTGGGGAGGAAAGGGAATCTTCTTGCACTGTTGGTGGGAATGTAAATTGATACAGCCACTATGGAGAACAGTATGGAGGTTCCTTAAAGAACTAAAAATAGAACTACCATATGACCCAGCAATCCCACTACTGGGTATATACCCTGAGAAAACCATAATTCAAAAAGAGTCATGTACCAAAATGTTCATTGCAGCTCTAGTTACTATAGCCAGGACATGGAAGCAACCTAAGTGCCCATCAACAGATGAATAGATAAAGAAGATGTTGCACATGTATACAATGGAATATTACTCAGCCATAAAAAGGAACAAAACTGAGTTATTTGTAGTGAGGTGGATGGACCTAGAGACTGTCATACAGCGTGAAGTAAGTCAGAAAGAGAAAAACAAATACTGTATGCTAACACATATATATGGAATCTAAAAAACAACAACAACAACAACAACAAAAGTAAATGGTCAGAATAACCTAGGGGCAAGACGGGAATAAAGATGCAGACCTACTAGAGAATGGACTTGAGGATACGGGAAGGGGGAACGGTACGCTGGGACAAAGTGAGAGAGTGGCATGGACATATATACACTACCAAACATAAAATAGATAGCTACTGGGAAGCAGCCACATAGCACAGAAAGATCAGCTCGGTGCTTTGTGACCACCTAGAGTGGTAGGATAGGGTGGGTGGGAGGGAGGGAGATGCAAGAGGGAAGAGATATGGAGACATATGTATATGTATAACTGATTCACTTTGTTATAAAGCAGAAACTGACACACCATTGTAAAGCAATTATACTCTAATAAAGATGTTTAAAAAAAATATTTGTCAAGATCACCCTTATGTATAATTTTCATAGCAGTAAATGTCTTTCTTTCAGTGTTTAAATATATTTGATTAGGTTTCTACTATTAAATGCATTCCAATTTATTCTGACTTTCAGGGAAGGAATATATATATGTCCATATATGTACAATACCTATCATCTGTCAGTCTATCTGTCTATCTATCTATCTACAGAGAGAGAGAGAAAGAGAGAGAGAGAAACAAACAGATTCAGAGAGAGACAGAGAGACGGAGACAGAGAATAGTGTGAGGGGAAAAAAAACCCAGGTCATATGTGAGAGAAAAAACATAGGCATAATAACAATGCATTATAGAAAAGAAATAAAAGTGAAAAGTAGAAAGATACAGTAAAATAGAAAGAAGAGTTTAATACACATCATGAAAGATACAAGAAAGATAAATATGGAATAAAAGGGAGTTAGGGTGTTTTACAAACAAGATAGAAAATCCTTCAATATATGTACTCCTTGGAATAGTCGGACATGTGCCTCCAGGACTACTTTGTTTAATGAATTATATCTTAGTTTTTTGAAAAAACTTCATGTCTGATAATTGTTCCAGCTTTTTTCAGTGTTCAAACTAGTCAGATATTGATTTTTTATTATCTCAAATAAAACAAGGAATGAAACATACCTTCAAGAAGACTAAAATTATTCAAACCTTTTACTGTATTTACTTCGATGCAGTCTTGAACATTCAATAAATATGACTTGTTGTTTATTAGGGTAAGATGTCCAAAGAAACTGGGGTTTTGTACAAAAATTTATCTCAAATTAACAAGTATACCTTTTCTTGAGTTGGTAAGCTCCCTATTACAAGAAATATTCAAGATTGATGATGAGTAGAAATATTTATATGTATATATGTGTATGTATGCACACATACATATGGGCTGAGCTAGATTGCATATTGTAGTAAAGTATTGAAATATAGTTGCCTACAAGATTTTATTCTAAATAAGAAAGTGATAGAAAAGAAATGCCCTTCACTAACAAAATACCAAAATACCACCGTTCTATTCTGGGCATTAACAGACACCATTTTCCATATCAAGAATAAAATGAGTACAAAGTGCCATATTTTCCAAGTATAAAAGATAACTAGCATGACTCCAGAGCAACACTATCTTCTTTGCTGTCAGCAAAATCAACAGGGGTGTCAGCCAAGAGCACTGTAGCTAGTGAAAAGCATACATGTTTCCAGAAAAGAACATATTCTGAAGTGAGATATTTTAGTTCATCCTGCAAAATTTACCTTCTAAATATGGACTTGAGTAAGTTTGGCTTCACAGATTACTAAATAAAATATGGCAAGGAGATTTGAGACTCTGCATATGTAGGAAAGTTATTAATGACAACAATTAAAATCATTCTATCAAGGGAGTAATATCTTAGGTGTAGCGCAGAAGTTACACTTCAAGGTATGTTGTGTCTTGCTCTAAATTAGAGGTAGCCTTTTGAGTATAATCAAGTGTATTTTATCTGAGGAATCCTGATTGAAAATAAAGGTATATGTGCATACGTATATTTGGACATACATAAATATGCATACATATGTAGATATACACATATGTAAATGTATATTATATTCAATATAGTGTTTTATGGAATAACCCACATTTTAGTAATTATCTAATCTTATTTTACAATTCATGAATCATCACAAAGTTTATAAAAGGCAGTAGGACAATTAAAATACTTGCCTTGGGCTTCCCTGGTGGCGCAGTGGTTGAGAATCTGCCTGCCAATGCAGGGGACACGGGTTCGTGCCCTGGTCTGGGAAGATCCCACATGCCGCGGAGCGGCTGGGCCCGTGAGCCACAGCTACTGAGCCTGCGCGTCTGGAGCCTGTGCTCCACAACAGGAGAGGCCATGATAGTGAGAGGCCCGCGCACTGCGATGAAGAGTGGCCCCCGCTTGCCACAACTGGAGAAAGCCCTCGCACAGAAACGAAGACCCAACACAGCCATAAATAAATAAATAAATAAATAAAATTAAAATACTTGCCTTATATAGTTATTTTTTTAAATATCATAATTATTATAGAGGAAAATATTTCATACAAAGGGAAGAAAATTTTTCAGAAACATTGATTACTATCATCTTGAGATCGAAAAGCACACAATACTCACTATTTTATATTTGTGTTATAGCAATTTAAACATTAGTAAAATATCATTATGATTGTAAGTAATAATATGTAAGCATCTATAAAAATTGGCTAGGGACAATAAAAGTGAAGGGAATGGGAAATTTTGAAGAGTCTAAAATAATTTGGGAAATTAAATGTAAGTCTGTACACCCCGATGATGAATTACTTTTTCATGAAAAAAAAAAACTGGTTGTCTACTTCATACAGCAAATATTTTCAATGTCATAAAACAATATTTTAGATTTCTGTCATTTATATTCTTATTTACTTTTGTGACAGGTCAGTATCTCCAAATTTTTCAATTCTTTCTATATACCTGTATCAGAAATTATACCAAAATAATGGTATAAATATTATCAGTCATTTACTGTTCACTTTCTCCTTATATGACAGTACTTCTTAGTATTTAGTACCAATAAATATTATCTCTTATTACTACTATCATCAGTACTATAAAATAGGCACTTTATGAGGTGCAGTGGGAGGTTAGGGTAACGAACACACGAATCTGCAGAAGTGGGGAGGAGTGTAATAAGTATATATATGTGTACATGTGTGTGATATATATGTGTATGCATAGGTATTTATGTGGAGAAATTGGTCAGGGATATTTATAGAGGGGAAAGATCACTTGGACTTGACGTTATACAGTAATTTCAGAGAAGAATTATAACTATGATAAATAATACATAAAATCAAAAATCGCAAAAATGTGTTAGGGCATTGTAGATCTTACTCTCCAACCCTCCCCCCACCCTCACAACACATACCAGCTATAAAGTTTCAGGTTAATTATGGCAAAGATACAGAATGTACAGACTCTAGGTTGTTATACAGAGCAGAGGCTGCTGCAGATTATATTTGTGAGACTCCCTTGACCTGTTTCCATCTAAGTTACTGTGCTGCAGATTACACTTCCTGCTAGAGTTAAGAAGGAAGCTAATTTTTTGCCTTGCCCTGACATTTTAGACTCTGGGTAATTTATATACTATTGGAGTACTTCACAAAATTCCTCCTTGGACTTGCTCTACCAATATGAACCTCTACTGGCTTATCAAAGCAACATCTTCATGATTGAGAGGATAGGAAGACATATGGACATAGTCAGTGACCAGGACTCCTGAACTATACCTCAGCCTCCACTCTCTAACAGACTCAAAGCTGATTTCCGCACACACAGTGTGCTCCTGGAATGTACAGAATTAGGGGTTGTAATAGCTGAATAGGCCAAATGAGTAATTAAAAGGGGTTAAGGAATTGTGTTTGAATCTGCACATGATGGGAGCTAGTGTATGTTTTTGAGAAAAGGAATGGAAGGATAAAGTATTCAAAATTTAAAAAAACAAAAACTTTCTCTCATTGTAGTATAGAGGATAAAATGAAAGGAGAGATTAGAAGTAGGGAGAGATTTGAAATCTGTTGATGCTGTTCAGAGTGAGGTGGTAATAGTCTGAACTAAGGAAAAGGTGATCAAGAGAAGGTTATGAATTTGTCAAATTAACACTCGTTAAGTGGAACACAAGGTGCCGTATGGTGAGCAGCGGTTAAACAACAGACCACAAGAGAAGTTGAAATAGAGAAGTTTATTACTCACAGGTCCTGGAGGAAGTACCTGGCATACCTTGAGGGGTCACACAGGGAGGTCAAGGCAGAGTGCAGACAGAGAGACAGACAGGACCTCAGGTACATGCCTTTATTAGGTTCCATGGGTGGAGTACCTGGGGATTCCTGGGCTAAGGACAGATTGGTCAACTCAAACCCAAAGGTTTTGGTAAGCCCCATGGGTGTCTTAATCAAAGGAGCTCATGAGGGGAAGGCATTGATGGCAGGGGAGACTACTCGTCCCAAGACTGTTGGAGAAGTCATATCAGGAACTTACATTTACTTGTGACTGCGGGTTGCTATCTAGGGCATTCATAAGCAGCTAGTGTCAGTTTAAAGTCACTGCAGGCCAGTTGACCAAACAAAATGAATGCTGAGGCAACAATACTGTGGAGTAATTTAGCTAAACTCTCTTCAAGGGCAGGGAAATATGTCTGGGTGGGTGTAGAGAGAAAATGGGATAGGCAGTGTTTGGAGGGACATTGGCGAGAGATTTCATTGATCATATAACACACTGGAAAGGCTATGGTGAAAGATGGGGTAAAGCTGATGATAAAACTTGTTTAAAATTTCAGAGTCTATGCTGAGGTCTACGTGTAATGTGCATAATTCTGGCCAAATTAAGCCTTCTTGAAATTGAAGTTCACAATCAGAAGTCCATTTATTAGGATCAATGTCAATTTTGTTTTATTCCTTTTATGAACAGAGTTTTCTTATGTATGGGAATCCAGAAGCTTGTAGTTTTTTTTGATGCAAGAGTGGATTTGCTGGAATTTTATTTTCTGGTACACATTTATTCAGCTCTGGACAAATATCAGAGTGCTGGACAGATTTCAACAGCAGTCACTGGGACCATCAAATTCTCCCATGAAAATGACCCTAGAAATTGACTTGGCTTGTCAAAGACATAAGAAAAAAAGATGTAAAATATAAGACAGTCAAGTTGCTCAATTGGCTTGTGTGCAAAATCTTGGAATAGTCCCAGAATGCTTACATTATAATTTCCCTAGTCCTTTACCTTCTGGCATGTGTCTTTGTATTTTACTATTTATTTAACAAAGTCATATCCTTCATATTTACTTATGGAGGCTCACGGAATGTCTGTGTGTGTGTGCATATATATATTTGTTTGCTCACTTAGAGTATCAGAAATATAAAAGATCCTGAAATTGAAATTAGGAATAAAATGGAGAATCTTACTTAGATATCTAACCTATATAATTTTCACTGTAAATCTGTGTTTAGAACACTGGGCTCTGGTACACAATTGTCTCCCATTCTACTCTTATTTATTGTTTGTACCATTTGTTGAGACTCCTACCTTAGTTGATTCTAATTTGGTCTTTATTCACTCTGATTCTCATACTTTGTTTTTCTATTGCACTTTTAATTTTTGTAATGTTTAATAGTTAAGAATTCTCTCCACAGACTATTTGATCATCCCAGACTTATGTTAATTAAAAAAAATCTGTATTGTATTGATGGATCCAAAATTTATTTCTCTAGCCTTGAGTTTCATGTTAATATATCTAATTACATAACTGGGTATTCAAAACTTATTTGTTAAAAAATTATCTCATCATTTAATCCTACAAGAGTTCTGATGGTCATATATGCCCCTAATACTGTATTTTGTCCTTTAATACTAATTGCTCAAATCAGATTTCAGAATACAGTTGACCCTTGAACAATGTTAATGGGTTAATCCACATGTAATTTATAGTTGGCCATCCATATCTGCAGTTCTTCCAAATCCTCAGTTTCAACCAACCACAGACTCTGTAGTACTGAAGTATTTACTATCAAAAACTGTCTTCATATAAGTAGCCCTGTATGCTTCAAAACCGTGTTGTTCAAGGGTCAACTGCTGTTCTAGACTCTACTGGCATATGTCACTTTATTCAATCAAAATTTTCTGTTTTTAGCTTTAAAAAAAATTTTTTTTTGATGTGGACCATTTTTAAGTCCTTATTGAATTTGTTACAATATTGCTTCTGTTTTATGTTTTGGTTCTTTGGCCACGAGGCAGGTGGGATCTTAGCTCCCACACCAGGAATCGAACCCACACCCCCTGCATTGGAAGGGGAAGTCTTAACCACTGGACCCCCAAGGAAGTCCCTGTTTTAAGCTTTTATATTGCTTTAATGTCATTAGTTTTACTGTAGTAACTACCACTTTATTTGTCCTTTAACTATGTTTTTATTAAGAAAAAGTCCAAAATGTATAATAATGTGAAATATAATAAAACTTCTTTCCTAGATAAAAAATTAAAATAGTTGTTTTGGATTAACACATTTTTTTCTCCAGGTTCTACTTTGAGTTTCCAAGTTCCTTACATTTTTTTCTCTCCACAATTTACATCTGGCTTTCATGGTGATTGTTCTCATCTACATCATGGAAGTGGAAAGAGCATGAAGAATCATTGTTTGAACATTTTTAGTGGTATGACCAGAAATGGTGCACACCATGTCAGTTCACATATAAAAAGTGATAGGTAACTAAATATATATGTCTGGGTTTGAAAAGCATAACTACTTCCCTGTAGATTTGAAGCATGAAAGAAATATAAAATGTTAAACCAGTGTTGATGCAATAAACTAGCTAGATGTTGTATAGGAAACTGGTATTCATGGCCAGAAGTAAGGCTTCTTCTGGATAAAGAGAACTACAAACATTTTTTTTAGACAGCAAACCTGAGCAAGCTTCATTGATGATGCTAGGGGTATAGATGAGGTTCTCCCACTCATTAAAGTGTTTATTTATTTATTACCTTTTAGTATTATTGTTATTTTCTAACTGAGATTTCATTTTAATTCAAAATTGTTGCCTTCAGAAGGCAGGGGGAAAAATCAGCTTCATTACTAGAAATTAAATAAAACCACTCATTATCACTGCCTCCCTGAATGTTTCTCCATGTCCTTAACAAGGGGAGAGTAATTCTTAACTGTTATAAAGGCGTAATTTTGGATCCAGAGTCCAGAAGGACAGGTGGTAGCAATGGCAAAATGAGTAAAAAATGAAGAATGAGTGAAAGGAAGATGGGGTGAGAGCGAAAAGTTGAGAGAACTTTTGACTCAAATAAGCAAATCAAATATACAAAATATAGGAATGTATCTAATAAATACTGAGCCAGTAAAATCAACAGTTAGAACAGTAACTGCTCTTAGAGAGAATACACTTTGCATAACATTTGAAAAGATTTTATTTTTTTTTTATGGTGTAATTGATATAGCATTGTGTAAGTTTAAGTATACCTTGTGTCGATTTGATGCACTTATATATTGCAAAATTATTACCGCTACAGTGTTAGTTAACACCTCCATCATTTCACATAATTACCATTTCTTTTTTGTGGTGAGAACATTTAAGATCTACTCTTTTAGCAATTTTCGAGTATATAATACACTATTGGTAACTATAATCACCATTCTGAACACTAGATCCCCAAAACATATTCATCTTACAACTGAAAGTTTGTACCTTTTGACCAATGTCTCCCCATTTCCCCTATCCCACAGCCCCTGGTAACCATCATTTAACTCTCTGTGTCTATGAGTTAGGCTTTTTTCGTTTCCACATGTAAGTGATAACATACAGTGTTTGTCTTTCTTTATCTGATATATTTCACTTACCATAATGCCCTCAAGGTTCATCCATGTTGTCACAAATTGAAGAATTTCCTTCAGTCTCAAGGCTGAATAATATACGACATATTCTTTATTTATATTTAATATAAATAGATGGTCTTTATCCATTTATCCATCGACCGATACTTAGGTGTTTCCATATCTTGGCTATCCTGACTAGTGCTGCAATAAACATGGGAGTGCAGGTATCTCTTTGAGGCCCTGATTTCATTTCCTTTGGATATATATTCAGAATTGGGATGGCTGGATCAAAAGATTTTAAAAATTAAATGTGGAAAATATTGGAAGCATTAAAAGAAACTAATTGTAAGACTTAGAAAACAGTGGTTCCTGAAATTAAAAATGCAATATATGGAATGAAGTATAGCTTGGAAAAATTAGAACTGAAACTTTCACTTATAATTCCTTGTAGTTATGGGGTAAAGAAATAATGAATGAGCAGTTAATAGAGTTTTTTTGAGACTCCAGTGATTTGTGTTGTTTTCATTCTTTTGCAGTAACAACAATGCTGATGTGAACATTCATATGCATATCTTGCTGTTTACTTGTGTGAGAATTTCTCAAGGATTTATATTTAGAAATAAAATCAGTGTGTTGTAATATCTACTTTTTTCCAAAATTTATAGTATGTTTCTAAACTGCTCTTTAATATGTACACACCAAATTTACATCACCATAGAGAATGAGATTTTTTCCTACATTTTAACAGCAATCTGTAATATGAGGGTCTTTTCCTACCTTTAGCAACTTGATGGGTTTAAAGTGGAAGCTCAAGGCTTTATTTTACATAGTCCACATAGGGACCATTAACAAGAATGTGCCATGAATCAAAAAAATACGATTGTTGCAATTCGATGTGCTTGAGGTCCAAAAAATAAATGAGTGAGTTACATTTTCAGCACCAGAATCTAGGAAAAACAACCAGGTAAATCTGAATATATTGAAGGAAATAAATAAAGGTAAGTAAAGACACTAATTAAAAGGAGCAAAGACACAATAAAGCAGTATAAGCAATCCAGAAAACCAAGAGTTGACTCATTGAAAAGCTAATAAAAAGTAATAAACATTAGAGATTGATAATTTTAAAAGAATAGAAAAAAATGTACTTAATATTATAAACAAAATACTGGAAAACAGTAGAGATTTTCAAAATTTCTTTGTAAAGATTTACAGCAAATTCATGCAGATGAATTTGCAATAAATGGATGATTAAAGTCACTAGACCCAAGCTAAGTTTTACCAGACTTTCACAGAACAGATGATCACTCCATTTAAAACTGTCTCAGAAAGTAGACAAGATAAAATATCATTATATTATAGAGTTATTATAAAGTTGATTATAAGATTTTCTTCACAAGGAAAGCACAAAGGATATTGTAGACAAATCTTGTGAACATAAATATAAAAATTAGCCAGTTGAACCCAGTAGTGTTTAAAAACAAACTATCTCATGTTCAGGAAAGGAAGAAGTAAACTGTCACTATTTGCAGATGACATGATATTAAATATAGAAAACCTTAACCAATATCAAATCACTGGACCAAATCAAGGTGGGGTGGGGGTGGGAGGGAATACATGCAGATTCATAGAAGCCTGTGAAAACATGGGACTTTCAAGAAACTCATCAAATAGAAGGCTGATTAACACTTGAGAATGAATAGAAATAACTTCTCTGGCTAGCTATCATATCTCAGGTCTTCCTTCTTAGTATTTTTGTAGCAAATAAGAAAGACAAGTGTGGGCACATCTGCCACCTTTTCTTCAATCCTCAAGATACCTATTTCTCATTTAGCTATGTTTCTTTTAACGTTTGTCTGGCATATAGCAGGAGTTCCAAAAAATACAGGTAGCATGAATTAATTGATGCTATCAGACAAAACAATTACAAATAATACGAATTACAACTTATATAAGCTTTTTCAGGAATTTTGCTCAGTTCGGCATTTTCTACAGGGCCACCCTGACAGTACCATTTAAAATTTTAAGCAAGACATGAGTGGTGGGTACACAGGTATAATCAATTGTCAGATTTAATTGAAAAGAACCCTGGTGAATTTTACTTTATGTTAACTATGCCTCAATATAAAAATAATTAAGAACAGATCGCTATGTCTAGGCCAGATTTTTGTACCCTAAAATACAATATGCAACATGTGTCAGATGTGAGAAACTCTGGACTGCATGAAGAAAGATGTGACTTTGCACAGACCCGTCAGCATTTTTTAGTTCCGTTATGTAAAAAAGCTAAAGTTTGGAATCACATCCTTTGCAGTTTGAGAATTGTAGTTTTGCCTGTGCTTTGATAGAATATATCAAATTCTGGTTCTGACCATTTTGTTGCTGGTTCAGCAAAGCCACTTGTCAATATTGAGCACTGGTCTGAGAGGTGTCAGGGAAGCAAGGACCTGAGTCAGCTCTCATATAGGTATTTCTGGCTATGCAGAAATGCAGCTCTGAGGTGTCTTGCCCACTCTTGATTTTGAATACAAGTACATAAATCTAGAAGGGAAAATATGCTGTGACTTATTTCTCTTTTTAAATCCACAAAAAATGCTTAATAAAAGTGGTAGTTGACATTTTAATTATCTTGTAGTTTTAGACATTTACTGAAAGCATTTGATGATTTGAAAAGCAGTGACTGTTTTCTTAGCTGTGTATGAGAGCTGATTGATTTTCAACACTGTTTTTCTTTGATGAAATCAACACTACTTTTCTCTTCATAGACTATTTACCTGTCAGAGTGAACAAACATTCCATCAAATGATTGCATCACTTTTCATTTCACTCTTAGTAGAAATAATACATTGTTGAGCGATAAGGTAGGAAAATATTCTAAAAACAACTGTATTCAACTAAGAGTGATTGAATATATAACTCCATTACCTGCTTTATCCTCTCAATCATATATAAAACTACAATTTCATTCAAACCAGCACTTTAAGTTCTTTATCTCATGTCCTGTTTTTGGAATGAGTTAAAGAATAATGAATATTTGAGAGAGGAAAATAATCAGTTGAAATCATTTGCATAGCTAAGAGCACAGTGACTGACACATAGTAAGCATTACAGGTTTTAAAATATATCCAAAAATATGCATGCATATAGGAATTTATACGTATACAAATGCATTTTTATATAGGAAAATGTATGTACATAAAGATGTGGATATAATCCACATCTGTAGTCCACATAACTGTATTTACATACACATACATATAGTGTACACAATATATATATGTGCACCATATACATGTGTGTGTATATATATATAGTGTATATCAGTGTGTTTATAGATATGGTGCATATTAACGTGTGTATATGTACATACATACTCTATACACACATTATACACACACACACTTTCAGAAATAGTAACTAGATTTTTATTTTTTAATCAATTAAAAATTGCTATTAACTGTCATTTAAATATAAACAATGTTATTGTTATTAAGGATGATTTTAAACATTTTAAAATCCATAATTGATATTCTTTCTAAACATTGAAAATTACCTGTATAAATTTATAAATTTCTTGGGAGAAATGTGTCACTCACACTATTTGGAATGTGTGTGACAATTACATATTTAACTTAATTCCCTGAAACACAGTATTCTCTAATCTATTTAAATAACAAAGTTTAATGTGGCCACAGATTAAATGCATACATACTACACACTTCTTTAGTCGAATTTAATGTGGAGCTAGTCATGACTAGTTGCTCCAGAAATAGCAACCGAGTAAATATATATAATGTTGCAAGAATTAGTGGTTGGAGAAATTACATTTTGGAATGGAAATTTGATTTTAAAGTAAATGCTAAAACCCTTGCTATGACAGATGGACTCAGCAGCTATAGAGTGGGCCCCTGCTGTCTCTGTCACACTCTTGGCTGCCTCGTGTAGGCTCCAGCCCTTAAAGCAATAATGATTCCTGTGGAGGCAAAAGGATAATGCACACCTCAAATAGCTATAAATAGTATGAGCCCAACTAATTAATATGTACTCTCAGATTCTTAACCACTATGAATTCACCTGAAAGTTGTGTCAGCTGCTTAAAAAAAAAAAAATAGACTACAGTAGAATGTCACAAGAGAAAAAAAATTCTGTAGCTTTTATACATATATTACATCTTCAAGTAGACTTCCTGTCTCTGGTTTTCCATTTTTATCTGTAGTACTTCCATTCTTAATAAATAATAGTTCTTGATAACAGTGGAATGTGTGTTTTGCTGTTACGGTGCCAGAATAAAACCATAGTTAACATTTTGGGAAATAAGAGTGATTGTATATGTATATTTCTGAGGGAAAAAGGATTAGAATATAGAAAATAGATTTGTGTTTTGGAGCAATTTAAACCTTTTTTCATATTTTCTATCATATTTACCATCTATAACATAGATACACTACCTCTGTATATATGATAACTGAAATGGTATCTATACAATGTCAAAACAACTAGCTGATGAATAGAAAAGGGAAAACTAAAATAAGACAGAATAGAATTCTTGACATCTTTGTAGACAAAATAACTGGGTACCTAGATAGAATTTATCTTTTTACAAATAGTTGCCTACCATTAAGTAGACATTATCTAAGATGTGAGAGACAAAGTTTAGGGAGAAAAAATTAGCCTCTCTCTGATATAAGTATTTAAGAGTACTTTAATTGATCTTTCTTTACTTTTGCTATTTTAATCAATTATGATACAATATGGTCAGAGCAGATACCTAGAATGTGACACAAAATGATAGATACACATAATAGATAAATATTAGTCATGAATCAGATATCATGGTCTAAGCACTCATACTTTGTACAAAGGTAGAGGTCCCTCAATCCTCCCAGCATCTCACAGAGAAGTGTGCTGAGGGTGTGCAGTGAGAGGACATGTGTTCCAGTGGCAGATTCTGTGCTCTCTTCCTCTCCTTCTTACAGGGCATTCATATATTTCTATAGGTCATTCATAAGAACCATATTACCAGTGGAGAGAGAAGTGCCCTCATTGGTATCAGAATGTGGGTTAGATAGCAACTGTTTATAGTAGTTGTCTGAAAAATATCAGACAACTAC
The DNA here is from genome assembly GCF_949987535.1 of Balaenoptera acutorostrata. NCBI lineage: Eukaryota > Metazoa > Chordata > Mammalia > Artiodactyla > Balaenopteridae > Balaenoptera > Balaenoptera acutorostrata. Next base: position 45,600,978 of record NC_080071.1, on the reverse strand, counting down.
TGATATTTTGTCAATCCTCCAACCATCTGGAGGATTTGATGTATGTGAAAAGCTGAGTTCAAATGAAATTCCTTCACAAGGAGAAGTCAGAAGCCTCTTGTCCAGGTACCCAGAGTGAGCTTCCTGGGTCAATTTCAGGCAACACTGACACCCCTGGAGTAATTAACTTAAACAGTTTAAGCAATGACATCTTTATCATGTATAATTCTACACTACTGATTAAATAATACATTTAAAATATATAAATATGTATAATATATATAATAAATATAAATTTATTTTGCCCTAAGGATATTTGTTTATTTTAACTGCAAGCAAGCCTAAGGCCAACTTGGAAAAGTAATATAGAAGCCCACAATTCATAAAGCTGAGAACACAATGAACAGTACTCTCAGGGAAAAAGTTAAACAGAAATAGCCCCTTTTCCACCCAGAAGAAAGCAGTGAAAGTTACCTTCTCACTGAGCAGAGGAAGGGGGAAATTAACTCACCCCTGAGAATTTTTAATCAGAAGCCAGCCTTAACACAGAGATGCACCCTAAATTCAAATCCCCTGAGTGACCCCCCTCTTTCACCCAAAATCTCAAACTATGAATTTTGTTTAAAGGTGGTAGGGAGTGTTTAAAGGTGGTAGATTCCTCAAGTCTCTGGCAGAAGTAAACCAAATGTTTTCTGGAGGAAGATTGTAATAAGCATAATGATAGACTAAAATAATTTCTTCAAATAATTCTACAATGTGTATGAGTAGTTCGAGTGTATAAATTAAAGACAACACAAAAAAATAATAAGGCATATGAACAAGAACCATCAAAAACATTCTTAACTATAGCTCTACAAATATTTTATATGCTAGAATTTTAAGATACAGAAAATAATGCATTCAATATTTTAAAAAATAAATAATAAACATGAAAGAAATGGTTGTACAGTTAATAAGAAATAAGATGATATAATGAATTAACCAGGATCCTGAAAAATAGCTAGATTTATAACTATATAATCTATTTAAATATAATATTTCTATATAATATAAAAAATATATATAATATATGTGTATAATAACTAAACAGACTCCACAATAGGAAAACATAAGAATAGATATTAAAAATTCTGGATTTAAGAGCACATTAAATTGAGAATTGGTGAACTGAGAGTAGATGTTAAGAAACTTCACCAAATGCAGCACAAAGTGATTGATAGAGTATAGAAAAATGTAAAGAGAAAGCACAGAGTGAAAAATTCTATCTTCAAACTAATCAAAATTCTGTAAAGAGAAAGGAGAAAGAGAAAGAGACAAGACAATGCTCACTCCTGAGTTGGCAGCACTTATGGTGATAGCAAAATATACTCAAGGGACTACTTGTAAAATAATTTTAATTGCCCAGTTTTAAAGTTAAGAATATCTAACATGGCCTGGAATAGAAAGAGATAATTTTTTTAAGGAATACATTTAATTAATATGCTAAATGAGAGACCTAAAATACTTTTAACTTGAGCTGACTGAATAGTTATTGTATGATCTTGAATAGGAAAGTTAATGGAATGGAAGTCAGTGGGTCCTGCCTTGAGGGCATTATGCTAAATGAAATAAGTCAGAGAAAGACACTGTATCACTTACATGTGGAATCTAAAAAAGTCAAACTCAGAGAAACAGAGAGTAGAGTGGTGATTACTATGGGTTCAGGGTGTGGGGGAAAAAGGGGAAATACTGGTCCAAAGGTACAAACTTCCAGCTAAAACAGTAACAAGTTTGGGGATCTAATGTACAGCATGGTAAACATGATGATTAACAAGGTGATTATAGCTAATAATACTGTATCATATAATTGAATGTTGCTAAGAGAGTACAATTAAATGTTATAATCATTTTGTAATTTATAAATGTATCAAATTAACACACTGTACACCTTAAACTTACACAGTGCTATGTATCAATTATATCTCAATAAACCTGGGCGGGGGTGGGGAGGAGTCAGAGTACTGAAGGTATGGGTAGCTCTTGATTTCTTCTGCAGGTATGTTCATGCTAATGAATTTATCGTCATTTTGTAATTTTTAATATTAATCTCAGTTTGTATCCTGAAAATATCCTTGGTTTTAGAAGTTAGATTTATATCAAATTTATCTAATATGTTAATATATATTATGATAATGTACATAATGTTTGTTTTCTTTCCTGTCTCATATTGTTAAAATGCAGAGACTAATAGTTGATATTTTATATATTAATCTATGTATCAGTAGTACAGATATATTTAGTTGATTAATAGTTCTTCTAACTGTACTGAGACAGCTATTTTGTTCATGATTAAAAAAAAGTAACAAAATAAATAAAGCTTATTATCAGATCCAGCTTTTTTCAGAAATACATTCAGCAGTGTTCAGGTTGTGTTTGAAAAGCAACCAATCTAAAACATATTTTGTGATAATTTTCCCCAGTGTGTGCAATTATAGGGTTTTGAGAACTTTGTACAATAACTTACACTCATTAATTTATGCAACAATAACAATTTTGGCATGAGGTTAGTACTGCAGGCAGATGAAACAGATGAGCAGGCAAATTTTCACTGCCTGTAAAGACAATAAGCCTCAGAGGATTTAAGGGAAAGACTATACTGATAAGTATTTAAACAGAGTGATTTTGACTACAGTTTGTTTATCTGTCCTTTAGGTCGTTTGTGCTGGAAGATTCTCCAAAATAGAATTTACAATTTGTAAAAGTGAAAAAGTTTATATAAAATCATATTTTATGCACCTCCTTTTATTCAGTTTGAGTTGTTTTTTTCTCTCTCTAATAATACCAAAATTTCAGTAGAATTGAATAGTAAGTTCCAGAGGAACAAAATTTCATTATAAAAATGTTACTTTTAAACAGTTTCTTCCTTTCTTCTCACCAGGAGGCATATATGGAAATAACAAGTACTATAGAAAATTAACAGTTAAATAAGAATGTATGTGGAGGCAGAGTCAAGATGGTAGTGTGCAAGACGTGGAGTTAGCATCTCCTGACAACTAGGGCACCTGCTGGCCACGGGTGAGGGACTCTGATGCCCAAGGAGATGGGAGGAACCCCAAAGTGAACCAGTAGGTTGGAGGGGGACATAATGGGGAGGAGAAGTGCAGGCCAGACAGGATCGGCACCTCTGAGGCCAGGGAGATCAGGAGAGGCAGGCGGGAGAGACTCTCCGGGAAGAGTGGGAGAGGAGAGGAGGGCGATCACCTGGCCCACTCGGGCTGGGGAGCCCACTGAGCTCCCAGGCCGCTACCCCCCCCTACAAAGACCCATCCAGGCCGTGTGGGTCCTGGGGGCATCGGAGGGGGGCCGAGGAGATCAGGAGAGGCAGGAGAGAAGGACCCTCCCAAACTGGAGGAGCAGGAGAGGAGAGCAGGGCATTAACCCTGCTCATTTAAGCCCAGGAAACCTGCTGAGCTCCCAGTTGAGGTCCCCTGCCCTCTAAGACCAGGGGTGGGGGGCACACCTGGGCCCCTTCTGTTCCTTGAGCCTAAGCTCCACACCCCACAGCCCCAAGGGCCTTTTCCAGCCCTGTGGGTCCTGAGCATTGGCCCCACCCACTGCCCAAACCTCAGCCCCTGCTTAGGCCCTGCCCAGCACAGCCAAGGCATTTCCCCCCCACTTTTTCTTTTTTTATTCCCGCCTCCTCTTTTTTTACTATTGTGGCACTGATGTACCGTCCAGTTGTTGATGCATCTATATTTTTATTTTTGTATTCTGCCTAACATATCTGTTAGTTTCCTAGTCTAACTTTATATTTCACTTTGTTTTTTTTTTGTTTTTTGGTGTTTTTTTTGCCGCCTCAGGCGGCTTGCAGGATCTTGGTTCACGAGCCAGGGTCCCGCCGAAGCTCCTGCGGTGGGAGCTCTGGGTCCGAACCACTGGACTAACAGATAACCTCAGACCCCAAGGATTATTCATCGAAGTGAGGTCTCCAGAGTTCCTCATCTCAGCACCAAGACCCAGCTCTACCCAATAACCAACAAACCCCAGTGTTGGAAGCCTCAGGCCAAACAACCAGTAAGACAGGAACACAATCCCACTCATAAAAAAAAAATTAAAAAGAGATGGTAAAAAAATATGTCACAGATGAAGGAGCAAAGTAAACACCTACAAGACCAAATAAATGAAAAGGAAATAGGCAATCTACCTAAGAAATAATTCAGAGTAATGATAATAAAGATGATACAGAATCTCAGAAATAGAATGGAGACACGGATTGAGAAAATACAAGAAATGTTTAACAAAGATCTAGAAGAAATAAAGAACAAACAGAGATGAACATCACAATAACTGAAATGAAAAAGACACTGGAAGGAATCAATAACAGAATGACTGAGGCAAAATAGACTTTAAAATAGACTGTTACAAGAAATAAGGAAGGACACTATATAATGATCAAGGGATCAATCCAAGAAGAAGATATAACAATTGTAAATGTTTATGCACCCAACATAGGAACACCTCAATACATAAGGCAAATTCTAACAACCATGAAAGGAGAAATCCACAATAATAGTATGGTAATTTAAAACCCCACATACACCGATGGACAGATCATCCAAACATAAAATAAATAAGGAAACACAAGCTTTAAATGACACAATAGGCCAGAGAGATGTAATTGATATTTATAGAGCATTCCACTCAAAAGTGGCAGAATACAATTCTTCTCAAGTACACATGGAACATTCTCCAGGATAGATCACATCTTGGTTCACAAATCAAGCCTCAGTAAATTTAAGAAAATTGAAATTGTATCAAGCATCTTTTCTGACCACAACCCTATGAGATTGGAAATCAGTTAGAGGAAAAAGACTGTAAAAAACCTAAATACATGGAGGCTAAATAGTGCACTACTAAATAACTAAGAAATCACTGAAGAAATCAAAGAAGAAATAAAAAAAAAACATAGAAACAAATGACAATGAAAACACGATGACCCAAAACCTATGGGGCACAGCAAAAGCAGTTCTAAGAGGGAAGTTTATAGCAATACAGTCTCAACTCAAGAAACAAGAAAAATCTCAAATAAACAATCTAACCCTACACTTAAAACAACTAGGGAAAGAGTAACAAAGAAAACCCAAAGTCAGTAGAAGTAAAGAAATCATAAAAATCAGAGCAGAAATAAATGAAATAGAAACAAAGAAAACAATAGCAAAGATCAATAAAACTAAAAGCTTGTTCTTTGAAAAGATAAACAAAAGTGATAAACCCTTAGCCAGACTCATGGAGAAAAAAGGAGAGGATGCACATCAATAAAATTAGAAATGAAAAAGGAGAAATCACAACTGACACCAGAGAAATACAAAGGATTGTAAGAGACTTCTACAAGCAACTATATGCCAATAAAATGGACAACCACGAAGAAATGGACAAATGCTTGGAAAGGTACAACTTTCCAAGACTGAACCAGAAAGAATTATAAAATATAAAAAGACCTATCATAAGTAATGAAATTCAAACCGTAGTTAAAAATCTTCCAACTAACAAAAATCCAGGACCAGACGGCTTCACAGGTGAGTTGTATCAAACATTTAGAGAAGAACTAACACCTATCCTTCTCAAACTCTTCCAAAACATAGCAGAGGGAGGAACACTCCCAAACTCATTCTACAGGCCACCATCACCATGATACCAAAACCAGACAAAGATGTCACAGAAAAACAAAACTACAGACCAATATCACTGATGAACATAGATGCAAAAATCCTGAACAAAATACTAGCAAACAGAATCCAACAGCACATTAAAAGGATCATACACCATGAGCAAGTGGGATTTATCCCAGGGATGGAAGGATTCTTCAGTATACGAAAATCAATCACTGTGATGCACCACATGAACAAATTAAGGAATAAAGACCATATGATCATCTCAATAGATGAAGAAAAAGCTTTTGACAAAATTCAACACCCATTTATCATAAAAACGCTCCAGAAAATGGGCATAGAGGGAACCTACATCAACATACTAAAGGCCATATGTGACAAACCCACAGCAAGCATCGTACTCAATGGTGAAAAATTAAAAGCATTTCCACTAAGATCAGGAACAAGACAAGGTTGTCCACCCTCACCACTCGTATTAAACATAATTTTGGAAGTCCTAGCCACAGCAATCAGAGAAGGAAAAGAAAAGGAATACAAATTGGAAAAGAAGAAGTAAAACTGTCACTGTTTGCTGATACATGATACTATACATAGAAAATCCTAAAGATGCCACCAGAAAACTACTAGAACTAATCAGTGAATTTGGTAAGGTTGCAGGATACAAAATGAATGCACAGAAATCTCTGGCATTCCAATACACCAACAACGAAAAATCAGAAAGAGAAATTAAGGAAACAATCCCATTTACCACTGCAACAAAAAGAATAAACTATCTAGGAATAAACCTGCCTAAGGAGGAAAAAGACTTGTACTCAGAAAACTATAAAACACTGGTGAAAGAAATCAAAGATGACATAAACAGATGGAGAAATATACCATGTTCTTGGTTTGGAAAAATCAATATTGTGAAAATGACTATACCACCTAAAGCAATCTACAGATTCAATGCAATCCCTATCAAACTACCAATGACATTTGTCACAGAATTAGAACAAATAATTTTACAATTCATATGGAAACACAAAAGACCCCGAATAGCCAAAGCAGACTTGAGAAAGAAAAACGGAGTTGGATGTATCAGGCTCCCTGACTTCAAACTATACCACAAAGCTACAGTAATCAAAACAGTATGGTACTGGCACAAAAACAGAAATATAGATCAGTGGTACAAGATAGAATGCCCAGAGATAAACCCATGCACATATGGACACCTAATTTACAACAAAGGAGGCAAAAACATACAGTGGAGAAAGGACAGCCTCTTCAATAAGTGGTGCTTAGAAAACTGGATAGCTACATGTAAAAGAATGAAATTAGAACACTACCTAACACCATACACAAAAATAAACTCCAAATGGATTAAAGACTTAGATGTAAGACCAGACACTATAAAACTCTTAGAGGAAAACACTCTTTGACATAAACCACAGCAAGATCTTTTTTGACCCATCTCCTAGAGTAACAGAATAAAAACAAAAATAAACAAATGGGACTTAATTAAACTTAAAAGCCTTTGCACAAGGAAACCATAAACAAGACAAAAAGACAGCCATAGAATGGGAGAAAATATTTGCAAATGAAACAACAGACAAAGGATTAATCTCCAAAATATACAAACAGCTCATGGAGCTCAATATCAAAAAAACAAAACAATCCAGTTAAAAATGTGCGAAGACCTAAATAGACATTTCACCAAGTAAGACATACAGATGGCCAAGAGGCACATGAGAAGATACTCAACATCACTAATTATTAGAGAAATGCAAATCAAAACTACAATGAGGTATCACCTCACGCCAGTCAGAATGGCCATTATCAAAAAATCTAGAAACAATAAATGCTGGAAAGTGTGTGATGAAAAGGGAACCCTCTTGCACTGTTGGTGGGAATGTAAATTGATACAACCACTATGGAAAACAGTATGGAGGTTCCTTAAAAAACTAAAAATAGAACTACCATATGACCCAGTAATCCCACTACTGGGCATATAACCTGAGAAAACCATAATTCAAAAAGAGACATGTACCACAATGTTCATTGCAGCAGTATTTACAGTAGCCAGGACATGGAATCAACCTCAATGTCCATAGACAGATGAATGGCTAAAGAAGATGTGGCACATATATACAATGGGATATTACTCAGCCATGAAAAGAAGCAAAATTGAGTTATTTATAGTGAGGTGGATGGACCTAGAGACTGTCATTCAGAGTGAAGTAAGTCAGAAAGAGAAAAACAAATACCGTATACTAACACATATATATGGAATCTAAAAAAACAAAAAAAAAAACAAAAAAAAAACGGTTCTGATGAACCTAGTTGCAGGGTGGGAATAAAGAGGTAGACATAGAAAATGGACTTGAGGACATGGGGTGGGAGGGTGAAGCTGGGGCAAAGTGATAGAAGCATCGACATATATACACTACAGAATGTAAAATAGTTGGCTGGTGGGAAGCAGCAGCCTGGCACAAGGAAATCAGCTTGGTGCTTTGCGATGACCTAGAGGGGTGGGATAGGGAGGATGGAAGGAAGTTTCAAGAGGGAGGGGTTATGGGGACATGTGTATGCATATGGCTGATTTGCTTTGTTGTGCAACAGAAACTAACACAGTATTGTGAAGCAATTATACTCCAATAAGGACCTATTAACAAAAAAACTAATATAATGTTATATGTCAATTATATCTCAATTAAAAAATAAATTAAAACCTAAAAAAAAAAAAAAAATGAGGTCCCAGAGAGCTTCCTCCACCCTTCTACTATGTGAGAACACAGCAAAAAGACAGCCATCTATGAATCAGGAATTTTGCCCCCACCAGACACCGAATCTGTTGGCTCCTTAATCTTGGACTTGCCAGCCTCCAAAACTGTGAGAAATAAGTTTCTGTTGTTTATAAGCTGCCTAGTTTATGACATTGTGTTACAGCAGCCTGAACGGACTTAATACAATATTCAACCACTTAGAAAACAGTGACAATTTCTGAAAAAGTTAAACTACACCTACCATAAAATTCAGCTATTCCACTTCTAGGTATTTATTGAAGAAAATGAAAGCATTTGTCTGTACAAAGTCTTGTACATGAACGTTCAGTACCACTTTATTTGTAATAGCCAAAAACTGGAAACAACCCCAATGTTTCTCAACAGGTGAATGAATAAATAAATTGTGTTATAGTCATTGAAAAAAAAATGTATGTGATACACATATATACATATATATATATATATAGTTAATAAAGATGAGTGATAAGCCCAAAGGTTTTTATTATATTTTATTCTATGATTTTTCATATAGTAAATGTATTTTTTATATTCTTCCAGATTTATTGAGGTACAGTTGACAAATAATGTATATATTTAAGGTGTACAATATGATAATTTGATATATGTATACACTGTTAAACGATTACCACAATCAAGCTAATTAATATATCCATCACCTCACATAGTTACTTTTCTTGTGTGTGTGGTAGGCACACTTAAGATCTACCCTCTTAGTATATTTCTAGCATACAATACAATATATTCACTATGCTGTACTTTAGTACGTAAGTTCCCAGAACTTATTTATCTTACAAGTAAAAGTGTGTACCCTTTGACCAACATTTCCCCATTACCCCCACCCCCTCACCCCCAGTAATCACCACTGTACTCTTTCCTTGTCCCTTTTCCAATGAAACACTGATGAGGTAGCAAATATCAACTGACTGAATATAACATTTTGTTTCTCCCACAACTTTCTCTATGATTTATATCTAACTGTTTACCTTCTTACCTATGTATCCATAATATATTTATATTAACAGTTAATTTTTTTCTTTTATAATAAAATATATTTGTATGCAGTCTTTGAGAAAATGTCTCTTCAGGTCCTTTGCCCATTAAAACATTTTGTAGCTATTAACTGCAAATTAGTTAAATGAGTTATCTCTACAACTAGGTATAAATGCAAAGTCATTTCTGCAGAATTTTGGTCATTCATTCATTGGGAGAGTATTTGTTAAACCATGTGTTGACCCTTTATTAAGTACAGGCAGTATGGCCACTCACTTTAATAGGCTTACATCTGTATAGGAACTAAAAGTTCATTAACACATACTTACAATAAAATGTAGTAAATGCAGTGATAGAAATATGTAAAGGTCAGTTAAGGTAATGTAAAACAAACTTCTGGAAGAAATTGAATGAGTGAAGAGAATAGTGGAATTCATACATTCCAAATGGAAAAAAATATTGAGTTGGCCAAAAGGTTTGTTCAGGTTTTTCTGTATCTTAGGCAAAATTATTAAAGGCACAGTAGTTTGTTCCTGCAAGATAGTATGTAGTATAAAGTGAGTCAAGAACCCATATTGCTGGGGTTGGCATACAGGGGTTGCCATGATACAACCTACCTGTATTTTCTAGGCTGGCAAAGACTGCCTTCAAAATCTGAAGCTAATATTTCTAGATTTTCACTCCCCAGTCATCCCTTGCTTCCAAGATACTCATGAGATTTGGAGCAATGAGAAGCAAAAATTCTTTGAGCAGGGTAGGGGGACTCCTGGTAAAAATTTTCCTTCCAGATAAAATTGAAAGATACCTGAGAAGCGCTGTCTCACCAATTAGGCTGTCCTTCTTCTTTCATTCCTTTGTATATTATTATGTAGGGGCATTATTTGTAGGTTTTGTAACCATGTTAAGACCATGAGTTTGGACACCATGCTGTAGATGGCAAAGCGAAAAGAACACTGTCCTTAATAATAACATCGAGCCTCACATCCAACCTTGCAGCTGTCTTCCTGCAGACTTCTTGCTACATAGGAAAACTAAATGTCATTCGTGTTTAATCCACTGTGAGCCAGACATTCTTTCATTTCTTACTGAAAGCATTCTAGTTAATACAGAAAGTAAATGTAACTACCAACAGTCTTAACTCAGTGGAGTATAAGCAAAAGATAATTGAAATGGTTTGTTAATACTACATTTAAACATAACTGTGTTTAATCTCCATTTCATATCACTCAGAAATATCTTGGATTAACCCATTCTATTGTCAATTAGATATTTATAAAGTCCAGATCAATTTAGTCCAATTTAAAATGTCAATTTTCTATTTATTTTAGCCCTAATTTTTCCCCATTCTACCCTCATCTCCCTCACCTACCACCCCAAACACAGGCCAGACTTTGAGAATCAGTACTAGTTTGGGGAGTTGGGCAGTGGGGATTTGTCTTTCACTCCTCCTCTCCTTCCAACAACTCTGGAGGTGAGGCCTGGGCAACCAGCTTTGTTACAGGGACAAAGTCCTTTTCACTTCAGAGTGCCCTGAGAGGCTTCACTTCATTGCAAGGGGAAGAAGCCTTTCCAACAGCAATTGCTGGGTGTGTCAAATAAAATCAGGTCCAGGCATAGTTTAGTTGGAAAGACTATTGCAATAGAGACAATCCTCAGAATTCAAGAAGTATCTCAAAATCAAACAGAAAGATCTTTTCTTTTATAGAAAAGAGTAAGCATAAAGTAATGCTAAGTTGGGAAAACTAGGGGAAATGACCAACAGAGTCTGAAAAATTGTGTCTGGCCCTATCAGCCAGTTCTCAGGATAGCTAATAAGGAAACATGCTCTGCTTTGAGTGTTAGGTTAGGCTTTGAGGTAAGTAGAATTCAGGGGCCTATGGGGAGGAGAGAAGCCTGACTAAAGTTTGGTCGAGAGAAAGCAAACGTTACCAAATAGGCAACTGTGAACACTTGGTCAGGTAGGATAGCAGTTGGGGAATCACACATAATAGTTTGCTTAGTTCTCTCCCAGCTTATGCCTTTTGTGTGAATTTTTAATAGTGACCCATTTTGCTCTCAAAACTGTCCCTTGTAGGACAATAAATTGTACAATCATCCAAATATCAGCAAGTTTGCTGATGCCTTGCTACTACGCCCTCTGCCTACTTGATTCGCAGGAAACACACAGTGGTACCAAAGTAGATGCTATGAATGGACTCAGATTCATTGAGGCCCTTTTTCTCACCCTGCCTTCTCTCCCTAAATGGCCATTTCCTTTATCAAATAGGCACATAGCCGGTCAGTAATTTTGCTTCCTAAGTAGGCAGACATCTAACTCAAGAATAACATACTCCTGTTTCCTTTGTGTCACTCTCTCCAATTCTTATTAGTAGTTTTTTGTTGTTTTTGTCCCTTGTTTTGTTTTTGATTTTATGTCATTCTTTGGAGAATTCTAAAAGTTCTCCTCTCCTTTCTTTTCTAGAATTCTGCATATACAACTTCAGGGGGCTTTGTGGAGATGGGGATAAAATTTCTGGGTAACAGAGCTAATATAACTGCTTTTTATTTAGCCCCATTTAGGAAGTCTGGCTTCCAGTTTTTTAATCCTCTTTTTGGTGTATATAGTGGTTTTTTGCCCTGATTCAGGCACATGTTTTCAATCCAAATTAATAAAAAAATACCATTCAAAATTATATGGAAATATACTAGTTATTAGATTATGGATTTTTCAAATAACTTATTTTAACATTATTTTTGAGGATTATTTTGAGGATCCATAAGAAGTTGAAAATATAGCATATTATCAGTTAACAAATAAAAATCAGCATTAAATGTATTAAACTAGATTCTATATGAATTATTTTAGTTAGAAAATTAAACCAATGAAAATAATTATGTGATTGTGTATGTGACTGTGTGTGTGTGCATTAGTGTTTTTGTACTTTAAGGGAAAATCATTAATAATAACTAGTAAACCAAGTATATATCCAAGTATCATCATTTTCATTGCATGCTTAAAAACGAATGCAGTTTAGTGAGTAGTACTAATTTAATCAACTATAATATTTGATTACTAAAACACAATGTTTGCAACACATTATTCCAGTTGCTTTAAAAAATGTAAACCAAGAATAAACAATTGGCATAACATAATTGTAACTCTTGAAACATGTGCTATTTTCCTGGCAGGTTCAAAATACACCCTCAAATAAGCAGGATGAGTTAAGAGAGAAGCAAAGCAAATAGTATCTTCTAGGGGAGCCCATTCGTCAGCCATTAGCAGGAGACAACCAGCTAAAACTCAGATTCTTCCTTATATTCTTCAGGAACCCACAAAGGAAAGAGTGCAGAAAACTATTAAAGAAGCAAAGAGCAGACTCAGCACCAACAGCTGAGTTAGGCAACTTATCAGGTAACTAGGAAAATCCTGAGTGGTATAAATTTACAAAAGGTTTCTAAATTCATTGTGCTGAGTAGAAAAGATCCCAGTGGCCAAATCCAATCCAATTAGGATGAAAACATTTTCCTCCTTAACTGCCAGTCTTTGTATGAAAAATTGCTTCTTCTCAAACTCAGTCAATTTTAAAATGTCTACTAGCTGGGTTTGCCCAGCAGGAGGCTAAAGCGTCTATTATGCTGACAGATGCTCCCTGCTTTAAGAGTGTACAGAATTTAAATAACTTTTACTTTCCGTTTATAGCCATTTCAATTAAATTAATATGAAAATAAAACTAAAACTTTGCCAATTAAAACATCCCTTTTTAGATTGTACTTTAAATGATTGCAGACATCACTAATAGTCTATATTTTTGTTAATATGCCAAATTATATTTTTCTGTTTTATATCAGTAAAATGCCTTTAAAAATGTTCATTGTTAATACTTGTTACAGCTTTATATTTTACAGTTTTGAAAAATTTGTGTATTATTGTTATGACAATCAGATGAAGTGGATAGGTGGGTATAATTATATCCAATTAATTATTGAGGAAAAATAATCTTATTTATTTGTTTGCAGTTCACTATTATTGTTAAGATGTTGAGTGGTAGAACTAGGACTATTACCCAGAATCTTTCCTGTCTATCTCAGATTACATCATATTAAGCTCCCTGCCATTGTAAAAATTCAAGTGAAAACATATTCATTATGTTGCATATTCATAAAATGGATAAAAAATAAATAAAATGAAAGATTTGAAGCAATTGTCCACATACCTAGGAAAAAATTTAGCCTTTTTGGGGAGGGAAGGAAAAACGTTGGACATTTTCATAAATTACTTAAACAGAATCTTTTAATTTATTGTTTTTTACCTATGTATTATTATTTCTCTGTATTAGTTTGCTAGGACTGCCTTAACAAAGTACCACAAACTTCAACAGTAGAAAATTCTTTTCTCACAGTTCTGGAGGATAGAAGTCCAAAATCGACAGGGTTGGTTCCTCCTGAGGATTGAGGGCAGCATCATTCCAGGGCTCTCTCCTTGGCTTGTAGATGGCCATCTTCTCCCTTTGTCTCTTTACATCATCTTCCCTCTATGCATATGTCTCTGTGTCCAGATTTCCTCCTTTTATAAGGCCACCAGTCGTATTGGATTAAAGACCACCCTAATGTGCTCACTTTAACTTGATTTCCTCTGTAAGGACCCTGTTCCAAATAAGGTCATATTCCAAGGTACGGAGGATTAGAAAATATAAAGGAATAAATGATTTAACCCTATCATCTGTTCCCTAAAATATCATTTTTTTCTCTTTTCCTAGTACGTGATCAGTTGTCCCTACTCTTACTGAAAGCCAGATGGCTTTCACTGTAAAGATTTACAGTGACCTTGATTTCGTCACTCAACTCTGCTTTTTTTTAATCTTCAAATTTCCCTTTGCAAACTTCATACGTTTTAATATTTTCTTGGTTATTATTATTTTTTTGGGTTGTTAACCTCTAATTATTCACTAGTCACTGTCCTATCATCTCTGTCATTCTTAACAGTTGAGCTTCTTGAAAGTCATTTCTTATCCCTCATCTCATTGCCATTTAGTTTGTTCCCTCACAGTTTCACCAAAACTACTCTGAATAGTCAGCCATTAAAAAAGAACAAAATTAATGTAAATTTTTATTTTTCTTCTCACTTTAACCTTTCTTCGATATTTGTTATTATTGATCCTCCTTTTTTGAAATTTTTTCTCCTCTGTCTTCTACTTTTCTCTTTTTACCTTCCACTTCTCAAATTATCTTCTTTCAATCATCCAGTTACATGGGTTTTCACCCTGTCTCCTTGGCATCATGCTATTTTCATTCTAAACAGATATTTTATTTAACTTAATTCAAACCTTTGTTTGAAGTGGTATCTATGGGCTTCTCACCCCCAAAGTGATATCACCAAATTTATATATCCAATAACCTAGTACTAGATATCCACATTTGAAGTTGCAACAATTCCTCAAAATCAATGTAAAAAAAAGAATCAATCATCTTCCATGCTCCTTTCCAAATCTTTTTCATTTGTTTTTCTTATCTCAGATATGTGTATAATCTTACACGGTGCATGACTCATAACTCTTGCTTCTTATAACTCTCAAGATAGTAGAAACCAAAGTTATTTGATATTCTAAATTTCTTATTCTATCTACCTAGCAGCTATTAAGACATGACCTTTAGTACTGATCCTACTGATAAGGATCTTTTACACTCACCATTTCAAAACCCATAGGAGTCACTTGAAGAGTAGATAAAGTGCATTTTGGAGGTGCAGTATGGGGAAAGATAATTACATAAAGGAAACGTGAGCTCTCATGGATGATAAAGAAGTAGAGCTCTTCCTCTGCCTCATCAAAATATAGTTTTGCCAAACCATATGTCCAAAATATAAAATATATAAAATTATGCTATAGTAAGAGAATAAAGAATGAAATAATCTTGTCAAAACTGACCAAAGAAACTTGATAATAAACATTTGGCATTTTAAAGTTGCTAATAGGAAAGATTTATATAAAAGTATTGATAAAAACACTCTAGCAAGTAGAATTAGATGGCATATAATTGCTATTTTAAAATTCTGATATATCCTAAAATAACCATGTATCATGTATAGAATTTTGAAATCATGTAAAATACTCTATATTGCAGTGAAAAGTGATTTTATTTTTACTTCCCAATCCAAATATAAAAAAATGAAAAAATGCTACAACTAAAGCTATGTATTTTAAAACTGGTCTATATAGCGTCATTTATATATTAAATACTGTTCTTTGCTCTCAATTCTTTTAAGAATAGCAAGTTTGACTCAATACTAGACTTAAAATCCTTTTTTAAATTCCATGTTTTATTGCTTTTTAAAAATCATGCAATTTAATTGACAGTCACATAAAATTAATGCTTAATAAAAGCTATTTACTGATCTGTTTTGTATACCTTTCTTTGGCCCTAGTTTTTTTTTTTTTCCTATAAAGTGTCAATTTTCCCTGTCTTTTACTTTGACCCCAAAACATTACCCTGCTTTTCATAATAGATGATGACTAAATGAATTTCAGTACCTGCAGTATAAGTTAAAACTAATAAGAACCTGCTGTATAAATAAATAAATAAAATTAAATTTAAAAAAAGAAAAACTTGTGGTTGCCAGTGGGGAGAGGAAAGGGGAGAGGAGCAAGATAAGGGTAGGGGATCAAGAGGTACTCACTATTAGGTATAAAATAAGCTACAAGGATATATTGTACAACATGGGGAATATAGTTAATATTTTATAATAACTATAAATGGAGTATAACCTTTAAAAATTGTGAATCACTATAGTGCACAAAAAAAGAAACTTAACAGCATTAATCTGTGTTTACAGACTAAAATGTTAAATTAAAACTCTTATTTTGATAAATTCAAGTGGCAAAAGAGCATAGCATCATTTACTATCTTAGATATAAAGTTGGTTATCCTGGAAATTATTCTATTTTTTTCAGTAATCTTTGCATAATTTGGGAAGCAATATTCAAAATCCAATGCTTTACCCTATGGTCATGTCTACTTTTGAGGTATGTCCTCTAAGTCAAAAATTTACAGTTAAAATTTTATTTTATGATATTTTCACAGAATTGTTTAGATTTGGAAATACGTATTTGTTTTCTTAGGGGTAAATATTTACTTGGCGGAATTAGGATTTTCAATTCTGGAAGAACAAGAAAAAAAGATTACTCTGGTTACTCAAAGCAATTTTGCAGAAGAATTTTTAATATTTATAATTTCCAGTAACTCTTGAAAACCAACTGCCTCTTGGTTAACTTTTTTTTAAATTAATTAATTAATTGTTTAATTATTTAATAGATCCTTATTGGAGTATAATTGCTTCACAATACTGTGTTAGTTTCTGTGGCACAACAAAGCGAATCAGCCATACGCATACACATGTCCCCATATCCCCTCCCTTTTGAGCCTTCCTCCCATCCTCCCTATCTCACGTCTCTGGGTCATCACAGAGTACCAAGCTAATTTCCCTGTGCTATGCTGCTGCTACCTAGTAGCTAACTATTTTACATTCAATAGTGTATGTATGTCAATAGTACTCTCACTTTGCCCCAGCTTCCCCCTCCCCACCCGCCGTGTCCTCAAGTCCATTCTCTATGTCCACGTCTTCATTCCTGCACTGCCACTAGGTTCATCAGTACCTTTTTTTCTTTTAGATTCCATATATATGTGTTAGCATACAGTATTTGCTTTTTCTCTTTCTGACTTACTTGACTCTGTATAGCAGACTCTAGGTCCATCCACCTCACTACAAATAACTCAATTTCGTTTCTTTTTATGGCTGAGTAATATTCCATTGTATATATGTGCCACATCTTCTATAGCCATTCATCTGTTGATGGACATTTAGGTTGGTTCCATGTCCTGGCTATTGTAAATAGTGCAGCAATGAACACTGTGGTACATGTCTCTTTTTGAATTATGGTTTTCTCAGAGTATATGCCCACTAGTGGGATTGCTGAGTCATATGGTAGTTCTATTTTTAGTTTTTTAGGAGTAAATACTCCATACTGTTCTCCATAGTGGTTGCATCAATTTACATTCCCACCGACAGTGCAGGAGGGTACCTTTTTCACCACACCCTTTCCAGCATTTATTGTTTCTAGATTTTTTGATAATGGCCATTCCGACCAGCGTGAGGTGATATCTCATTGTAGTTTTGATTTGCATTTCTCTAATAATTAGTGATGTTGAACATCTTTTCATGTGCCTCCTGGCCATCAGTATGTCTCCTTTGGTGAAATATCTATTTAGGTCCTCTGCCCATTTTTTAATTGAATTGTTTGTTTTTTTGATATTGAGCTCCATGAGCTGTTTGCAGATTTTGAAGATTAATCCATTGTCAATTGTTTCATTTGCAAATATTTTCTCCCATTCTGAGGGTTGTCTTTTCGTCTTGATTATGGTTTCCTTTGCTGTGCAAAAGCTTTTACGTTTAATTAGGTCCATTTGTTTATTTTGTTTTTATTTCCATTACTCTAGGAGATGGGTCAAAAAGGATCTTGCTGTGATTTATGTCATAGAGTGTTCTGCCTATGTTTTCCTCTAAGAATTTTATAGTGTCTGGCCTTACATTTAGGTCTTTAATCCATTTGGAGTTTATTTTTGTGTATGGTGTTAGGTAGTGTTCTAACTTCATTCTTTTACATGTAGCTGACCAGTTTTCCCAGCACCACTTATTGAAGAGGCTGTCTTTTCTCCATTGTATGTTCTTGCCTCCTTTGTCATAAATTAGGTACCCATATAGTCATTCAAGCCCATCTCTGGGCTTCCTATCCTTTACCGTTGATATATATTTCTCTTTTTGTGCCAGTACCATACTGT
Source organism: Balaenoptera acutorostrata (assembly GCF_949987535.1). Lineage (NCBI taxonomy): Eukaryota > Metazoa > Chordata > Mammalia > Artiodactyla > Balaenopteridae > Balaenoptera > Balaenoptera acutorostrata. The sequence goes on along the minus strand of NC_080071.1, from coordinate 45,582,767 downwards.
ATTGATTACTGTAGCTTTGTAGTATAGTTTGAAGTCAGGGAGCCTAATTCCTCCAGCTCCGTTTTTCTTTCTAAAGATTGCTTTGATTATTCGGAGTCTTTTGTATTTCCATACGAATTGTAAAATTTTTTGTACTAATTCTGTGAAGAATGCCATTGGTAGTTTGATAGGGATTGCATTGAATCTGTAGATTGCTTTGGGTAGTATAGTCATTTTCACAATATTGATTCTTCCAATCCAAGAACATGGTATATCTCTCCATCTGTTTGTATCATCTTTAATTTCTTTCATCCGTGTTTAATAGTTTTCTAAGTCCTTCGCCTCCTTAGGTAAGTTTATCCCTAGGTATTTTATTCTTTTTGTTGTGATGGTAAATGGGATTGTTTCCTTAAATACTCTTTCTGATTTTTGTTGTTAATGTATAGGAATGCCAGAGATTTCTGTGCATTAATTTTGTATCCTGCAAACTTACCAAATTATTGATTAGTTCTAGTAGTTTTCTGGTGGCATCTTTAGGATTTTCTATGTATAGTATCATGCCATCTGCAATCAGTGACAGGTTAACTTCTACTTTTCCAATTTGTATTCCTTTTATTTCTTTTTCTTCTCTGATTGCTGTGGCTAGGGCTTCCAAAACTATGTTGAATAAGAGTGGCAAGAGTGGGCATCCTTGTCTTTTTCCTGATCTTAGTGGAAATGCTTTCAGTTTTTCACCATTGAGTATGATATTTGCTGTGGGTTTGTCATATATAGCCTTTATTATGTTGAGGTAGGTTACCTCTGTGCCCATTTTCTGGAGAGTTATTATCATAAATCGGTGTTGAATTTTGTCAGAAGCTTTTTCTGCATCTATTGAGATGATTATATGGTTTTTATTCCTTAATTTGTTAATATGGTGTATGACATTAATTGATTTGTGTATATTGAAGAATTCTTACATCCCTGGGATAAAACCCACTTGATCATGGTGTCTGATCCTTTTAATGTGCTGTTGGATTCTGTTTGCTAGTATTTTGTTCAGGATTTTTGCATCTATATTCATCAGTGATATTGGTCTATAATTTTCTTTTCTTGTGATATCTTTTTCTGGTTTTGGTATCAGGGTGATGGTGGCTTCATAGAATGATTTTCTTTTCTTTTTTTTTGGCTGTGTTGGGTCTTTGTTGCTGCGTGGGGGCTTTCTCTTCATTGCTGCATTCGGGCTTCTCATTGTGGTGGCTTCTCTTGCTGCGGACCACGGGCTCTAGGCCCGCAGGCCTCAGCAGCTGCTGCACGCAGGCTCAGTAGTTGTCGCTCATGGGCTCTAGAGCACAGGCTCAGTAGTTGGGGCGCACGGGCTTAGTTGCTCCGAGGCATGTGGGATCTTCCCAGATCAGGGATTGAACCCGTGTCCCCTGCGTTGGCAGGTGGATACTTAACCACTGTGCCACCAGGGAAGCCCCGTAGAATGAATTTGGGAGTGTTTCTCCCTCTGCAATTTTTTGGAAGAGTTTGAGAAGGATCAGTGTTAGCTCTTCTCTAAATGTTTGATACAATTTTCCTGTGAAGCCATCTGTTCTTGGACTTTTGTTTGTTGGAAGATTTTTAATTACAGTTTCAATTTCATTACTTGTGATAGGTCTGTTTATATATTCTAATTCTTCCTGGTTCAGTCTTGGAAAATTGGACCTTTCCAAGAATTTGCCCATTTCTTTGTGGTTGTCCATTTTATTGGCATATAGTTGTTTGTAGTAGTCTCTCTTAATTCTTTGTATTTCTGTGGTGTCAATTGTGATTTCTCTTTTTTCATTTCTAATTTTATTGATTTGCATCCTCTCTTTTTTTCTTGATGAGTCTGACTAAGGGTTTATCACTTTTGTTTATCTTCTAGAAGAACCAGCTTTTAGTTTTATTGATCTTTGCTATTTTCTTCATTTCTATTTCATTTATTTCTGCTCTGATCTTTATGGTTTCTTTCCTTCAGCTGACTTTAGGTTTTCTTTGTTTTTCTTTCTCTAGTTGCTTTAGGTGTAGAGTTAGATTGTTTATTTGAGATTTTTCTTATTTCTTGAGGTGAGATTGAATGGCTATAAACTTCCCTCTTAGAACTGCTTTTACTGTATCCCATAGGTTTTGGGTAAACGTGTTTTCATTGTCACTTGTTTCTATGAATTTTTTTTTTTATAAATTTATTTATTTATTTATTTGGCTGCCTTGGGTCTTCGTTGCTGTGCACGGGCTTTTCTCTAGTTGTGGCGAGTGTCGTTGTGTTGTGTGGGCTTCTCATTGTGGTGGCTTCTCTTGTTGCGGAGCACGGGCTCTAGGCAAGCGGGCTCAGTAGTTGTGGCTCATGGGCTTAGTTGCTCCACGGCATGTGGGATCTTCCCGAACCAGGGCTCGAACCTGTGTCCCCTGCATTGGCAGGTGGATTCTTAACCACTGTGCCACCAGGGAAGTCCCTCTATGAATTTTTTTATTCATCTTTGATTTCTTCAGTGATCTCTTGGTTATTTAGTAGCACACTGTTTAGACTCCATGTATCTGTGGTTCTTACAATATTTTTTCCTGTAATTGATTTCCAATCTCATAGCGTTGTGGTCAGAAAAGATGCTTGATATGATTACAATATTCTTAAATTTTCCAAGGCTTTATTTATGACCCAAGATGTGATCTGTACTGGAGAATGTTCCATGTTCACTTGAGAAGAAAGTGTATTCCTCCACTTTCGGGTGGAATGTTCTATAAATATCAATTAAATCTCTGTGGTCTATTGCGTCATTTAAAGCTTGTGTTTCCGTATTTATTTTCTGTTTGGATAACCTGTCCATTGATGTATGTGGGGTGTTAAAGTCCCCACTACTATTTTGTTACTGTCGATTTCCCCTTTCATGCTTGTTAGCATTTGCCTTATGTATTGAGGTGCTCCTATGTTGGGTGCATAAATATTTATAATTGTTATATCTTCTTCTTGGATTGATCCCTTGATCATTATGTAGTGTCCTTCCTTATCTCTTGTAACAGTCTTTATTTTAAAGTCTATTTTATCTGATATGAGTATTGCTACTCCAGCTTTCCTTTGGTTTCCGTTTGCATGGAATATCTTTTTCCATCCCTTCACTTTCAGTCTCTATGTGTCCCTAGGTGTGAAATGGGTCTCTTGTAGACAGCATATGCATGGGTCTTGTTTTTGTATCCATTCAGCCAGTCTGTGTCTTTTGGTTGGGGCATTTAATGCATTTATATTCAAGGTTATTATCAATATATATGTTCCATTACCATTTTCTTAATTCTTCTGGGTTTGTTTTTGTGGGTCTTTTTCTTCTATTGTGTTTCCCACCTAGAGAAGTTTCTTTACCATTTGTTGTAAAGCTGGTTTGGTGGTGCTGAATTCTCTTAGCTTTTGCTTGTCTGAAAAGCTTTGGACTTCTCCATCCAATCTCAATGAGATCCTTGCTGGGTAAAGTAATCTTGATTGTAGGTTTTACTCTTTCATCTCTTTAAATATATCCTGCCACTCCCTTCTGGCCTGCAGAGTCTCCCCTGAAAAATCAGCTGATAACCTTATGGGGATTCCTGTGTATGCTATTTTTTGTTTTTCCCTTGCTGCTTTTAATATTTTTTCTTTGAATTTAATTTTTGTTAGTTTGATTAATATGTGTCTTGGTGTGTTTTTCCTAGGGTTTATTCTGTAAGGGACTCTGTGCTTCCTGGACTTGGGTGACTATTTCCTTTCCCATGTTAGGGAAGTTTTTCACTATAATCTCTGCAAATATTTTCTCAGACCCTTTCTTTTTCTCTTCTTCTGGGACCCCCTATAATTCGAATGTTGGTATGTTTAGTGTTGTCCCAGAGGTCTCTGAGATTGTCTTCAATTCTTTTCATTCTTTTTTCTTTATCCTGCTCCTCAGCAGTTATTTCCACCATTTTGTCTTCCAGCTCACTTGTTCGTTGTTTTGCCTCAGTCATTCTGTTATTGATTCCTTGTAGTGTATTTTTCATTTCAGTTATTCAGTTGTTAATCTCTGTTTGTTCTTTAGTTCTTCTAGATCTTTGTTAAACATTCCTTGTATTTTCTCAATCCATGCCTCCATTCTATTTCCGAGATTCTGAATCATCTTTATTATCATTACTCTGAATTCTTTTTTAGGTAGATTGCCTATTTCCTCTTCCTTTATTTGGTCTTGTAGGTGTTTACCTTGCTCCTTCATCTGTGACATATTTTTTTGCCATCTCTTTTTTTTTTTATGAGTGGGATTGTGTTCCTGTCTTACTGGTTGTTTGGCCTGAGCCTTCCAATGCTGGAGTTTGTAGGCTGTTGGGTAGAGCTGGATCTTAGTGGGGAGATGAGGAACTCCATGAGAACTCACTCTGATGAATATTCCCTGGGGTCTGAGGTTCTCTGTTAGTCCAGTGGTTTGAACTTGGCTCCCACCACAGGAGCTTCAGCCTGACCCCCAGCTCGTGAACCAAGATCCCGCAAGCCGCATGGAGCATCAAGAAAAAAAAAAGAAGAATGGAGAACAATAACAAAGTAAAAAATAAAATTAGATTTGGAAACTAACAGCTATGTTAGAAAAAATATAAAAATAAAAATATAGATGAAACAACAATCAGAAGGTAAAACAGAACCACAATAGTAAAAAAGAAAAAAGGAGAACAATAAGAAAGTAAAAAATAAAATTAGACTAGCAAACTAACAGATATGTTAGAAAAAATATAACATAAAAATATAGATGAAACAACAACTGGAACGTAAACAGAACCACAATAGTAAAAAAAGAGGAGGAAAAAAATAAAAGGTGGAAAAGGCCTTGACTGTGGAGGGCAGGACCTAAGCAGGGGCAAGGTTTGGCGGTAGGCAGGGCCTATGCTTAGGACCCACAGGGCTAGAAAAGGCCCTGGGGGGTGTGGGGGTGTGGGGCTTAGGCTCAACAGAACAGAAGGGGCCCAGGTGTGCCTCTGGTCTGAGAGGGTGGGGGACCCCACCTGGGAGCCCAGCAGGCTTCCTGGGTTCAAGTGGGCAGGGCAAATACCCTCCGCTCCTCTCCTGCTCCTCCAGTCCTTGAGGTGCCCTCTTACCTGCCTCTCCTGTTCTCTCCCGGCTTCCCTCCTACGTCCCCAGGACCAACCCAGCCTGGAGGCAACCTCTGAAGGTGTAGGACCCAGTCTGAGAGCCGGGTAGACTTCCTTGGCCAATTGGGCAGTGGAAACACTGGGCCCGCATCCCCTCAGTACCCCCACGTCCTACCGATTTGCTTGGGGGTTCTTCCCATCTCCTTGGTCGTCAGGGTCCCCACCAGTGTCCAGCAAGTGCCCTAGTTGTGGGGAGATGCACCACCTCTTGGTTAACTTTATCTCATAGAAATGAGCAGGTTGGAGAAAGTGATGTAAGGGAATAGAATTTTTCCTTGTTGGATGGTTCTAATTTTATGGTGATAAATGCCAGTGAAAAAAGTGGGTAAGGAAGAAGTGTGTTCTGTTGTGGGGGTTTAAGATTTTAAAAAAGATCCTGAAGCAGAAAATAACTGCTAGAGAATAGTAGAAGAGGAAGCAGAAGTATTATTTGGGGGTATAAATTAAATTGTCTTTATTATTTACTGAGGAAATATCAGAATTCTTTAAATATGTATTTTTGGAATATGTTAGTTTAAATCCAGTATTATTTAAACAGAGGATCCTGAGATTACACACATTACTTATGAATATATAGTAGAAGTCACTAACCAAAAGATTAGTACTGATGAACTGCAGATAAATAAGATTATCTTGTGAAAACGCAGTTTTTCTGCCTTTGAAGTAGCGAAACTATAGTGCAGACCTAATATTCTACTTTGTAAACAGTTATCAAGATTTTATCAGCCTGAAAATTTCTATTTGATGGAGAAATTCTGCATTAAGCGTTCCAATATGCCTATTTACCTTTGATTTTTGCATAACTAGATTAAGGAAAGTGGTATATCTAAGTTCAAGGAACTATATGCGATACATGGATACATTTGCCTAAATATGTGAGCATTATCAGTACTTGGATGTTGCAATGAAAACTTTCCCAAAGTTTCGAGTAAGGAGAACTGGAAGGCCACCATAAAGGTGCAGTTTGTTGTATTTGATGATAGGCTGATTGAATGTATTTGCATAGCTAGAGACATGGTGTTCTAATCCGATATAAAAGGTAATTTCAAAAGTAGCTTCACCCACAGAAACAGTATCCATCCAAGCCTTAATCAGGGGATATGAGGTCTTTGCCAGTAGTCTTCAATTATGCTAGTCCAATATTTCAAAACCAAAGAGGAATATCGTTGTATGGATACCATCAGACATATTGATCTACTTAGTTTTATTTACTTTTATCCTATGCTCACTTAAAACTTTAGGAGTAGGAACTGTCTTTTCATGTAATCAGCTATGGGAAGTGATTGAACTGCCTATGGTGAGAAGAATATACTGATAGATTTTGGTTACATTTATAATAATAAGTCTAGTAATTAAGCAACTTCATGAATTTTAGTTATGTTAATCTGTGCCAACAGGTCTTAACAATGTCAGGCTTCTGAGTGTGCAAGCTGGAACAACAAAAATCAAATTACGGTAATTCAATAAAACAGTGAATTTCAGTTTCTGAGATCTCTTGACAAACAGCCTCCCTAAGTGATCCTCATGTTAAGAAAGCTTTATTTTTTTTTAAATTTGTCTTTAAATTTTGTAGAAAAATACTGGAATATTTAGTTCAAGATTTTACAAACCACTGAAAGTTCATTTTCCAATGACAGGATTTCCTCTAGATGCTATATTTTGGGATGTTGAACTCTTTTTTATCATTCTTATCTAGGTAACAATATTAGAGTTTCCATAAAACAAAGCAAATCAATTAAAAATACAAAAAAGAAAAAGTAAACAGAGGACCTTTAAATAGGACCATTCGATGACTCATCATTTTCTTTTGTGCTTTTATGAACTCACAATTTTTATCTCTCTTGAGCTGGTGGTTTTAACTTGTCTTGTCTTTGGACAGCACCTTAAAATGTTTCCTTAAAAAAGTTTGTCAAGTGTCTGTGATTTAGGAAAAAAATTGTCTAACAACTATTTCCCCTTCAAAACACACTAAATTGAGATACCAATCCCCAAATTCCATAAGTATTCAAACCTAACAGTTAGCTTACATTTACAATAGTGTAAATTAACATCATATATTAATAATGTAAAAAGATCTGAAATATGAATACTTTCTAAAAAAATTATGTGAGTGTATATGTTTGATCTCCTTGAATGAAACCATATATAAATCCATTTATTCTTGCAACTTATATATTGATATTTATTCATTGAAAGTTTGTCTATCGATCTATCTGTTGATATCTATGTATAATTATCTACCTATCACATTCAAATAGCATGAACAGCTGAATCAGACAAACCAATGATGTAATATTTTTGTTTCACTGTTTATTCAGTCTTTTAAAGTTTAAAAGAGTAGAGATCAAAAAGTATTTGTTGTCATCATATGGATAATTTTCATAAGACTATCTAAATACTCTATGCAGTCCTGCTGTAATGCATGTCATAAATCCTGTATTGGATTTGTATAGAATTATTTGTTCTATGTTCAATATGTTTCCTTGCTTAGAACTAGTGATTTTTTAAAATAACTGATATAAACAATAAATAGTAAACTTGAGATTTGAGGGTAATATTGGCCAGGGAATTTCCTTTTCATACTTAGCCACAGATGACATCACTAAAACTCCACAATATCTTACAAATGTGAAATAGCCTGCACAATAAAAACTGGAAAAGATAATACAAATTGATTAATAGAAGTCCACTGTAATCTTTGGAAAAAATATATTAAAGTATATACTTTATTGAGTGAATAAAAATGCTATAATTTTTTCTTACAAGAAAGTTACTTTATAATCCTTCATATTATATAGTCATAGAATTCTCATGTTATCATTAAAACTTGATAAAAGTCATAAGCTCAAATAATAAAAATTTTCTAACAATGTCAGAAATATTTCACAACTGTGTTCCCAAGTTTTCTTTGTCATTTAATGTTATTTCTTGGTAACAAAATGCTAACATTTAAATGCCAAGTTTTGCTATAATCATTGAAAATTGATATTTAAAAGTCACTCAAGAATTAGATCTAAAGATCAGAATAGTATCAAATTGTAACATTAAAAATAACTTTTCTCTACTGACCTTCTAAGAGATATTAGGGAATAACAGAAGCACAAACAAAGAGAATATGTGTCATTGAATGATTTCAAGCCCTCAAAGGGGTGCTAGTTTTTACTACTAGTAAGTACTACTAGTTTTTAAATTAAAGTTTCTCACAAGATTCTCAGCTGTTTTAAATGTCCCAAGCTACCATATCACCCATTATTCTTATCAATATAATGAAGTGTAAGTATGATATGACTTTTAAATACCAACCATCTGGTTTAGCATATTTTTTTTAAATATGAGAATTAATCTCTTGCTTTTCTAATCTGGCAAATTCTTCTTTACTGTAATTCCATGTTGCACATGTAAAATCATTTCCTATGGGCTTCTTCTAGGTATTGGAACCCATTTAAGTTCTCTAGGACAAGAGTAGACTTTATTACTTGTCCACCTCACACTAGTACCTCATTACTGAAGCTCTCACATGCATATAATATAGAAATTGAACACAATAGTGGCATACCTGCTGCTGACAGCTGTGCATATCTGTGCAGCATTCATCGTGACATCTTCACAATTGCTACCTCATCTAGTCTTCAATTAATGTAATCAGGAAGGTGTACAATTCCCAGTGCACAAATCATTGAGAATTGTAACTTTTACCTGTCTTTTCATTGCCTAAAATTAGTAGTGTGCTCTTCACATATTCAATACATCTGCATAAATTTCCATATTATACCCCTCTGGAGTTGCTTTCCTAACATCTTCCCTAAGGGGGTGATTATAAATGCCTTTTCTTTATTGAAATTAGCCGTTAGTTTAAATTTTTTTTTATTCTAGAATAAATTAATTTCAGCACCTAGTAGCATCATTCACATTACATGTACTTAATGAAAATTCCAGTAATTAGTAACATATAACAAAGCAATAAGTGCTATTATGTACATGTAAACTGTAAGTTTTTTTTGTTTGTTTTTTTTTTAAACTGTAAGTTTTATATTTATTCACCTAGGTTTGCCCTATCTTTTAGTTTCCTTACCTTTTCACATTGCACTTCATCTTAAAACATGAAGAATGAGTTTTGTATATTCTGAAATATCTGGTAATTATTCTAAGACTCATACAATTCATCTCACTTTTAGAGACAAAAACACTGGAAATCTGCTTAAATCTCTGAAAAAATATTACCTCTCTAATAAATTGATTTGAGTTTTAAGAATATTTACATTTTCAATCCCATAGCTATAATTATGAGATTAGCATTATAATGATTTTAAATCTTATGTAAGATGGTACTCTATTTTATTTAAGACACTGTAATTTGTATAAAGACTGGGTTGCTCAATGTAGATCAATAGACCAAGACTGAAATATAATCAACTTATGTGAACATTTTTTCTTAATTGTTTCATTTTCAAGTAAAAAAAAAATTGTCAAAAAACACTGCTGCTAGAATTCACTATACATTCTAATTCGGAGATTACGTTTAACTCATATTTTTATTATTTTTTGCAAAGTCTTTGGAAGATCTTAATTCTAAGCTATTAAAACAAATCTTTGTTCATTGTTCTTAATATTAACAATAAAAAGTTGTGTCCAAAAATAGGCCATTCAGTTAGCTTTCCTTTTTGTATTCGATCTTTTAGGTGTCAGTTGGAGATGACACCTAACAGGTGTCACCTGTTAGGTAAGGAAACAAGGAAATTACACGAGTAAAAGATTTTTTAAGTACAGTTTGAGGGTTAGAAAAATAAAATAACAGAATATCTTTTTGTTGAATTTAATCTCCTTTTATCCCTTGCTTCTTTGGTGGGTGGAAAGTGAAGGGCAGGGAACTAAGGTGAAAATAAAAGAAGACATCTGGAAGTGAAGGAGGGAATATGAGAGAAATCTTTGGAAAGTGGGAATAAAGCCACCAAAAAAAGAAATTTTATATCATATCCTCATGAATATTTCTATCTCAAGAAATGGAAGAAAAAGAAACAAAATAATTTGCATATAGTAGTGTCCTATAGGTTTAAAACGTGATAACATGGTTAACAGAGAAGAGTCAACTGAAAATGCCTACAATTTCAAATTAATTAGTTATTAAATGTACCTTTGAAAAATTGCAAGCAATGTTTTGAAAATAATAAAAATAAAAGACTGTATTTTTTTTATTTTTATTTATTTATTTATTTTTAATTTATGGCTATGTTGGGTCTTCGTTTCTGTGCGAGGGCTTTCTCTAGTTGTGGCAAGTGGGGGCCACTCTTCATCGCTGTGCGCGGGCCTCTCACTATCGCGGCCTCTCTTGTTGCGGAGCACAGGCTCCAGACACGCAGGCTCAGTAATTGTGGCTCACGGGCCTAGTTGCTCCGTGGCATGTGGGATCTTCCCAGACCAGGGCTCGAAGCCGTGTCCCCTGCATTAGCAGGCAGATTCTCAACCACTGCGCCACCAGGGAAGCCCAAAAGACTGTATTTTTAAAAGTACCTTCTTCTAAGAACAAAACAGCTTTGTATCAGAGAAAGATGGCTAATAAACAAACTGATTTACCTCCAAATATACCCAAAATAATTATTCCATGTATTAATTTTTGTTATTCAGATATTCAGTAACAAGCTGTTTTAATGTTACTTTTTTATACTGAGATACATGTTATGTTTATCCTTGAAAAAAAAGAAAAAACAACACTTTACATTCTGGAATGATTTAGACTTATAGAAAAATTCCAGACACTATAGACAGTTTCTGTACATTCCTCACCTATTGTAATGGTTAATTTTATGTGTCAATTTGACTAGTCCATGGTGTCTAGTTGTTTGGTCAAACATTAGTCTAGATGTTGCTATGAAGGCATTAGGTAGATGTGATTAACATGTACAGTCAGTTGACTTTACTCTGAGTAAAGTAGATTACCCTCTATAATGTATGTGGGACTTATCCAATCAGTTGATGGCCTTAATAGTAAAAACTGAATTTTCCCACAGGTGAAGGAATTCTGCCTTAATATCTATCGTAAAATAAAAGTTGTGCATTAGTGTGATATAAACAATCACCTGCACATTTTGTGTGGGCATGAGTTTTCAACTCATTTGGGTAAACACCTAGTAGCGTGATTGCTGAATGACATATAAGACTGTATGTGTAAGAAACTGACTATTCAGTGTGTAGTATTATCTCATTTTAATTTGCAATTATCCAATACATATGACGTTGAGCATTTTTTCATATGCTTATTTACCATCTATACATCTTCTATGGTGAGGTGTCTGTTCTAATCTTTTGCCCACTTTTAAATTTTTAATATTATTATTATTGAGTTTTAAGAGTTCTTTGTATATTTTGGATACAAGTTCTTTGTGAGATATGTATTTTGCAAATATTTTCCCCAGTTTTCTCATTCTTTCAATAGTGACTTTCTCAGAGCAGAAGTTTTGGTTTTTAATGAAGTTCTACTTATCAACTTTTCTTTCATGGATCATGCTTTTGTTGTTGTATCTAAAAATTCACCACCATCATTAGGGAATCCAAATTAAAACAAAAATGAGATATCATTGCACGACTATTAGATTGGTAAAAATCCAAAACACTGACAACAGCAAATGCTGGTGAAGATGTGGAGCAACAGGAGCTCTCATTCATTGATGGGGAAGTGAAAATGGTACAGCCACTTTGGAAGACTGTTTGGCCTTTTCTTACAAAACTAAACATACTCTTACTATAATGAGCCAGCTGTCACACCCCTTGGTATTTACCCAAATGAGCTTTTAAAACCTGCACTTGAATGTTTAAGTGGCTTTATTCATAATTGCAAAAATGTGGAAGCAACCAAGATACCTTTCAGTAGGTTAATGTATAAATAAACCGTAGTACATCTATAAAATAGAATATTATTCAGTGCTAACATGGAAATGAGCTATTAAATCATGAAAAGACATGGAAGAACCTTAAATGCATATTACTAAGTGAAAGATGTCAATCTTGAAAGACTACATAGTGTATGATTCCAACTCTATGACATTCTGAAAAAAAAAAAAATAGACCCAGTAAAAAGATCAGTGGTTACAGGGGGTTGGGTGAAGGGAGAGTTGAATGGACAGAGCGCAGAGACGATTAGGGCAATGAAACTATTCTGTATGATACTTATTATAAAGTGGATACATATTATTATATATTTGTCCAAATCCATAGAATGTATAACACCAAGAGTTAGCCTTAATGTAAACTTTGGACTTTGAGTGATGATGTGTATATAGGTTCATTAATTGTAACAAATGTACCAGTTTGATACAGGATGTTGATAGTGGTGGAGGCTGTTATGTGTGGAATCAGAGGTTATATAGGATCTCTCTGTATTTTACATCCAATTTTACTGTGAATCTACAACTTTACCAAAAATAAGCCTATTTGGGAAAAAAAAAGTCATTACAAGGCCGCCTAGGTTTTCTCTTATGTTATCTTCTAGAAATTTTATAGTTTTGTGTTTTACTTTTAGGTATATGATCCCTATTGAGTTAATTTTTGTGAAAGATGTGAAGTCTGTGTCGAGATACCTTTTTTTTTTTTTTTTTTTGGCATGTGGATAGCCAGGTGTCCTATTACCATTCGTTGAAAAGAATATTCTTTCTATATCAAAATGCCTTTTGTTCTTTTGTCAAAGTCAGTTATCATGTGGGTCTATATTGTGTGGGTCTATTTCTAGGCACTCAATCCTGTTACAAGGATGTATCTGTCTTTTCTTTTGCCAGTACCATGCTGTCTTGATTACTACGGCTTTATAGTAAGTTTTGAAGTTGTCAGTCCTCTTTGTTCTTTTACAAGTTTGTTTTGACTTTTCTGAGTTTTTTGCTTTTCCATTTAAACTTCAAAATCAGTTATTCAATAGCCAGAAAATAACTTGTTGGGATTTTGATTGGAATTGCATTGGATCTTTATAACAAGAAAAATTGACCTTTTAATATTGAGAGTCCCTATCCACGAATATGGAATATCTTTCCATTTAGATCTTTTATTTCTTTTATCAGAAGTTTCTAGGTTTCCTCATACAGTTCTAATACATTTTATGTTACAGTTATACCTAAGTATTTAATTTTGGAGGTGTTAATGTATATGGCTTTAATTTAAAATGTCAGTTGTTCATTGCTGGCATATAGGAAGTCAATTAAATTTTGTACATTAACTGTGCATCCTGCGATCTTGCTAAACTTCCTTATTAGTTCTAGGAATTTTTTTATTGTTCTTTGGAATTTTCTACATAGATAATCATGCAATCTGGAAAGAAAGACAGTTTAATTTATTCCATCTCAATTAATATGTTTTATTTTCTTATTACTTTATACTTCCAGTATGATGTTCAATAAGAGTGGTGGAGGGGACATCCTTGCCTACTTCCCATTCTAGGGGGGAATGATTTGTTTCTCACCATTAAGTATGACATTAGCCAGTAAGTAAGGTTTTGTAGATGTTCCTTATCAAGTTGAGGAAGTTATTCTTTATTTCCAATTTGTAGAGTTGTTTTTTTTTAAAATCATGAATTGGTGTTGGGTTTTGTAAAATGCTTTCTCTGTGTCTATTGATATGATTATATGACTTTTCTACTTTACCCTGTTGATGTGGTCAATGTAGTTATTGATTTTTGAATATTTTTGCATTTTACATCTCTTTTATACTAATATATTTTTAATTTTAAAACATACACTAAAATTATCCTAAAATTTAAATTTAAATGTATCAGATTAAAAAATAGAAATGAAAAGTAATTTCTTTTTCCTACACATTTTCTTCCTTTTTTAAAATATAATTGACCTGCACCACTATGTTAGTTTCAGGTGCACAACATAGTGCTTCAGTATTTTTATACATTACAAAATGATTACCAATATAAGTCTAGTTACCATCTGTCACCATACAAAGGTATTACAGAATTGTTGACTATATTCCCCATGCTGTACACTTCATTCCCATGATTCATTTATTTTATAACTGGAAGTTTGTACCTCTTAATTTCTCTCACCTATTTCATTCATTCCGCTCCCAAACCCACCCCATTACCCCTGGCAACCACCTGTGTGTGCTCTGTATCAGTGAGTCTGTTTTAGTCCATTTGTTTTGTTTTTTAGATTCCACATCTAAGTGAAATGATGCAGTATTTGTCTTTCTCTTTCTGACTTATTTCACTTAACATAATACCCTCTGTGTCCATGCCTATTGTCTCAAATGGCAAAATTCAGTACTGTGTTTTGAATTAAGCTATTACTTGAATGGAAATTTATTTAGGGCTTATTTCTATTGAGGTGTATCATTCAGTAAGAAGAAATTTCTCAGAACAATTATTGGGCTTCTCTAATAGCTATACAGCGAGTCTTTCTACTACTAAAGTTAATACTTTTTGCTAAAATTATTCTTCATTAAATAGTATTTTATTAATATTATAATCCTCACAGAGCAATCTAATTGTTTTTCAAAAATAATCCAAACAAGTTGCTCAATGCCCTAATGAATCATACTGAAGCTCATGAAATATTTAGGCTTTTAAGATTTTGATGTGTAATCAATTATGTAAATAGCGTGTATCTTGGGTATTCTTCAGTATTAAGTTTTATTACATATAAAAACATTTCTTTAGATTTAATTTATTAGTACAAAAATGAAAAACACCACCTGCTTTAGTTGTGACAGAAATTTGGCCTAAAATGGATTTTAAAAACCTTCATATTACATGTCATAGTAAGAACCCACATGTTTCTGATTTCAACCTCAATTACTCAGTTCCTCAAGAAGAGAACAGTAGCTTATGAAACATTTTCTGATAGTGAAAAACTAATAAACAATAAAAAATATACCTCAAAAGCATGGTAAATAATAATTGGACCTGGCAGAAAATTATATCACTCTTTGTGTCATGAGTACATTTAGACATTTAGATCCAGGATAAGGTGAGATATTTAAAAGTTGTGAATTTAATTTGTCTTTGAATAGGATATAATTTACCTTAGTATATTTAAAATAATATGTCAGACAATTTTAGGGTCAAGCAATACCCCATTGATTATCATTTGAAGATATAAGTAAAACCAATTTCCAAAAATACCCAGGATTTGGGAAATAGTAATTTCTGACCTAAGAAACAATGTTCAAAATGTAATGGAGAAGAAAGAATAAGAGTAGAATGTTAAACTTGGAAATTTTCAAAGGTCTGTAGACTGATATAAAATTCAACATCAGATCAAGTCAGATTACTTTTTCTAAAAATCAAATGAGAGCTCATGAGGTTTAATGTGATTAGAAATATAAATACTATTAAAAGTTATAGTAATATAGTCATTCATTCAACAAATATCACTGAGAATTAAACTCTGTTCTGGGTTTGGCTCTCTGACCTGAACAAGAGAACAAGAACAGAGAACAAGACAGGCAAGTTCCTGTCTTCATGAACCATATATTATGATTGAGGATAAATAAACATAAAATATAACAAATAACTAAAAATAATAGAGGCTGTTATTATGGAGAACAAAAATAAACTCAATACCTTAATGCTGTGTAAAACAATAAAAGTTAAAAGACCGTTTAGATCACAGAATGATTTAGATAATCAAAGATTTGAGAAACCTTTGTTTCAGTTGTAGAAGAGAAAACATGAAGGTTGTGAGAAGAAAAATGGTCTGTGTTGGAAGGACTGACAGGAGACTCAGGTAAGGAGCTTAGTCACAAGTGAAACGGGGAGACTTGCAAAGATGCCACATAGAACTGTACTGACTGGTCTGCCTGGATTACAAGTATAACATTTATTTTGGTTAACTTAAAGATACATGTGTACCAATTTGGAATGATTTTCTTACTATAGTTGCTTAATGAAATAATGTACTTAATACATCCTATATTTGATATATCCTGTATATGAATCTCAAACAAAAGTTTGATAAATAAATATTGTTTATGCTGCTTAAATATATTACTTCATGGACTATAAACATCTGTGATTTAGTGGATACCATAAGGAGGATAAATAGAAGTCATAGGTCATTATCACAGTAATTAAGTACATGTAAAAAGAGTAATAAATTCTCTTCCTCACAGTATCATTTATCTCTAACTATTTAGGGGTCCCTAAAAATCAAAATGGTGAGAAAAAGGAAACGAAACAAATCCACTCCAGATTCTATTCAGGATGAGTCTATGTAATATATGAATTTCTTCTGTTCATGAACTCCCCAACAGTAGTATTAGCTTTTAATTCAAACTGATGATTACAGATAAGACAACTAAATGAGTCTAATTCTGCTACTCACAGATGCCAAAGTCTTCTGTCACTGGAGATCCAAATTTACTTGGTTGGGATTTTCTAAAGATTGAATTTTAAAATTAAGATATAACTTAAGTTATATAAACCCCAGCTGTGGCAAAGGAACCTTTAATTCAGGTTGCACTCAGCATGCAACAGGAGTCTGCCCTAAAGAGTGAAAATTTGAATTTCACTAATGGGCAAGATAGTGAACCATGTAGTTTGTAGCATTGGACTACATATCCCCTTATCAAATTAAAGACTTGTGTCAAGAAAAGTACAACTATTATAAGTCTGAAAATGCATGCTGTATTATTAATTTTAATTCTATATTTATAGATATAAAGCCCACACCAGAATTATTGTAAAACAAATTTCTAGATTAGTTAATAAAAATAGTACACACATAGTTAAGAATATGATGATGTGAAATGAATACATACCTGTAAGAGAATAAATATGGCTTATAGGTAGAAATACTGCAAAAATTTATATTACTGATCTAATTATCTAAGCAAAATTAATGAATATTCCACCCAAATATCCTCATTAAAAATTCTTTTTTTCCTACCTTTGGGGTTAGTAAAGCACTCTTTTTTTCATGAAATCTGGTATATTTAGTACTGTCTATGTTTTGGTATGGGAATCTGCTTTAAACCTACTGTTGATTTCTTTGTTCCCAACTATGAGTCATATGCCTAGCACTTCCACAGTTGTTCACACATCATACCAGCTTTGCTTTAATTTATTTTCTCATATCAACTCACTATTCTATGTACCATTTTAGCTTAAAAGGTAACAGTTATCACTATGGTTAAAAATACAATGTTACTTACAGTGTATAAAAGCTAATTCTAAAAAAGCATAGTGGAAAAATTATGTTATTAAATTCTTCTTAGACATTGCTGTCTGCCAAAGCTTTGAACTTAAAATCTATTTTTCCTTTGTTAAAACGGAGTTTAGAAAACATTAGAAATTTCTCCTTAGTTCAATGTAAAGAACAGAAAAATAGTAGAAATGGATTAAATAGAGTTTTGATTCATTACACACTACATTTAAAAATACATAAATATCTGTGACTACAACTGCCAATATAAGTAGAATATTGAAAATTATTTACCTATATGCATCCCTGATCCCAGTGCTCCTCTCCATATAGAAGGACAAATAAGAAAGAGGGGAAGAGAGAGAGAGAGAGAGAGAGGTTGAGATTGAGATTATCATCAATAAAAAATTATACTACAGTATTTTTCAAATTTGGTTGTACTAATTTATATCCCAACCAGTGAATTATGAGGACAGCTATTGATGTACATCTGCAACATTTGCTATCATCAGAACTCTAATGTGTTTTAATCAAATGCTTGCAAAATATGGTTTAATTTTGGTTTGAATTTGTCCATATTTCTATTGGGTTGTCTTTGTAAATTGATTTAGAAATATGCGTGTGTGTGTGCGTGTGTGTGTGTACATATGTGTATGTGTGTATAGATGCTATTCTTCATATTATACCTTTTGTCTGTTATGTGTGTTGTAAATATATTAACAGAAATTTTAATTTTAATTTTTTATCCAAAACTCACAAAATTTTTAGAGGTGGTACTTCTGGGTCTAGTTTAAGAAATTATTTCCTCCACGTACATCAAAAATATATTCACATTTATTTTTTTCACTGCAAATTTTCAAATTTTATAACAAAATTTAAATAATTGATATCATATGTCCTATACAATGTTAATTTAGATGCTGATATAAAAATAGATATTCATTCATTTTGAAATTTTAAGAAAACTATCACTTTTCACACTTATGAGTCAAATCAATAATAATGGTATTTTAATAACGCAACTGGGTATTAAAAATACCACATATCAAAATATGTGGAATGTAGTACAAATGAAAATTTAAGAAAAATGGCATTAATTATTTACATAAGAATAAAGAATGATAGTAAATCAAATGATTGTCCATAGATCCAAGTACCTCTGAAAACATCATTCATAATTCATACCGAAACAAAGTGTGTCAGCGCACAGACACATACTCACACACTCCTTAGATATATTATATTCAAATTGCTGACACCAAAGACAAAGGAAAATTTTAAGCCAGAGAAAATTGCGTGTTACCTACAGAGCAAAAACTGGATAAGAATTACAGTAGATTTTTCTCAGGAAAAAATTCAAGTAAGAACAAATGAATGATATTTTTAAACAACTGAAAGAAAAAAATTGTCAACTCAAATATAAATAATAGTAGAAATCATCCTCAACAGTAAATGAGAATTAAAGACTCTAAGAAGCAAACAAAAACTGAGTAATCCATTGCCTGCAGAACTAATCTACAATGTTAAAGAAGTTCTTCACGCAAGAGGGATATGATAATAAAAATCTTGGATCTTTAAAGTATAATGAAGAGCATTTAAAATGGAATAAATAAAAATAAATGAACTTTAAAATTTTTAATAACTCTAAAAAGTAACTGTCTACAGCAAAATTAATAATAATGTATTGTATATTTAGGCAAGGGGTTATAAACTTTATTTCTAACAGACCAGATAGTAAATATTTTAGTCATATGGTCTCTGTTGCAATAAGTAAGCCTTCCATTGTAGCACATAAACAGTCATGGATAATATGTAACATGAGTGTGGCTTTATTCTAATAAAGCAAAGCCTTGTTTCTGAAAATAGGTGGCAGGCTGGTTTAAGAACTTCTCTTTGAAAGACACTACTAAGAGAATGACTGGGAGACAATACCTAATAAAGAACTTTTATCTGATAAAGGACTTACATCCAAAATATATAATGAAATTTCTGTATTTATTTTTCTGTATATTATTATTTCTCAGGAGTTGGCTTTGATAGTCCATGATAACAAAAGATTTTAAGGCAAGTGTGTGCTTTGAAGAGATAGCTGCCAATAGTTTCAAATATAATCTTGGTTTGGAAAAGACCTTATAGGATGATGTAATATGTTGGCCCTTTGTCATTAAATTAGTTAGCAGATTTGGGCAAATCCCACATTACAGTTGGTTGAGAGGTAACTAGAAGGTAGGGAAATATAGGAAATGTGTATAAACAATTCAAGCATGACCTTTGGCTGTGAAGAAGAGGGAAAAAGGGCAGTAAATGATGGGGAAGATGAGTAAAACAAAATGTCTTGAAATATGAAATAAAATTAACAATATGAGAAGGAGGAGGTGAAGATATAAATGAGTAGGAGAATAATTGATAATGAAATTTCCTTTGGGAAGAAACAGAGGTTGAGATAGAGTGTACAGTTAGAATATCAGCATGTAGACTATGATAGAATTTTCCTTATAAAATGAGGGAAAAAACAGCATGTATAAAACATATATATATAGTATTCATATATAAATAAAACACATGTGTGTAATGAGTTTGTGTGTCTAGGTGCAGATATAATTTTTTTAGATTTGATGTAAGGAAGTTGTTTTAGTAAACATCTGATGGCATTTTTTCTGTGAAGTGAAAGGCAAGGTCTTTTGCTAAAAACCATTGGGAGTATTGGGGCTTTGCAGAAGTTTTCAGAAAGGGAAAATATTTTAAAACGATTATTATGAAAATTGGAAAATGCTTGAGTGGGACAATAGTAAAAGATTTCTGGGCATTGTTTAGTCACCAGATGAGATTTCTGACAGTAATTTCATGTAGTGTTACTACAGACTTCTGGGTGATTTTATCCAAAACATTCAGCAGTTTTATTATGGGGTAGGGAAAGTAGATATTTAGATTTGTGAAGTGTTTGAGATTTAAGGAGGGAAATGTTAAAATATAGATATGAACAGGGTGAAAGAACGGACCATGTTTCAGAGATGAGCAGAAAGAAGAGGCAACGGATAGCTTATGCATGAGGAGAAAGAAAAGACACTGGCAGCAGAGGAAGAATCACTGTATAAAGAAAGAATTTTCTGGGCGAAAAAAAGGAAGAACATTTGAACACTGGAGATTTTAAATTGAGCTCCCCACTTCCACCCTCAGAGTGAGGGGAAAACACTTGTTAAGTATACATTAAGGAAAATACTTGGACATTGGAGCAAAATGAATCCAATAATAAGTGTACCAATTACAGATTTAATAAAATACTTGAAAAAATTAAATAAATTTCTATTAAATAAGGTTTTAACAACAGAATTCACTCTGGTCGGAGAAAGTATAGTTTAAAATTCTGTGTGTCTTAGTAAGCGATATGCTGTATTAAGAAACTTAATTTAGCTGAGGTTGCTCTCTAATAAATGTAAAGAAAACAAAAGACAGAAT
This sequence comes from Balaenoptera acutorostrata, assembly GCF_949987535.1. Taxonomy (NCBI): domain Eukaryota; kingdom Metazoa; phylum Chordata; class Mammalia; order Artiodactyla; family Balaenopteridae; genus Balaenoptera; species Balaenoptera acutorostrata. The sequence goes on along the minus strand of NC_080071.1, from coordinate 45,562,071 downwards.
TTTGCCCAGAGTTTTTGGTGAGATATTCAGCTGTGTGAAAAAGACAAGGTTAACACTGAGACATCTGTTACTTCTGTCCAGTTGTTCCCACAACTCCAGTAATTCTTTTGTGCTCTTTTCTGTAGTTGGTCTAAGAGAATCTTCAAGGGGATGTACTTACAACTTGCTCCTTAAGCTCACCTCCAGCCTTTTATTTCCCCCCTGTGGCCAAATGGTAGGAGTGAATGCTCAGATTTCCAGTGGACTCCCAGTCGTGATGATCTGTCTAAGTGGCTTACCAATGGTGGGGAGGTGAGAACAGTCAGTTCCTGATGCAGCCAATAAAGGAATGCATTTTCTGCAAAGAATTTAAAAACAATTTTAAAATCCAAATAAAATGCCTGCTTTGGCAATTCTAAATAAAGCGATGATAAACCATTCCTCCCTGAAAAATAATTGATGACCTAAGTTCTAAACAGTTGCTGCAATTACTGATTTCTAATACAAGCAGTCCTCATTTTGTATGTTTCTAATACACACAAATTTCAGTTACCATGTTTTAGTAAAATGATACCAGTGTCCCAACAATGCAATTCAAAGTTTAGTTATCAGACTACATTAAGTCTGAGTAGTTGCATAAAGTATAACTTCACTGGTAGCTCTTCAGTCCACAAATCATCATGTAAATAACAGATGCACATCATGATAAGTGACAATTATGTTACTTCTTTCAAAGTCTGTCGGTGATTGGTCATTGTGCAGCTATCATTCAGTTCATGCACAGACAGCAAGACCTGTAGCTGTGCTGACTCCTTGTCTCACAGAGACAGACCAGGTGGCATTTGCAAAATTGGGTATTAAAATGAAGCCACTGGCCAACAAAGATGAAAGTTCAGCAAGAAATGAAAAGAGATAATGCTGAAAAAAAGTGAAATCTGAATCAAATTTAAATGCATATATTGAAAAAATAACTGACCGTACGAATGTTGATACTGCCATCATTCTTGAGACTAGATATACAGCCAGAAGATCTCAGTACAGGCACATTTAGAAACATAAGGAAGAAAGTGATTGCAACCAAAAAGATAAAGGGTTCCCACAGGAAGAAACTCTGGCAGAAAACTTCATTTAAAGGAAATCTTGAAGATATTTAACAATATTGAAAACAAAAATATGAAAATATTTGAAACTGATCCAAAACTAGAATGGACAATGATAATTCCTCAATCTATAGAAAACATGCTCACTTCATATCATAAATTATACGATAAGGCAAGTAATTTTACTAAGAAATAAAATACTTTGATCTCAATGTTTTAAATTATAGTTAAACAATTTTCTTCTTTTTCTCTGCCTTATACATTTATCACCAACAGTAAGAGAGCTTTTAATGTTTTGACAAAGATTTTAAAGGTCATGGAATAATTGTAAATTTTTCCCATTGAGTATTAACATCACTTTTCACAATTTCAGCTTGAAAGGTCTTTTTTTTTTTTTTTTGTCTCCACTACTATGCAAAGTGAGGACTGGCTTTATTATACCCACAAGTGTTAAATTAAGGCAATACCATTACTTATTATGTAGTAGACATTATAGTTTATATGGAAGTTAATATGGGGAACCCCCAGTTATACACAATTACATGTGTTCATTTAAACAAAAAATTCATAAAAGTTTAGAATAATTCAAGCAATATTTTGGGCTAAATTTGTTTCTTCTACCCCCATGGCACTACATATTCCTGCAATTAAACAGTAAATTTGAATTTAACAATAATAGCACTATGTTACTTCAACTTTGTCCTTCTTTGTGATCACTTTTAGTTTCTATTTGTGTTTAAAATGTTTTAATTGCAGAAATTAAGTATCAGATTTTAACTTTTTATTGTTGTAACAGAATATTATATAGGCATAAATTTTTATCTATATTTCAAAAATATATTAATTCATTTAACATCTGTTATACCTTTTTTTGTTTCTATATATAATATTAATTATATTGTATTCTCTCTGTCACAATTGCTTCCAGTCACCTCACTTCTGTAAAATGTTTCAGATCATTTTTCTAACATCCATCCTGTCTCTGCATCTGGACATTTTTCTAGATAACTTTCCTGATATCTGTTTTACTCTTATAAAAATATTCCATTCAAAAAGTAGAGTGTGGTTCTTTGTATCAAATCTTATTTGCAAGATCCCTTTATTTTCACAGACATCTGAAATGCCCCCAGTTGGCAATTATATTTCTGTATATTTACATCTCTTAAATGACTAATATCTTTTTCTTCCTATACACATCAGCCTTCTCTATTACCTGCTATTGGTATCATTTTTATACATTTTTCCCACTCAGCAGAATTGTCCCTTTGTATGGTCTAATATAAATATTACCCAATAGCACATTTTGGGGATAATACATTGTCACTGACAGACTGTGCTTCCTTCCAAGACCCATGACTGTGTTTGGGCCTCATTCCCTTCTACTAGTGTCTCCATCCCAGCCTGAAGCTTGCTCAGTTTCTCTATTCTTATTGCAATGTAATAAGAACATGCCTTGCTGGGTCCTGAAAAATGGCGATGCCTAATTAAAATAAATGTATTATTAGGAATAATAAACTTATTTTATAAGTCTGCATAATAGATACATATTGTCATAGGATATCACATCAATTGTGACTGAGCACTCATAGATTAATAATAATGAAAGCCAAAAATCAAATATACATTACAGTAAACAGAAATATTTTCATCAATTCAATTAATTTTGTATTATACTTTTACATTAATAAGTGGTACTCGTATTAGAAATTTAGGAAATAGATAAAAGATAAAAGAGAAATTATTCCTTAAACCAAAACTTTAGTAAATTACTGTTTAAAAATACACATACATGCATATACACATGCACATATGTATTTTTATGTAACATCTTATAGTTTTAATTTCAATAAAATTTAATGTCAATAAATGTAATTTATATCACTTTTGTTAATTTCTGCATAGTATCATATATTATGAATATAGAACATTTTATGTTAAAATCTTTCTATTATTGAACATTTAAATTGTAGTCAATTAGAAAAATCCCAATCTTCAAGTTAAAAAATTAATTTCAACTCTAAATAGCAAAACTAGCTACTTTAAAGTTTACTACCACTTCCATTTCTGTGCTCCTTTAGTTTCCCCTATAATAAATAAATAACTAATAAAAATTAAGATGCAAAAGTATTGTGCAATTTATAAACAAACCAGCAAGTGAAGCATTAACGTAAATTAAAGGCAGGGAATTTTATTCAAAGGATCTTATTATAAAGAGACTGTGGGTTTAATGCCTTTACCGGTGTTTTCTAAGTGAGGAAAGTGACACAATAAGAGAGTCTCCATAACTATCAAACAATGAATTAATTGTCACACACACACACAAAACCCACAAAAAGGGTATTTCCCAAAGTATCTGTTTTCCTAAATATCAAAACTAAAATCAAATTTTATAGAGAGTGTATTAGTGTAAGACCACTAGTATATGAACATATATGTGATGACTGTATAAAGGTGAAGCAGGAAAGAAGGGGTTTACTGCGGTGTTGCTCTTGTGAGGTTGAGAGGGAGAGTATATTTATAGTAGAGTAGACTTCTAAAATTTGTATTAGTTGCTTGTGGTTTGGGAGTGTCATTTATTTTCTAGTGTGACAGATATGAATTTTTTTCAGATCAAATTATATAATGTAGCCTGGGAAACATAATTTTTCTATAACACACTGGAGCAATATAGAGAGGTTAATGAGGAATTAAAAATAAACTGCAACCAGAGGAGAGAACATTATCAGGGAACAAGTGAGATTAACTCCACTGTAATATCCATTTAGGACTGGATTGGATGGCTCTCAGTCCTTTTTATAACTTTTCACATGATTGATGCCTCTAAAAGTTTTACTCCAGTACAAGATTTAGTTACCAGTAGCCAGTTATACTCAGACAGGTATTGAATGAGTTGTATTCTATCATCAGTTGGACTCTGGTGATAAAGAACATATAGGAAGGCAAGATTTAGTCTCAGATCATATATGTATAAGTTTTTTGTATAAGCAACTTTATCTTTAATAGCATAGAAATAATTAACATAACTTTGTAGAGGGACATAAGAAATGTGGAAGAATAGGAAACTAACTACAAATGATTATTAACATAAAAAAGAAGAATCTAGAGATGATTTCTGTCATATCAGTAGAGCTCATATCCAATAAGATAAAAGCAGTTGGCAGGTGGACTTGTATGTGTACAGACGGAATTCTATGTGATTTGATTAGTAAGGTATCACCAGATCTCTGCTTCCTAAACATACCCTATTTTGGCCTAGAACTATAATAAAAAATTTATCTAAATCACAGGGTTTCCTACATTACACATAAATTATTTTGAATATTCTAAACATGGTGATATATTTACTATTTATATTTATTAAAAATTTATATACAAACATAATTTGTGAAATGATTCATAATCAAGTCTCAGGATGAAAGATCTGAAAAGTGGATCATGATATTAACCACTTTAATGACTAGATCATGTTAAAAAAGGATTAATTAGCATTCTGCTATTTAAATAATGCAAGGAATCAAGTTTATAACAATTGGCACTGTTTAATTGGAATTAGTAATGCTGATTCATTTTTTAAATATACTATCTTTTACACATTCCTTATTTTACAAAAACAAACAAGTCAATGTTAAAATTGACAAAACAAGTTACTAACCAATAAACTATTTGTATCGTTATTTATTTTCTATTTTTCACTGTAAGATTAAGTCCCACAACTTCACATGGACTCACATATTATAACTTCATGTTACCTATTTTATCTTTTTTTTCTGTGGACCATTTTTTTTAAAGTCTTTATTGAATTTGTTAAAATATTGCTTTTTTTTTTTAACATCTTTGTTGGAGTATAATTGCTTTACAATGGTGTGTTAGTTTCTGCTTTATAACAAAGTGAATCAGCTTTACATATACATATATCCCCATATCTCCTCCCTCTTGCGTCTCCCTCCCACCCTCCCTAACACACCCCTCTAGGTGGTCACAAAGCACCGAGCTGATCTCCCTGTGCTATGCGGCTGCTTCCCACTATTTTTTACATTTGGTAGTGTATATATGTCCAGACCACTCTCTCACTTCGTCCCAGCTTACCCTTCCCCCTCCCCATGACCTCAACTCCATTCTCTACGTCTGTGTCTTTATTCCTGTCCTGCCCCTAGGTCCTTCAGAACCATTTATTATTATTATTATTTTTTTAGATTCCATATATATGTATTAGCATACGGTATTTGTTTTTCTCTTTCTGACTTACTTCACTCTGTATGACAGACTCTAGGTCCATCCACCTCACTACAAATAACTCGCTTTCATTTCTTTTTATGGTTGAGTAATATTCCATGGTATATATGTGCCACATGTTCTTTATCCATTCATCTCTCGATGGACATTTAGGTTGGTTCCATGTCCTGGCCTATTATAAATAGAGCTTCAGTGAACATTGTGGTACATGACTCTTTCTGAATTATGGTTTTCTTAGGGTATATGCCCAGTAATGGGATTGCTGTGTAATATGGTAGTTCTATTTTTAGTTTTTAAAGGAACCTCCATACTGTTCTCCATGGTGGCTGTATCAATTTACATTCCCACCAATAGTGCAAGGGGGTTCCCTTTTCTCCACACCCTCTCCACAATTTATTGTTTGTAGATGTTTTGATGATGGCCATTCTGACTGGGATGAGGTGATACCTCATTGTAGTTTTGGTTTGCATTTCTCTAATGATTAGTGATGTTGAGCATCCTTTCATGTGTTTGTTGGCAATCTGTATATCTTCTTGGAGAAATGTCTGTTTAAGTCTTCTACCCATTTTTGGATTGGGTTGTTTGTTTTTTTCATATTGAGCTGCATGAGCTGTTTGTAAATTTTGGAGATGAATCCTTTGTCAGTTGCTTCATTTGCAAAATTTTTTCTCCCATTCTGAGGTTGTCTTTTCTTCTTGTTTAGGTTTCCTTTGCTGTGCAAAAGCTTTTAAGTTTCATTAGGTCCCATTGGTTTATTTTTGTTTTCATTTCCATTTCTCTAGGAGGTGGGTCAAAAGGGATCTTGCTGTGATTTATGTCATAGAGTGTTTTGGCTATGTTTTCCTCTAAGAGTTTTATAGTGTCTGGCCTTAAAGACATTTAGTTCTTTAATCCATTTTGAGTTTATTTTTGTGTATGGTGTCAGGGAGTGTTCTAATTTCATTCTTTTACATGTAGCTCTCCAGTTTTTCCTGGACCACTTGCTGAAGAGGCTGTCTTTTCTCCATTGTGTATTCTTGCCTCCTTTATCAAATATAAGGTGACCGTATGTGTGTGGGTTTATCTCTGGGCTTTCTATCCTGTTCCATTGATCTGTATTTCTGTTTTATTGTGCCAGTACCATACTGTCTTGATTACTGTAGTTTTGTAATATAGTCAGAAGTCTGGGAGCCTGATTCCTCCAGCTCTGTTTTTCTTTCTCAAGATTGCTTTGGCTGCTTGGGGTCTTTTGTGTTTCCATACAAATTGTGAAATTTTTTGTTCTACTTCTGTGAAAAATGCCATTGGTAGTTTGATAGGGATTGCATTGTATCTGTAGATTACTTTTGGTAGCATAGTCATTTTCACAATGTTGATTGTTCCAATCCAGGGTCATGGTATATCTCTCCATCTGTTTGTATCATCTTTAATTTCTTTCATCAGTGTCTTATAGTTTTTTGCATATAGGTCTTTTGTCTCCTTAGGTACGTTTATTCCTAGGTATTTAATTCTTTTTGTTGCAATGGTAAATGTGAGTGTTTCCTTAATTTCTCTTTCAGATATTTCAATATTAGTGTATAGGAATGCAAGAGATGTCTGTGCATTAATTTTGTATCCTGCTACTTTACCAAATTCACTGATTAGCTGTAGTAGTTTTCTGGCAGCATCTTTAGGATTCTCTATGTATAGGATCATGTCATCTGCAAACAATGACAGCTTTACATCTTCTTTTCCAATTTTGATTCCTTTTATTTCTTTTTCTTCTCTGATTGCTGTGGCTAAAACTTCCAAAACTCGGTTAAATAATAGTGGTGAGAGTGGGCAACCTTGTCTTGTTCCTGATCTTAGAGGAGATGGTTTCAGTTTTTCACCATTGAGAACAATGTTGGCTGTGGGCTTGTCATGTATGGCCTTTATTATGTTGACGTAAGTTCCCTCTATGCCTACTTTCTGGAGGGTTTTTATCATAAATGGGTGTTGAATTTCGTCAAAAGCTTATTCTGCATCTATTGAGATGATCATATGGTTTTTATCCTTCAATTTGTGAATATGGTTTATCACATTGATTGATTGGTGTATATTGAAGAATCCTCTCATTCCTGGGATAAACCCCACTTGATCATGGTGTATGATCCTTTTAATGTGCTGCTGGGTTCTGTTTGCTAGTATTTTGTTGAGGATTTTTGCATCTGTGTTCATCAGTGATATTGGCCTGTAGTTTTCTTTTTTTGTGACATCTTTGTCCGGTTTTGGTACCAAGGTGATGGTGGCCTTGTAGAATGAGTTTGGGGGTGTTCCTCCCTCTGCTATATTTTGGAAAGTATGAGGATAGGTGTTAGCTCTTCTCTGAATGTTTGATAGAATTCCCCTGTGAAGCCATCTGGTCCTGGGCTTTTGTTTGTTGGAAGATTTTTAATCACAGTCTCAATTTCAGTGCTTATGATTGGTCTGTTTATATTTTCTGTTTCTTCCTGCTTCAGTCTCAGAAGGTTGTGCTTTGCTAAGAATTTGTCCATTTCTTCCAGGTTGTCCATTTTATTGGCATATAGTTGCTTGTTGTAATCTCTCATGATCCTTTGTTTTTCTGCAGTGTCAGTTGTAACTTCTCCTTTTTCATTTCTAATTTTATTGATTTGGGTCCTCTCCCTCGTTTTCTTGATGAGTCTGGCTAATGGTTTATCAATTTTGTTTATCTTCTCAAAGAACCAGCTTTTAGTTTTATTGATCTTTGCTATTGTTTTCTTCATTTTTTTTCATTTATTTCTGATCTGATATTTATGACTTCTTTCCTTCTGCTAACTTTAGGGTTTTCTTGTTCTTCTTTCTCTAGTTGCTTTAGGTGTAAGGTTAGGTTGTTTATTTGAGATGTTTCTTGTTTATTGTGGTAGGATTGTATTGCTATAAACTTCCCTCTTAGAACTGCTTTTGCTGAATCCCATAGATTTTGGGTCATGGTGTTTTCATTGTCATTTGTTCCTAGGTATTTTTTGATTTCCACTTTGATTTCTTCAGTGGTCTCTTGGTTATTTAGTAGTGTATTGTTTAGCCTCTATGTGTTTGTATTTTTTAGAGACTTTTTCCTGTAATTTTTATCTTGTCTCATAGTGATGTGGTCAGAAAAGATACTTGATAGATTTCAATTTTCTTAAATTTACCAAGGCTTGATTTGTGACCAAAGATATGATCTATCCTGGAGAATGTTCCATGAGCACTTAAGAAGAAAGTGTATTCTGTTGTTTTTGGATGGAATGCCCTATAAATATCAATTAAGTCCATCTTGTTTAATGTATCATTTAAAGCTTGTGTTTCTCTATTTATTTTCATTTTGGATGATCTGTCCATTGGTGAAAGTGGGGTGTTAAAGTCCCCCACTATTATTGTGTTACTCTCAATTTTCCCTTTTATGGCTCTTAGCATTTGTATTGAGGTGTATTAAGGTGCTCCTATGTTGGGTGCATAAATATTTACAATTGTTATATCTTCTTCTTGGATTGATCCCTTGATCATTTTGTAGTGTCCTTCTTTGTCTCTTGCGATAGTCTTTATTTGAAAGTCTATTTTATCTGATATGAGAATTGCTACTCCAGCCTTCTTTTGATTTCCATTTGCATGGAATATCTTTTTCCATCCCCTCACTTTCAGTCTGTATGTGTCCCTAGGTCTGAAGTGGGTCTCTTGTAGACAGCATATATATGGGTCTTGTTTTTGTATCCATTCAGCCAGTCTATGACTTTTGGTTGGAGCATTAAATCCATTTACATTTAAGGTTATTATCAATATGTGTGTTCCTATTACCATTTTCTTAATTGTTTTGTATTCGTTTTTCTAGGTCTTTTCCTTCTCTTGTGTTTCCTGCCTAGAGAAGTTTCTTTAGCATTTGTTGTAAAGCTGGTTTGGTGGTGCTGAATTCTTTAGCTTTTGCTCATCTGTAAAGTTTTTAACATCTCCGTCAAATGTGAATGAGATCCTTGCTGGGTAGAGTAATCTTGGTTGTAGGTTTTTCCCTTTCATTACTTTAAATATGTCCTGCCACTCCCTTTTGGCTTGCACAGTTTCTGCTGAAAGATCAGCTGTTAACCTTATGGGGATTCCCTTGTGTGGTATTAGTTGTTGTTCCCTTGCTGCTTTTAATATTTTTTTCTTGGTATTTAATTTTTGATAGTTTGATTAATATATGTCTTGCTGTGTTTCTCCTTCTATTTATCCTGTATGGGACTCTCTGTGCTTCCTGGACTTGATTAACTATTTCCTTCCGCATATTAGGGAAGTTTTCAACTATAATCTCTTGCAACATTTTCTCAGTTCCTTTCTTTTTCTCTTCTTCTTCTGGGACCCCTATAATTTGAATGTTGGTGCATTTAATGTTGTCCAGAGGTCTCTGAGAGTGTCCTCCATTCTTTTTTCTTTATTTTGCTCTGTGGTAGTTACTTCCACTGTTTTATCTTCCAGGTCACTTATCTGTTCTTCTGCCTCATTTATTCTGCTATGGATTCCTTCTGGAGAATTTTTAATTTCATTTATTGTGTTGTTCATCATTGTTTGTTTGCTCTTTAGATCTTCCACGTCCTTGTTGAACGTTTCTTGTATTTTCTCCGTTCTATTTCCAAGATTTTGGATCATTTTTACTATCATTTCTCTGAATTCTTTTTCAGGTAGACTGCCTATTTCCTCTTTATGTATTTGGTCTGGTGGGTTTTTACCTTGCCCTTTCATCTGCTGTGTGTTTCTCTTTCTTCTCATTTTGTCTAGCTTACTGTGTTTGGGGTCTCCTTTTCACAGGCTGCAGGTTTGTAGTTCCCATTGTTTTTGGTGTCTGCCCCCAGTGGGTAAGGTTGGTTCAGTGGGTTGTATAGGCTTCCTGGTGGAGGGGACTGGTGCCTGTGTTCTGGTGGATGAGGCTTGATCTTCTCTTTTTGGTGAGCAGGACCATGTCCGGTGGTGTGTTTTGGGGTGTCTGTGAACTTATTATGATTTTAGGCAGCCTCTCAGCTAATGGATGGGGCTGTGTTCCTGTCTTGCTAGTTGTTTGGTGTAGGGTGTCCAGCACTGTAGTTTGCTCGTTGTTGAGTGGAGCTGGGTCTTAGCCTTGAGATGGAGATCTCTGGGAATACTTTCACCATTTGATATTATCTGGAGCCAGTAGGTCTCTGGTGGACCAATGTCCTGAACTCGGCTCTCCCACCTCGGAGTCACAGGCCTGACACCCGGCTGGAGCATGAAGACCCTGTCAACCACATGGCTCTCTTTGGGCGTAAGGCATGTGTTTTTATCATTTCCCAGAATCTCTCTGTGAGATTATGTTTCAGTAGCTCGATATGGTATATTTTTCATCTCCTTCCATTTTCTATATTACCTCACCACTTATTTGCCAGTTTTACTCTAATCCTTGTCTCAGAGGGTGTTTCTTGGGAAAGCCAAAATAAGATGGACATACGTGTAAATCAAAATGAGATTCCAAATATGACAAGGATGAAATAAACCATCATGGCAGAAAGAACATTATTCTGAAAAAAGCTTCTTCATGGATACTCCTGAAGTGGGCAATGGATGATGTATAAAACAACATCTATGGTGTCACTGCTCAGGCAATGTCTCTGACTCTTATGTCCATAACAGCTTCTCACTTTTCGAATAACATTTGTCATGCATGATCCCTGTGGAGATGAGCAGCCTTTCCTTTGTTTTCTCCTAACATGGGGCATTAAGCCCATTGCTTTTCATGGTGTTTTGCAATCAAAGATTTTTTCAAGTCTCAGCTTTAATTTGACCATGTTGGTAAGAACAGAAAACAACAGAAAATAGCTTTCTTTTGCTATGTAATCCAGGTAGATGAAAAAAGTATCCAGGAATCAAAACCACAGCACATAAAGTGGTACACGCATTCCAGCGTTGGAGGAGGAAGTTGCCACCCAGGACAAAGCTCTTCTGAAATGGCCCGGTTCTGTTTGGGGGCAGCACGAATGGTTCCTCTTCCTAGCGGTGTGGCGGCCTCTGTCAAGGCGTGCACGTGGGTGTGGGCACAGGGGCCACCTGCCTCCTCACGGCCCAGCAGGCAAGGCTTCACCCACTCCTGGGCCTGGGGGCTAGTGGGAACCCCAGACCGCCGAGCTGGGCACCAGGCAGGACCCCCTTGGGTTGGGGCAGCTGCACGTGGCCCTCGGGGGCAGTAGCCACGACCTCCTAGGTCTTGTGGTCTCCAGGGCCAGCAAAGCACACCCTCTAAAACCCTTGGCTTAATGGGCCTTTTACAGGAAGGTTTGGATAAAAAAAATGATTGCTTCGGTTTTATGTTTTGGTTTTTTGGCTGTGAGGCATGTGGGATCTTAGCTCCCCGACCAGGGATCAAAAGCACACCCCCTGTACTGGAAGGCACAGTCCCAAACACTGGACCACCAGGGAAGTCCTTCCTATTTTATCTTATATTTTATTTTTTCCGGCCTTGTCTTTGATCCTGGTACGTGCTCAGTGACGTCTGTTGATATAGGAGGATTCCATGTTAAGTTAACTTGAGTTAAAAGATACAGCTGTCTACCAAGTAACTGTTACTAAATCAGAAGAAATGTCACTGAATACAAGGCTAGAGAAAAGAGTAAAGTACTGTCCTGGAAATATTTGTCTGTCTCTAGAAAAGTGCATTCTTTGAGGCTTTTCCATCATGAACTAACCTTACATTTCTATGGGAACATAATTTTCTTAATGGAAATTGGAGCTATACACATTCAAATGTCCGAGGACTTTAATATATAAAATGTGTATTATCATATTTGCAGTCTTTTTGTTTTTAAGAGGGATTAGGCTCTGAACTGCAAGGGACTGAAAGAAAGTAAAAAGGTGTAACAATGCAGTCAATGCTGAAAGTTAGTAATTGATTAAGAAAAGAAAATCAATCATTATGATTTTTAACATCATAAACCTACCATTTCAGAATTGGATGCAAACTCCAATGACCCAACAACACTTGGAAGGGGGAAGGGTCAGACTAGGTTCACATTTTGAAAATTTATTTTCTTTGTTCTCTGCATTCATAAAATTGCTTGTGTCCTTTCTTCAACTTTGAGCACTTTTAGCCCTGTTTGGCATTAAGAAAAAATTTCCCTGGGACTTTCTCCAAATGACTTACTTTCTTTAAATCCTTTCTTTAAATCCCTCTGATCTGAAAATCATTTTCATAAGATGTTCTTGAGTCTTAGTTTTTTTTTTAATTTAAATATACCAGATTAAAATCTGATGATATCTGAGTTAATATTTAATACCTTGCTGTGGGTCTGACATCAGACTAGTGTTTAGAGATACAATCCATGAATATATTTAATGTTACATGTAGTTTGCTCTCATACATCTCTCTATCACACATTCTATATATCAAGCCTCTCTTCTGCCGTTTTAAAATCACACTTCAGAAAGAGCATTCAATTAACCCAGCAGTCCCCTAGATGTAACTCAATCATGTCTCCCTTCTTACAGCAATAATCCTCACATGAATAATTAATATTCTCATCCCTAGCCCCTTTTTTGTTTTCTGTAGCTGGCATTCTAACCTCTACCATTAAGATACTCCTCTTAAATATCACTACTGGTTTTCTACTAGCTAAGTTCAAAAGAAATTCTTCTCAAGCTTCCAAATTTATTTAAAAGATTAATTATCCCTCCTTCATTAAACTATGTATTTTATCTTCTTAATTTCCTAACTTATTTGTCTTGTTTATTTGTCACTTTGCATTACTCCTCTGTCCTTTAACTGTAGACAATCCACCAACACTCCCAGTTATTTTTTTATAATTTATTTTTGGGAAAGATTCAAGTCTCAACTAAGTGTAAAGTAGTATCATTCCCTAACAGTCTCCATTTGAAAATATCTTGCTTGTATCAATACTAGCACAGTATTCATAGCTTCCCATTTTCTCTATCTTGAAGTGACTTTTGATGAATTTCTCTCATTTATCCACTGTATGCATCCAAGTATAATTTTCTCACATTCATGCCTCTATTTAGTTCTGTTTATGTCACTGCCTAAATGCTATTTAAGACGTTCGTCATCTTACACTTGCTGACTGGATCTTTTTTTCTCCCCACTTCTATCTATTCTATTTGTCACTATACAGGATACTGATTATGAAACATGCTTATGATGCTTAAAAATAGGCAATTTCTTTAATCTGAGTCTTGATTTCCCCAAATAGGGATAATAATATCTATCTCATAAACTTGTTTTTGTGTTAAATAATTTATATATGTAAAATACTTCAGAAATTGCCTAACATATATTAAGTATTCAATAAATATTCACTTTTAAAATTACCATTGAAACTTTAAAAGAAATAGCATACTTTCTAAGATGCCCATTCTACTTTAGCATAACCACATTTTTCTGGAATATTCCCAAGTTCCTAAACTGACAAGGGAAACCTATGATACTGCGACAGCTTTGTGGCATGGCAACATGGTTAAGCTTCACTATGGTCCACGATTATTCAAGCAAACAGTAATCTAGGTGCTCCTGTGAAGGGATTTTGCAAATGTGATTAAACTCCCTTATTCTGGATGGCCTGACCTAATCAGGTGAAGTCTGTTGAAGAGGGCTTAGGCAGTTCCTGTGCCAAAGAGTCAGATTACAGCCTACTCATGATCATCTCTTCCTGACTGCTTGCCCTATGATTTTATATTTCCTTAGCCAGCCTCCACAGCCCATTCTTTGTAATACATTTTTTAATGTATACATACACATATATACACATTTTGGAACAGCTAGCATATTAACACAAATAAATCATTTTCTAATGATATCATATACTTAATTAAGGGCCTGACATGCAGTAGACACTCAACTAATATGTTTTAATGAACTAATGCCAGTTATATTTCTCTAATCAGCCTGCAAACTAATGAGTCTGTTTTTTTTTAAATGTGGCTCTGTATCTCCGACAGTCTTAATATAATAATCATATTTATACATATGATAATTTGTTGTCTGTTGGTTATAATAAAATATCACTGACAGAGCTGGTTGGCTAATTAAAACTGAAATAAATTTTTCATTGGAAATTTTATATGTGGGGCTTCTTTCCCCTTCTTTAACTGTTAACATTTTATCTCAAAAACCTCTAGTTACCCATGAATTAAAAACCAGGATTGACAACTGCAAACCTTTAATTGAAAATATCCTATTACGTGTCAGTATTTTAAACTTCTACACAATCTGATAACATGTGACTAAATTAACTTAATTAAGGCATTAGAAGTTAGTCATTCAAGAATATAAAGGAAGAAAATTGAATCCTTCAGTAGAATGTTCACATTCTAGTATTATCAGTACATTCTCTGAAATAAATTGGCAGTGCTTAAAAAAAAAGAAATAAAATTATTGGTGATTTTGTATATAAGATATTTAAATCCACTAAGTATTGTTTTAGCTTTTTTAAATATCATTTTAGAAATACTCTAAGCCTATGAATTTTTAAACTAAAATCATAATTTTATTAACATTTTATAAACTAAGATACATGTTTTGATAACTTACATTTTTAATATAAATTAAATCTATACTGTACCTTTATTTCTCTAGAATCTTTAATTCTTCACACCAAGACTCCTAGTTCTATCAGAAATAAACTGTTTCTCTTTTTCTTTAGGCTATTTCATTCTCAGGAGTTACAGTGTATTAGAGAGTGACTAAGCTCTGAAACACAGACATGTAGGTCACAAGGGAGAAAAAATATTAATGGAGAGAGATTGAGAAATGCCATTTCCTCAGAACTAAAACCAATGAAACACAAAAAAACAGTGTCTCCAGTTTATGCAAAGACCTACCAACCATAATTTTATAAAAAGGACAGGATACAGAGGTACAGAATAATAATTTTTCTCTCACTGTTGATGCAAATGAATATGAAAATTTCATAAAGATGACACATATATTTTATTTCCCTTTTGCCTATTTCACCTTTTGATTGTCAAAACATCAAGCTAATGACATATTTTAATGAGTATTTAGCTGCCTATATATGCTGTCATAATCTTGGCAACCTGCCTTGACTGTCCCATTTATTTCTAGTATTTATGCTTTTTGAATAAATGTATAAAAACATGTTGAAATAAAGAAAATCTTCTTTCATCTAATTATAAGAATGTTAAATATAAGAAGTGTAAATGTGCATGGAGATTGCATAAATGAATCTAATTTGTAATTGCATTATCCTGTATTATTAGAATTTTGAGCATATTCTTACAATTTAACACTGTGTTAATTTGCAGTGTGTTATTTTGCTAAACATCAAAAAAGTATATGTAGGTGTCTTACCAAATCTTATTTTTCTTTACTGCATTCTTAAAATTTAACAATGTATTATTTTACTAAAGCACTAAGATTCTATTACTTAGAAATAGGGATGTTTGTCTCCATTATTATAGAATGGCTTCTACAGGTAAGTTAAATTATAATTCTACCTAACTCATGATTATGTTTCCAGTGAATGAAACAATAAACACAGATGATTAAAAAAGAAAAAGAGTACAAATTTGTTGTAGTCAAATAAGAAACTATAAGAATGTCACCAATTCCATTTAATCTTAAACTCCTGTCCCCAAAGTACAAGATGCTTACCATAGATTTTTCTCCTTATGATTGCATTAATTGTATATGAGTATGATACTAGGCCCTTTTTCTAGTTGCTTTTCATTGTCATGAAGTATGTTGACAGGGCAATATTCATGGCAGTGAAAATGAGTGGAGGATTTACACGTAACATTGGAAATCATCAAGGTTAGTTAGTAGACATATATATGCATAAAAATCAATGAATTCATGAAATTTGGAGAGTATATCAAGACCTGATGAGAAACTGACATAAATAAAGAAGGAGAAATTACAGAATATGTACATATTTGCCAACACCACTGTGAGATGAGAGAAACAAAGGAGGAGTTTGTCCAAAGTGGAGGTTATTTTTAAGGAGGGAAGTGGGGCTTTCATATTATGCTACTGACATTATACTGAAAAACATACTTGTAAATGAAATAACAATATTGCCAATTGTGATCCCAGAAATAGTACTAGGAACGAAACTGGGAGGGGTTTTTCTAATGTAGAATAAGATTTAGTGAATGAGAAAGAGCATTTGATTTAGGTATAAAACAATTACTGAGTACTGACAGTTTCTTCAGGCACTGACTATTCCCAATTCACTGTCAGTAATATAATTTTTAAACTTATTGAAGTATAACTGATGAAAAACACTATGTTAGTTTCAGGTGCATAACATACTCATTCAGTATTTCTATACATTACAGAATGATCACCACAATAAGTCTACCTACCTCATCCGTCACCCTACAAAACTATTTGTTATTGATTATATTCTCTATGCCATAAATTTCATCCCCATGACTCATTTATTAAGTAACTGGAAGTTTGTACCACTCAATCTCCCTCATCTATTTCATTCATCCTCCTACCCCTCTCCCCTCTGACAAACACCTGTTCTCTGCATCTGTGAGTTTGTGTCTGCCTTGTTTTGTTTGTTGTTTGTTTTGTTTTTTAGATTCCACTTATAAGTGAAATCATACAGTATTTGTCTTTCTCTGTCTGATTTATTTCACTTAGCATAATACCCTCTAAACCCATCCATGTTGTTGAAAATGGCAAGATTTTATACTTTGTTATGGCTGAAGAATAGTCCATTGCATGTACATCACATCTTCTTTATCCATTCATCTGTTGATGGACATGTAGGTTGTCTCCATGTCTTGGCAATTATAAATAATCCTGCTATGAACATTGGGGTGAACGTATATTTTTGAATTAGTGTTTTTGTTTTTTTTCCAGATATATACCCTCAAGTGGAATTGCTGGATCATATGGTAGTTACATTTTTAGTTTTTTGAGGAACCTCCATATTGTTTTCCATAGTGGTTGCACCAATTTGTATTCCCACTAACAGTGTACTAGGGTTCCCTTTCCTCCATATCCTTGCCAACATTTGTTATTTGTAGACTTTTGGATGATAGCCATTCTGACAGTTGTGAGGTAATAGCTCATTGTAGTTTTGATTTGTGATTCTCTGATGATTAGTGATGTTGAGCATCTTTTCATGTGTCTGTTGAGCATCCATATATCTTCTTTGAAAAAATGTGTATTCAGGTCCTTGACCCATTTTTAAATCAAATTGTGTGGTTTTTTTGATGTTGAGTTGTATGAGGTCTTTGTATATTTTGTATATCAACCCTTTATCAGATAGACCATTTGCAAAATTCTCCCATTCAGTAGTCAGCCTTTTCGTCTGTTGATGGTGACTTTGGTGTGTAAGGCTTGATATAGTATCATTTGTTTGTTTTTGCTTTTGTTTCCCTTGCCTGAGGAGACATAGCTTTAAAAAAAGCATTACTAAAGACCAATGTCAAAGAGCATACTGCCTATGTTCTCTTCTAGGAGTTTTATGGTTTCAGGTCTGAAATTTAAGCCTTCAATCAATTTTGAGTTTATATCTGTATACAGTGAGAAAGTTTGACTCTTTTGCATATAGCTATTCAGTTTTCCCAACACTGTTTATTGAAGAGGCTGTCTTTTCCCCATTATATAATCTTGCCTCCTTTGTTGTAGTTTCATTGACCATATAAATGTGGGTTCATTTCTAGATTCTCTATTATGTGCCACTGATCTATGTGTCTGTTTTTGTGCCAGCCCTGTACTGTTATGATTACTGTAGTATAGTTTTTATTATAGTTTGAAATCAGGGAGTGCGATACCTCTAGCTTTGTTCTTTCTTAAGATTGTTTTGGCTGTTCAATGTTTATTGTGTTTCCATACAAATTTTAGAATTATTTGTCCTAGTTCTGTGAAAAATGCCATTGGTATTTTGATAGGGATTGCATTGAATCTGTAGATTACCTTTGGTATTATGGTCATTTTAACAGTATTAATTCTTACAATCCATGAGTGTGGTATATATTTCCATTTGTTTGGGTTGTCTTCAATTTCTTTCATCAATATCTTATAGTTTTCAGAGCACATGTCTTCTACCTCCTTGGTTAGACTTATTCCTAGCTATTTTATTCTTTTGTTGTGATTATAGATGGGCTTGTTTCCTTAATTTCTCTTTCTGCTAGTTTATTATTAGTTTGTAGAAACAACAGATTTTTGTGTATTGATTTTGTATCCTGAAACTTTGCTGAATTCATTTATTCTAATAACTTTTGATGGAGTGTTTAGGGCTTTCTATATATAGTATTATGTCACCTGCAAACAGTGACAGTTTTACTTCTTCCTTTAAATTTTGTATTTCTTTTCCTTGTCTGATTGCTGTGGCAAGGACTTCCAATACTATGTTGAATAAAGTGGTGAGAGTGGGCATCCTCTTCTTGTTCCTGATCTTAGAGGAAATGCTTTCAGTTTTTTACCATCAAGCATGTTGTTGCCTATAGGTTTGTCATATATGGCCTTTATTATGTTAAGGTATATTCACTCTATGCTCACTTTGTTGAGATTTTTTTATCATAAATGGATGTTGAATTTTGTCAAATGCTTATTTTTGTATCTATTGAGATGATAATATGATTTTTATTCTTCAGTTTGTTAATATGGTGTATCACATTGATTGATTAGTGGATATTGAACCATTCTTGCATCTCTGGGATAAATCCCACTTGATCATAGTTTTCCACTCTTTTAATGTATTGTTGAATTTGGTCTGCTGATATCCTGTTGAGGATTTTTGCATCTGTTCATCAGTGATATTGGCCTGTAATTTTCTTTTTTGTGGTGCCTTTGTCTGGTTTCGATATCAGGGTGATGCAGGCCTCATAGAAGGAGTTCGGGAGCATTCTTTAGTCTTCAATTTTCTGGAATAGTTTGAGAAGGACAGGTGTTAAATAATTTAAAGATATTTGGTAGAGTTACCTGTTAAGCCATCTTGTCCAGGGCTTTTGTCGGTTGGGAGTTTTTGGATTACTGATTCAATTTTGTTGCTGGTAATTTGTCTGTTCATATTTTCTATTTCTTTCAGATTCAGTCCTGGGAGATTGTACATTTCTAGCAATTTGTGCATTTGTTCCAGGTTGTCCATTTTATTGGTGTATAATTTTTCTTAGTAATGTCTTATAATTCTTTGTATTTCTGTGGTGTTGGTGTTGGTTGTATCTTCTGCTGTTTGTGGTATAAAGTACTGTAGATACCTATTAAGTCATCTGGTCTAATGTGTTGCTTAAGATCAGTGTTTCTTTATTGATTTTCTGTCTGGATGATCTGTCCATTGATGTAAGTGGATGTTAGAATCCCCTACTATTGTTGTGTTACAGTCAATTTTTCCCTTTGTGTCTGTTAATATTTGCTTTATGTATTTAGATGCTCCTTTGTTGGGTGCATGTATATTTACAATCGTTATATCTTTGTTGGATTGATCCCTTTATCATTATGTAATGTCCTTCTTTGTCTCTTATTAAAGTCTTTGTTTTAAAGTCTATTTTGTCTGACATAGGTATTGTTACTCCAGGTTTGTTTCCATTTCCATGGAATAACTTTTTCTGTCCCCTAACTCTCAGGGTGTGTATGTCTTAGATATGAAGTGAACCATTTGTAGGCAGCATATATATGGGCCTTATTTTTCTATGCATTCAGCCACTCTATGTCTTTTGATTGGAGCATTTAGTCCATTTACATTTTTAAAAATTATTAATATGTATGTACTCATTGTCATTTTGTTAATTGTTCTGGAGTTGTTTTTATTGTTCTCTTTTGTTTATTTTTCTTTTGAGCTCTTCCTTTGTGATTTGATGACTATCCTTAGTGTTATATTTAGATTCATTTCTCTTTTCATGTGTGTATCTATTATAGATCTTTGGTTTGTGGTTAACCATGAAGTTTATATATAGCAACTCATATATATATAAGTGATTATTTTAAGTTGATGAGCTCTTAAATTCAAATGCATTCTAACAACCCTGCATTTTTACTACCCCAACCACGTTCAAATTTTTTTTCATTATACTTTACATCTTTTTGTTTTGTGTATCCCTTAACTATATATTGTGGGGATGTTTTTACTACTTTTGTCTTTTAGCAAAAGTTTTGTAAGTGGTTGATCTACTTACTACATATACTGTATATTTACCAGTGAGATTTTTCCTTTCATAATTTCCATATTTCTAGTTATGGTCTTTTCTTTTCCACTTAAAGAAATTACTTTAACATTTTTTGTAAAACTCGTTTGGTGATGCTGAACTCTTTTAGCTTTTGCTCATCTGTAAAACTCTTTTTCTCTCCTTCAGTTCTGAACGTTAGCCTTGCTGGGTAGAGTATTCTTGGTTGTAGGTGTTTTTCTTTCATCAAGTTGAATATATCATGCCACTCCATTCTGGTCTGTGAAGTTTTTGCTGAAAAGTCAGCTGATTATCTAATGGGAGCTCCCTTTTACATAACTAGTTGCTTTTCCCTTGATGCTTTTAAGATTTTCTCTGTTTTTAATTTTTGCCATTTTAATTATGAGTCTTAATGTGTATCCTTTGGGATTGATTTCATTTGGACACTCTGTGCTTCCTGGACCTGGATGGCTGTTCCATTTCCCAGGTTAAGGAAGTTTTCAGCTATTATTTTTTCAAATAAGTTCTCTGCCCCTTTCTCTCTTCTCCTTCTGGAACCCTTATTATATGAATGTTAGTACACTTGATGTTATCTGAGAGCTTTCTTAAATGGTCCTCATCTTTTTAAATTCCTTTTTCTTTTTTTTTATGTTCAGCTTAGGTGATTTCTACTACCCTATCTTCCAGTTCACTGATCCATTCCTATCTATCATATAACTTGCTGTTATATTCTTCAGCTGTTTGATTCTTCTTTATATTTTCTAACTCTTTATTAAACTTCTCATTGTGTTCATCCATTCTTCTCCTGAATTCATTAAGCATCTTTATGATCATTATCTTGAAGACATTATTGGGTAGATTGCTATCTCCACTTCCCTTAGTTCTTCTTCTGGGGTTTTATCTTGGTTCTTCGTTTGGAACATATTCCTCTGTCTCCTCATTTTACCTAATCCTCTATTTTATTTTCTATGTATTAGATAAATTGGTTACATTTCCCAGTCTTGGAGAAGTGGCCTTATACAGGAGAATTTTGGGGGGCCCAGCAGCACACTCCCCACTGGTCACCAGGGCTGCATGTTCTAGGGGTGCCCCCTACATGGGCTGCATGGACCCTTCTGTTGTGGCAGGGTCAACTACGTGGGCATGCTTGTAGGCAGAACTGGTCCCCAGCTTGGTTGGCTACCAGTCCCTGCTGCATGGGAAGGTTGTTGGCCACTGACGGGTGAAACTGGTTCCTGGTATGGCTTGCTGCATGGCCCAGGGAGTCCTGGGGCTGGGTCTCCAAGTGGTTGGTTGCTTGGCATGTGGGGGTAATAGGACTGCTGCCAACTGATTGGTGGGCAGGTAAGCCCCCTGGCTCTATGATGCTAAAAGGAGAACTCTAGAATGGTGTTTGCCAGTGCCAGTGTCCTCATGGTAGATAAGCTCTTGAATATGGCTGCCTCTAGTGTCTATGTCCCCATGGGGAGTTTCAGTTGCCTCCTGCCTCTCTGGGAGGCTCTCCTACATCAGCAAGAGAGTCTGACCCAGACCCCTTTCAAATTACTGCCTCTGTCCTGGGATGTGGAGCATGTGAGATTTTGTGTGAGTCCTTTAAGAGTGGAGACTCTCTATGTAACAGCCCTCTGGCTGTCCCATACACAATCTCCACTGGCCTCAGAGCTACACATTTGCAGGCTCATATTCCTGGTGCAGGACTCCCAAGCTGGGGAGCCTGATGTGGAGCTAAAACCCCTTTCCCCTTGAGGAGAACCTCTGCAATTGTGCTATCCTCCCTTTAGTGGGCTACCTACCCAGGAGTGTAGGTCTTGACTATACTGTGTCTCCACCTCTTCCCCCAATCTGGCTGTGTTCTTTCTGTATGGGTTTAGTTGCAGAAAATCTTTTCTGCTAGTCTTCAGTTCATTCTCATCAATATGTGCTCTGTAAATAGTTGTATTCTTTGTGTGCCCATAAGAAGAGGTAAGCTCAGGATCTTCCTACTCTGCCATCTTGGCCACTCCTCTGGTAATAAATCTTATAGTTGAATATTCATGTTATTTTGTATGTTCTGCTAGCTTCTGTCTCCAACTGAAAGAAACCAGATTCTCAGAAAATTATAGCTCCCTCTCTTGGTTCCCTATTTAACTCAGCCTTAGGGCTGCAGTTTAAAGGGCACTTCACCCAGGTTTGTGCATTTGTGCATTTGCACATGGAGAAGTAGAATAGGGTGAGCAGAGGGGATCAAAGAAGTCCTAGTGGAGGACAAAATATCATCTGTAAATGTAAGATGTACACATGGAAACGGAAGAAATTACTCTCCTGTCAACAGCTCCTACTCATCAATACAGGATGGGAAGGGATAAAGACATTTCTTTTAAGATGTGGAAAGTGAAATAAAAAATCAAATATCAATCAGTTAAGACCATCTTTATTTTTTGGTACAAGCATACTAAGAACCAAAACATTTTTCTTTGGATTCTTCGAACCAAAACCAAATTTTTCCTGACCTATTGTGTGTTTTAAATCAAAATATACTTACTGTCTGAATCTTGAAAAAAAAAAAGTATTAATTCTATTTCAATTATCCTTTATAGTGGAGTGGTGTGCATGACAACATATATCATCCAACAGATGTAATAGCTTTCCTTATTACAACTGAGGTTAAGTAAATATGAAGATTACTTTAAGAAATTTCCTCTACCTACATATATTTCAAAGACAATATTTGAGATGAACTAAGGTAGTTATTTTCTAATGATTATTCACAACACAGTGTCATCTAGGAATTTGTGACAATTTGAAAATTCAAAAGTAAATTAAAAATACAAATACAAGAATCTATTCAATGAGAGTGATCAAACAATCTGTTGGTAGAATTTTCCACTTTTCATTTCAGTGGAGGCATGATCTTTTCTGAATCTTCAGGTTCTCTAGTCTAGTACTCTGTAGTTCAAGTCAGTTGGGAGCTATTGTGGATCAGTAGCTAAGCAACAGATTTAAAGTCCAGAGGCTATTCTATATTTCCTCTGCCAATAACTTTGCATGAGATAGTGAGCAAACCATTTAACCTTCCAATTTCACTATCCCTCATCTTTTCAACAGGGAGATAATATAGCTTACTTCCCACAGCTTGGTGAAATATCTCTTAAATAATTCCTTAAATATGGTGGAAAAGATGCTCTACTGTATTGTCATAAAGTAAAAGCAGATCCTTCCTGCTTTTTCCACATTATGTGTTAACCATTGGAGCCAATATTTTCTAATAAAGAAATATTTCCTCACCATGCCTTGAGGTTTCTTAAATAACCCTTTATAATTTTTCTGATGTTTCAACCACTACCAAGTCATGGACGCATTTATACATAGGCTACACTTATTTAATTCTCTTAATATTTATGGTTATATATAGACTCTATTTAACTGTCCTTAATATTTGAAGATTATTTCTTACTAGGGTGAATTCGGGGGAATAGTGCATTTGAATTCTATAGCATGTTGATATAGACATAGAATAAATGTCTTTTTTACCTCCTATTAAAACCTTAGATTTGCCTGTGATCCTAGTTTTACACTGAAGTGCCTGCTTAAAATGAAAAAATAAAAAGAAACAGATATGAGATTAAATGTCAGGGAAAAAATTCTACCTCAGTGTTTTTTCAGTAAAAGTAACCTTTACTTCTTTCTGTTCATAGAGCTGCTTCTAAAATACACAACATGAGCTGAGCAAGGTGGGAGGTGAGAGAATGATATGGGTGGCAGGGGATATGCTTCCAGGATCCAAATGACAATCTTTGGGTATAGAAGAGTGATGATTTTACATAATGCCTAATTCATTCTGTGTGTACGTGTGTGTTTATCTTCAAGTCTTAGTAGAAGAATGTACAAAGATAGCTGTTTATAAATTTACTCATTGAACCCCAATTTCCCTATTTGAAAAAAATCAGAAATGTTTTAAGACTATCGGAATAACCTCCTCACACACCTTTCATTAAGATGCACATATTCAGCAGAGGCTTACACATCTGTTGTGGGGCCAAAGATAGTAGCATAAAAAAGTATTCTGTGCATTTCCATTACATGACAAATTCATAGTTTGTGTTTTATTTGTATTTTATTTGTTTTTATTTTGTTTTTAAAGAACTTGCCAAACAAATGAAAAACCTAGGAAATATAGATAGACAGAATGTAATATTCCATTTGAAATATAGCCAGGCTATCGTGAAGGCCTGAGAAAGTTGGTGTCTCTTTAATTATTAAAAATTCTTTAGAATCATATTACTGTACAGATATTCTAGAATTTGGACATATTTTAATAACTACCATTAGTTGCTGATGTGGCTGTGTGTCACCAGTAGTTTAGAGAAGATATAAACAGGTTGAGACAATGGAGAAGAAATACCCTTGCATAAACCAAGTTTTTAAAGATCAGCACCAAAGGAAAAATGTAAAGCTCCCTTGCACTCAAAATGTAGTTACATTTTTCTATAATGACACTGAAACCACCTTTCAAAAACTGACCAATGTTTCTTTTATAATTTATATCACTTCCTCCTTTCTTGTTCAGAATTTCTGTCACTATAAGGCACATCATCTGTCTTAAGGCATATCATTGTTTTCAAAATTTAAATATGTATCTTGCTTCAATCTCTGCTCCTGAAAGTATGTAATAAGCTTCTTTCTTTTTGCCCTGAGATATAAAATAGCTGTTACTTTATTTTGATATAATTGCCCACATAACAGTTTTAAGATTTCTATTTAAATTTACCTTTTATAACAGTGGCAGATTATTTTCATAAAGAAAAGACCATATACCCCAACTGTAGAAAATTATACACCATCGTCCTGAAACTTAAAGTGCTCCATCAATCTGTCAAAATAACCTCTCTCCTTAAAACAAAATAAAGAGTAAACAAGCAATTTGGTGACTCTTGATATCTCCAGTCCTATTTCAAAAAAGTTCAGATATCTAAGATATTAAAAGATCTTAGATTCTGAGTAAATTGTCTCAATTTAGAATTTACGTATGACTGGATACATCAGTAGAACTAGGATTTGTTTTCAACACCAGGGAAACTTCTAGAGAAAGAAATCATCCATAGAATAAAGTACATTTAAGTTTGATTAGAGGCAATTGACCTATATCTGAGGGGGGAATAATTCTAAATAAAATGCAATTTCTGTCACTCATATTATGCTCTGACTACCCATTTTGGATTCATGGTTTTCAGTTCTAGGGTAGAGGAGCTTCCGTAAGAGATAGAGAATAAGCAAATATACAAACATTACTTTAACACACGACATCAGCATCATTGATTAAGTAGTGTCTAAAGTGTGATAGGAGATGGTATTATGGTTGCTTTAGCAGTGGCAGGACAATGCCCTAGGAGCAAACACCAGCGTTATTGAATCAGCCCATGTGGTACTAATAACATGCACTCGCCCTGTGGCAGTAGATTAGTCATTGGCTTCATACATCCCACTTTTGTCATCTAATCCAGTTCTTTGCAAACTTTAACATACCTATGAATCACCTGGGGATCTTATCGAAATTGAAGATTTTAACTCAGTAGGTCTGAGGTAGGGTTTGAGATTCTGAATTTGAAAAATGTTTGTTTCTACATAACATTGACACTGTTAGTCCATAGATCAAACTTTAAATTGCAAGCCTCTGAAGCATCTAGAGTTAACCAAAGTGAACTGGAGCAGGAAAAAAGAAAACTACTATGTGTTATTGAGACAGAAATCCCTGGTGAACAACCAAATGATTTAGAAGAAATTTAAAGCGGTCTCAAGTTCCAATAAGCAGGAGGATGCAGCTTTTCTGATAATGTTCTGACTTCTGTAAGGCTAGTTAGACTAGGAACATCTGTTATATGTGGTAAATATCTAATCTTAAAATATAACACTTCTTCCACTTGAACTTGATATATAAAAAGGGTGCTTTAAATTGCAGATGCAAAATTATTATATTGCTTTCTTCTCTTTTTGTACTATTTCAGTGGGGTTCAATATTTACTGAAGCTATTCAAGAAAGAATACAAATTGCCAAATATATGTTTTGTAATCCAAATACTCTTAAAGGTTGTAGAACTTGTAACAACTTATCACAACTTAATCACAGTTCACATGAGCTAAGTTAATTAAATTATATCACATAATGGTACAGTTAGGAAAAGATGAATGGGGGAAAGATGTGGCTAAATCTAGAAAGCACAATAGCCCAAAAGCACCTTAACAAACCCTGTCTCTGTTTTTGCTTTGATTAGATTTTTGTCAGAATACTCTATCATGTAGTGAGAAGATTCTTGGAATGGGTTAGAATCTAAGCAGTCCCTAGAATTACTTGACGGAGACCATAATTCTGGTGGAGAAAGTGACATCCAGCATGGCACCAAAGCAATAGAGAAGCAATGGCTATTGGGGTATATGGGAAGAAGGGATCTGAGAAGACTCACATGCCTGTGTTCCACTGGGTTGTGTGGGGAGGTCAGCCAACATTTCCAGTGTTCTAAGGAAGTTTGTAAAGGCTTAACTAAAGGTAGTTGGACCAAAACCGTCCTTGAACTTCTGACAGGAAGAACTCAAGGTTTAAAGATGTACTGAGAAGGTGCAATAGCTGGACCAGTATCTTGGCTCTCAAGGATTGATGCCAACTGAGGGCCAATGAGGATTACACACCACAGTGAAAGAAATCATGCACAAATTACAACTGAGCATTGGATACCCCTATACCATATGCAAACAGCCCTCCCCAGTGAACATAGATGTTATTCCAAGGAAATAGAGGGTAAAGGAATTGGATCTTCAGTAGATGAAATTTAAACCTTGAATTGATCTAGTAAATCTAAAAATAACCAAGGAAACACAGAAATGATGAGTTAATCATAAAATGGCTAACCTCGTTTGTTTGCATCTATTGAATGGAAGTGTAGGACTAAGCATAAATGAAGGAAAATTATTTACTGTTTTGTTCACCCAAGTTATGATTGTGAAATTTGTCTCTGTACTATTTTGTTTTTACATGAACGTGCTACTTAGTAATTTTCAAAATTTTAATCCCCTTGTGATTAGGACATTTGGAAATAGAATTTCACACCTGATGCTTTCATTTTATAAGCTTTTTCAAAATACATATACTGTATTTTTCTTACCTCTTACCAGTGTCTTATATTACCTTTGAATTTAAATTGCCCCTTCTATATATAGTCTCCTATTGATAAAATGCTAACTATAAGCTAATTTCTGTGTGAAGTGCTTCCATACATTTTCTCATTCATTTATCATAAAACCTCATTAAATAGGTACTATTGAGATCCCCATTTTACAGAAAGAAAACCTTGATTTAATAACTTGCTGAGGGACTTCCCTGGTGGCGCAGTGGTTAAGAATCTGCCTGCCGATGCAGGAGACACAGCTTCAATCCCTGGCCTGGAAAGATCCCACATGCCATCGAGCAACTAAACCCATGAGCCACAACTACTGAGCCTGTGCTCTAGAGCCTCTGAGCCACAACTACTGAGCCCACGCGCCACAACTACTGAAGCCTGCTTGCCCTAGAGCTCACATGCGACAACTACTGAGTCCACGTGCTGCAACTACTGAAGCCCGTGTGCCTAGAGCCCGTGCTCTGCGACAAGAGAAGCCACCGCAATGAGAAGCCCACGCACTGCAACGAAGAGTAGCCCCTGCTTGCCGCAGCTAGAGAAAGCCCACGCCCAGCAACAAAGAGCCAAAGCAGCCAAAAAAAAAATTAATAAAAATAATACTAACTTGTTGAAAGTCAAATCCTTAGAAAGTGTGAGATATAGTATTTGAGTTTAGCTCTAGAGACTGAGTAATTAATTGTCATAAAATACTTCTCTCGAGGTAAACTAATAACTAGAGATATCTTATGGCAAACTTGAGAAGTAAAATTGTTGATTTTCCATTCCTGGGCTTACCAGTGAGACACAGCATTAGACTTTTGATATCTGCCTCTCCAACATGAAATCTATTTTTTGTGGAAAAGACCTGTATGATTATTTTGAAATTTTTTTCTCTTTATCTACTCAACTCTAAATCAATGCATTTTGGATGAGAGAGGCCTGGCCCAGGAGTAAAGCATGTGACCCAAGCCTAAGCCCATCTGTGTATCACATCCTTAACAAGGACCATTTCCCACTGGAGCCAATAAAGAGTGAAGAGATTTGTCTTGTACTTCTGGAATGGAATCAGGTGTTCCTTCTCATTATGTGTGAACTTGAGGGTGAGAAAGAGCTGGAGCTAAGAGAGAGTCTGTGAGCCTAGATACAAGTAGCCATGTTGTCTGGGCAACTGAGTCAGCTATAGTTTTCATTTTCATTACATGAAATTTTCATTACATTATTTAAGAACCTTTGGATTAAATAGTTTGGTGGGGATTTTTGTCCCTTGCTGCTTAACAAATATGGGATGGAAGAGATGCCATTTGATTTCAAATGAAACATTCAGTTGTGGGTAACACTAATTCCAACACTGAAATAACCATCTGGTTCCCAGTATATACAAGACTGTACTGTATGTGGCATGTATCTACGTTTTCATATACTGTGGTATATAGGAATTCAGGAGAGGGGAAGCTTCTCCTCTAGCTTCTCTCTCTTGATTTTTATTCCATTTTATTTTGGAGATTTTGCCAGCTTTAACCACAGGATACTATTTCCTCCCCAACTAAAGTTGTTTCTTTCCTGATTCTCATATTTTTATATTTCTTTTTTGGCCTTTTTCTTCCCTTTACAGTTGCACTCAAGCTTTCATTTCTGCCTCTTGCATGTGTTCTTTTGTTTTGCCTAACCTTTCAGAAACTACTTTTCACTTATTTCAGAATGCTCTCATTCTTTTGAATGACTTTGACAGGACACTTCCTGAAATTCCAGTTTAGGTCAGATTTTAAAATTTCTACCAAGCTAAAAACATCTAATTCTCAGCTTTGATCACCCTGAACCTTGAAAGACATTATTGAGAATGCATCTGTCTGTGTCAATTTTGGTTGGATAAAAAAATCCAGATGAGTTATTTTTTTGTATTTTAACAACTATTTTACTGACTTTCCTCTGATACTTGGTTTTTGAAACCATTTCTGTCCCTCCTCCCTTTTTGTTCTCTTATATGTTTGAGAAGTGACTATTTTATTGTAGTCTTTTCTCAAAGTACTTTGAGTTTTGGGAAACAGTAGGTGCAGGTGCCCCTTCAGCAATATCAAGAGCATATAAAATGCTATCATTTAAACTTAAAAATATGTTATTACAGCCTGTCTAATAATACAAAGTTAGATTATCAAAAGGATGGAATTTCTGACTCTTTTGATAAGAGTTCCAATGTAAACAAACACACCTTAAAGAATTGCAGAATTTTAAAAAAATGAGTTAAAAATTACTCTTAGAAATAAAGCATGTTATTTTTTTATAATGTGGTATTATCTACATAATGCCAAATTCTCACCAAAAAATAGTATCACTTACTTGGATGTTTTAAATTATTTCTTTCTCGTGTGTGTGTGTGTATGGCTGTGTGTATTCCACATCAGTAGGTTAAAAAGCTCTACTTATTTAATATGCAAACTATCTCTGACAGAATGATTACTGTTGTTTTTATTATGGTCCGCACCCTCTCTTCCATCTTCAAGGTTACCACAATAATTTAAGACCTCCTACTTCCAAGATAATTGCTGCTTAGGCCTCTTCATCTCCGGATTTCTGGCTTCCTGCATACACCTTCCTTTCCATCCTCTAATCTCATCTCAGTTTAAAATTTTAAGTTGCAACCTCACTCATTACATGTAAGGCTTAGGCAGAGACTGTAAATAAGACAAAGTTTTATTTCTTTGTTTATTTCAGAAAAATTTAAAAGTTGGCACTTTAAAGACATGAAATTACACATATAAGCCCTGTGAGAAGGGCTTAATACTCCAGAGGTTAAGCAGACCAGTAGTTGGTCAGTGTTTAAAACATATCCCTCAGGACAGAATTTAAATTATTCTGTTGTACACATCAGACACTCATCACAATTTTAAGTTCTTCATCTTTTATAAAAAGAGGTTAAATATATCTGTAATGAGTTGGCTATCCATATAAAACACGAAAATTATCTTAAGGCTAAAATGCTGATGGTAATAAGTTAGAATATGCCAGTAATATTGTGTTTTCTTTTACAATAAGTGGCTGAACTGTGAAAATCTATATCCCAGCCTCTACAATATTAGTTCTGACAGCTAAGCTTCAGGGCTTCTCCTGCAATTTATATAATCCAGTTGCTCTCAAAATAAAATAATCTTATAAAGTATGAACATAATACATTTGTGTGTGGCATATTCAGTAGTCCACATAAGATTTTTGTCTTGGTTATCTTTGAAACTTACAAATACTCCTAGAGAAGTGACAATTTACCATTTCACATTTTATGTACCTGGACCCTTGGCAGTGCCCCTGCCAAATATAGTGTTAATATCCTTAAAACTAATATATCACCTCAGCAATATACTCACCTCATAAAATCAAGGATTTTCAAATTGAGACAGACAAGTAGCTTTAGGCAGAGAGATATGAGAACCTCAACTTTTGATTAACGTTTCTGACCACCACATGGAACATTAAGAGCTGTATAGACAGTATAGGCATACACATATGAGTTCTAAGTGGTCACAGTAAGCATGCAAATCCAGCACACCCATCATGTATCCCCTCCATAACTTTTCCTTCAAGGAACTGTTCAACAGTCCTTTGCTGATTAAGAAGTGTGCAAATTATTTACACTGCCATTCAAGTCCTTTTGTAATATGATTCTCAAACTATATTAACCAGACTTTCTCCTATTGTATTACTATTAGATCCAGGATTCTGGAGCAGGGGCCTGCAAACTTTTTCTGTAAAGGGCCAGATAGTAAAATTTTTAGGATTTGCAGGCCACAAGCACCCTCTTCCTCCTTCTCCCCCTCCTCCTTTTTGAAATTCCTTTAAAGATGTGAGAAAGAAAAAAGAAAAAAAAAATTCTTAGCTCAGAGGTCATACAAAAACAGACCAAAGGCCAAATTTTGCCCTTTCAATATTGTGAAATATCTCCAAGTGTTCCTTTAATGTGAAGATTTTTGTTGGTGTTACATGTACTGGGACATCATAATCGTTTTTATTTCAACTTCTTTTCTCATTATGTCTCTAAATTTGCCTTTACTAAGATCTTCTGGCTGCATAAACAGAGTCTTTAGAATGGTGGCAGCATCAACATCCCCATATTTCTTCTATATTTCTTCTATATTTCCATTTCCATTCAATTCATATTTCCCCTTTTTTCAGTATTAGCACTTTGCATTTCTTTGTGGCATTTTCATTTTTGTTAGCCAATTACCTCATTCTATTATCGATTTTTCTAAATTCTCCATGGGCTTGTCACTGTGAGACAGGGAGTCAGCACAACTATAGGCTTTGCTGTCTGAATAACAGATTTATAGTGACCAACCGTTGACAGACTTTGAAAGAAGTGGCATGATTAGTCACTGATCATGATGTACATTTATTACTTACATACCGATTTGTCGACTGAAAAGCTAGCAGTGAAGTTCATACTTTATGCAACTACTCACACTTAATAAAACATGGTAACTAAAATTGGAACTGTGTTGTTGGAACACTGCTATTATCTTACTAAAACATGGTAACTGATGTTTGAAGTGGAAAATTGACAGTTAAAAAAATTATACAGTAGAGGTACAAATTTTATTTGGTCTCTCACTACGATCCCACTCTTTCTGCTTCTCAAAAGTAATTTTTCTTTGCTTCCTTCCAGATCCTTTCAATTTAAAACATGTGAACATAAATAGATTTTAAAAATTAATTTTTTTTAAATTTTCTGTTCCAAAATAAATATGACACTGGAGCCTAGAACAGCATCCGGGACATAGATAGGTGCAATAGATACCTGTTGGACAAATGTCTGCTATTTGCTACCACCTCTTTCACTGGACATTAATTTGTAAAGATTTTCTCCCAAAAGCACTTATAGAGTTGCTCCATTCATTATAATGGCTACATAATATTACATTGTATCAATGAAATTATATTTAATGTATATTTCCCTGTTAATGGGCAATCATTTTAATTGTTTTTTTTTGCTATTATAAAATAAATCAGCAAACACCCTTGCTTATATCTTTTGTGTATCTATTGAATATTTCTCTAAAATGGTTAATTGCTGCAGTTTTCTTTCTTTTTCCTAAACCCAACTTAACTTTTTATTTTATATGGTGTTAATGTTTTGAAAAGTTTGTCTCTTATCATTTAACCTGGTTTAAAGTGTAGATTTACATAAATGAATTTTTAGCCTATGAAGTTACACATAACATATCAAATTTGAAAATCTTTTTTTCTCAATAAATTGATGATCATAACAAAATATACTGCATATCCTGATTGTGGGTCCTAGATAAAATCGTTGTTTAATTTACAGTAAGATGTTATGCAGATCTTTGTTAAGAGCTACAAATTTAACAGAAATTATATGATGAAATATACTCTTGTACAAATAAACCACCTTTGATTTTTTGTTTTGTAACTCATGGAGTCAATATTTTTATTAGCAGTAATATAATAACTCCAAAATTTTTATCTCTTTAATTAATAATAGTTTTTAATAACTTTTGGTATAGTAAATATCACTGTATCACATTTATATTCTTTTTTTTGAATTTTATTTTATTTATTTTTTATATAACACGTTATTATTTATCCATTTTATA
The DNA here is from genome assembly GCF_949987535.1 of Balaenoptera acutorostrata. Classification (NCBI taxonomy): domain Eukaryota; kingdom Metazoa; phylum Chordata; class Mammalia; order Artiodactyla; family Balaenopteridae; genus Balaenoptera; species Balaenoptera acutorostrata. The sequence continues at coordinate 45,528,984 of NC_080071.1, read as the reverse complement.
CATATTAGTGTATATTTGTCAATCCCAATCTCCCAATTCATCACACCACCACCACCACCACCACCCCCCCCCCCACCAATTTCCCCCCATCGTGTCCATACATTTGTTCTCTGCATCTGTGTCTCAATTTCTGCCCTGCAAGCCGGTTCATCTGTACCATTTTTCTAGGTTCCACATATATGCGTTAATATATTTGTTTTTCTCTTTCTGACTTACTTCACTCTGTATGACAGTCTCTAGATCCATCCACGTCTCTACAAATGACCCAATTTTGTTCCTTTTTATGGCTGAGTAATATTCTATCATATATATGTACCACATCTTCTTTATCCATTCATCTGTTGATGGGTATTTAGGTTGCTTCCATGACCTGGCTATTGTAAAGTGCTGCAATGAACATTGGGGTGCATGTGTCTTTTTGAATTATGCTTTTCTCTGGGTATATGCCCAGTAGTGGGATTGCTGGGTCGTATGGTAGTTCTATTTTTAGTTTTTTAAGGAGCCTCCACAATGTTCTCCATAATGGCTGTATCAATTTACATTCCCACCAACAGTGCAAGAGGGTTCCCGTTTCTCCACACCCTCTCCAGCATTTGTTGTTTGTAGATTTTCTGATGATGCCCATTCTAACTGCTGTGAGGTGTTACCTCATTGTAGTTTTGATTTGCATTTCTCTAATAATTAGTGATGTCGAGCGCTTTTCATGTGCTTCTTGGCCATCTGTATGTCTTCTTCAGAGAAATGTCTATTTAAGTCTTCTGCCCATTTTTTGATTGGCTTGTTTGTTTTTTTAATATTGAGCTGCATGAGTTGTTTATATATTTTGGAGATTAATCCTTTGTCCATTGATTCGTTTGCAAATATTTTCTCCCATTCTGAGGGTTGTCTTTTCATCTTGTTTGTAGTTTCCTTTGCTTTGCAAAAGCTTTGAAATTTCATTAGGTCCCATTTGTTTATTTTTGTTTTTATTTCCATTACTCTAGGAGGTGGGTCAAAAAAGATCTTGCTGTGATTTATGTCAAAGAGTGTTCTTCCTATATTTTCCTCTAAGAGCTTTATAGTGTCCAGACTTACATTTAGGTCTCTAATACATTTTGAGTTTATTTGTGTGTATGGTGTTAGGGAGAGTTCTAATTTCATTCTTTTACATTTAGCTGTCCAGTTTTCCCAGTAGCACTTATTGAAGAGACTGTCTTTTCTCCATTGCATATCCTTGCCTCCTTTGTCATAGATTAGTTGACCATAGGTGCATGGGTTCATCTCTGGGCTTTCTATCCTGTTCCATTGTTCTATATTTCTGTTTTTGTGCCAGTACCATACTGTCTTGATTACTGTAGCTTTGTAGTATAGTCTGAAGTCAGAGAGTCTGATTTCTCCAGCTCTGTTTTTTTCCCTCAAGACTGCTTTGGCTATTTGGGGTCTTTTGTGTCTCCATACAAATTTTAAGATTTTAATATTAAGATTTTAAGATGTCATTTAGGAACTTCCTTGATGGTCTAGTGGTTAAGACTTTGCTTTCCAATGCAGGGGGTGAGGATTCAATCCCTGGCCTGGTCAGGGAGCTAAGATCCCACATGCCTCACAGCCAAAAAACCAAAACATAAAACAGAAACAATATTGTAACAAATTCAATAAAGGCTTTAAAAATGGTCCACATCAAAGAAAATCTTTAAAAATAAAGATATAATCATTCAAATTTTATTTTTAATATTTGCTTTATTATTAAAAAATTTCACTCTACATTTTCATTCTTTTTGTTCAGTGATATTCTAGAATGATGATTCTTTCCATGTTTTTGAAGAAATGAATTATAAAGTATTTAAAGTCTGTCAAAAGCAACATATAGGGTTCTAACAGATTTCATAAACTTTCCTCAGGATAAACATTTTGAATGTTTAGTAAAGTATAATTTAAAATGATAAGAAGAAATATTTACTTATTTAATATTTACAATTAGTCTGTTTAGGAATTTGAAAGCCATTTTAGATGAGCTGTAAAATGAAAGAAAATAAAGGGCACAACTATAAATAATACATATCTTAACTTTTTTGAAAATAATGTATTTTTGCTCTTGAACTGTCATCCTACCTAACACTGGGAAGGAAGAAGTCTCCTAAACAAATACTGCTTCACCTCTTTGCTCCCAAAGGCCTGTTCAGTTCAGACTAAGCTGTGGTTTTGAAGACCTGTGTCTGGGAAGGTACAGAGATTATGATCCCCGCTGAAGCAGCCACAAAAGTCCAAATAGTTTTATCTTTCAGCAGACAAGGCCTAAGACTGATTTGCCCCATACACGAATGTTTTAGCAACAAATTCACAAATTCCTACAGTAAATAACTATAATTTGAGTTTAGGTGATAAATATATTATCAGAACACTAGGTAAAACAGCATTATAGTCATTTTATATGTTTACGTGATATGTTAATCGTTAGATTAATCCATATAATATTGCTATTTTTCAGGGTAAAAAATGTTGAACATTAACGACTTCATATGGTTCAAATCAGCATAAGTGAAATTAACCTTTATGTATTCCTTTATAAATTGAAATCAGAGTCCTTAGGATTTCTTTAAGGAAAATGTTTTCAAAGAAAAATCTTGCCCTAACCTATTTTCCATATTGAGCCAAATAATAATAATCAATAACATTGAAACAACAAATTATAAGAGTAATTGTTATGTATCATAAAACAGTTATTAATTCAAATCTTCTCTCCAATATTGAGATTTAACTACTTGAAAGTATTACTTTTGTTCCAAAAAAATTACTTAGTAAGCTCTAAAAAAGTATTTAATCATGAAAATTAATTTATTTTGATTTTCTTTTCCCTCATCTTCCCAGGGTCCACTGGGGCATGATTACAGAGAAACCTGTTTAGAGATTTTCCATTTTCCAAATGTCCCTTTTTCTGATTCTTCTTTGGTCATTACTTCTACCTGGCTAGTATGAGGAATAAGAGTTTGAGTGGTGCATGTATATGTGCATGTGCTGTGTGTGTGTGTGTTCAGTTTTGAGCACACATCATGACAATTGTTAAAATTTAATATTCTTTTTTCCCCAAATCTTCATGCTGTATAATTGCTTAACTAAGTGCCACAATATAATCTTAATATTTCATTTTATCTTTTTTCTTGTTTAAAAATTCTAGAATCTGCACTAATGTACTTTTATGATCAAAGTATTTTTATATATTCCTTTACTCAATCTTTATTCTCAGATCCTTTAAACAATAGCTTCTAAATTATCATGGTTTTTTTTTAAATGCACATATTGATCTAAAAATGAAAAGTGGCTATAGGCTTTTTTGTATGAAAGCACTCCACTGCATGGTTATCTGTTTATATGCAAGAAATGAATAGCCATTTCCTTCAGGTAATAAGTCTACATTCTTTCTGTTATAATTAATTAATTAATTTATTTATTTTTGGCTGCATTGGGTCTTCGTTGCTGTGCATGGGCTTTCTCTAGTTGCAGCGAGCAAGAGCTACACTTCATTGCGGTGTGTGGGCTTCTCATTGCGGTGGCTTCTCTTGTTGTGGAGCATGGGCTGTAGGCACGCAGGCTTCAGTAGTTGTAGCACACGGGCTCAGTAGTTGTGGCTCACGGGCTCTAGAGCACAGACTCAGTAGTTGTGGCACACGGGCTTAGTTGCTCCACAGCCTGTGGGATCTTCCCGGACCAGGGCTTGAACCTGTGTCCCCTGAATTGGCAGGTGGATTCTTAACCACTGCACCACCAGAGAAGTCCTCTGCATTCTTAAGAATGCTTAATTTCCTCTGACAACCAGTTTGCTTTTGAAATATTACCCTACATAATAGCAGCAAAATATAATTGTTATAGTAAACTACAATTAGCTGAGCATATTAACTGGTAAACTACTTTGACGCTGTTAGGATTTTTGTTTTCCAAAATAAAGATCTCAAGACCAATGCTCTTTGACTCTCACAATAAATTAAGAAAACGAGGTTTCTTGTTGGAATGTGTCTGTCTGTTTTCTGGTCCCAAATGTGCATATCTTGTATATTATTTGATTTTCCTTGTGCTAGCATATATAGGAGAATCAGTGTGAACTCAAGAGCAATAGCTTAATATTGAAGTAGAAAAATATTTTATTATGTATTAGCTGTAGCATCTAGGTGGTGTTGAGGATGTCCCAATGTGCACAATTAGAATTTCATGCTTCATGCCAGAAATAATAGGAATTCTACTTAATCCAGATGATTCCTGACAGCAACTTACTTAGTGCGATATTACACTTCACTTAATGTTTTTTTTTCTTTCTGTACCTGCATTTTCATTGACTTTGGCAAAGATCTGCAAGGATTTGTGTATGTTTGCAACATGCTATGATAGTTTAAATGTCAGTTAAATCAATAACCATGACAGAATTTTGGAATAAGAACCACTTTAAAGTCTGATTCTTCCATCAATATAAAGTTTTAACTGACATGAACATGAATAGTAATTACAGCCCTGAAACAAGGAATAGATTGCTATGGATTGCACCATGGCTAAGAAATATTTATAATCAGCATGTTTCATCATTTCACCCAGGTATTTGTTGCTTGATTGTGTGCTTGGAAATATTAAAACAAACAGAGTATAGAGAAATGGTAATCATTAAAGAGACAGGTGATATTGTTCATTTTATTTGATGGTTTTATTGATAATGTACACTAGAGGGTACTGGCAGTTTGCAGAGACTGCTGTAATAATATTATCATGCCAATATGTCAAACTCCTGCTCCAGAACAAGCTTTGAAACCTGGGATCCTTATTGGAAGACTAAAATTGAAGTTATGAACCTGTTTTTTTATAATATTGTATAATCAGATTTGAGCTAATACCTGTTATCAATTCTGATACAATGTAGATTTTTTCGTACCATTTATGTGTTAAAAATTAGAATGTGAATGGGAGTTAAGAAAGTGTATATTTTTTACCACATTGAATTGCATCCAAATAAATTTGAATACTCTTTTCTAATTAATGTAGTTGTTTATACCTTATTGATTGTGTGTGGAAATTAGGCACTTCATACAAATGCACAAATACAACTAAACTGAAGATATTTCCTCTAAAACAAAACAGAAGTAATGGTTCAGCAAAAAATTGGAAGTAAACTATACATGGACTAAAAGGGAAATATTTGGTGAATTTACTGTAGTGAATATTACAGAGCATTAAATGTACAAGTGTAAATACTCTATGGTCAGGAACCAGGAAGTATAGGAAAATTTGAAGACACAGTTTTTTTCTTTTTTTTTGATAGTGTTGTTTCTTGTTTTTTGCTGTCTTTCGACATGTTTTGATCCTAAAGAACTGATAATGTTTTTAAGAGTATTTTCTTCCCATGAGTGTTTCCCTTGTCTTCTAGCATTTCTAGGTTTCTAAAATTTAAATTAAAAAAAAAAAAACAGTAACTCCATGTGCAAAATAGAATGTCATTGCCATATCATTAACTTAGTCTTGAACAACTTGGACAAAAAAAACCTAATCAAAGTAAAAAATAGGCATTGAATATCCTAGAATTAAGGAAGAAGTTAGGTATCAGCTTCAATGTACCACCAAATCTGCAAATAGAATGGTAGGAAGATCACAAATATAGACATTCAAAGATGGGAAAATATAGTAGTGATAAGTTAATCAAATGTTTTTAGAGATGAGACATATCAATTTGGTTTTGTCACTAAACAGATGGCCTACTCAAAAGGGCTGATTGAGGAAAGTTTAATGAAGGATCCATTTGCAAAAGTACAAACAGGAAAAATGAAGCATCTGGGTTTAGTAATAACCACTAAACACCTAGACCTGAAGGAGAAGGAGGACCTGAAGGAAGTTGCTGTTAATTCTGATTTATATTTTATACATTTTAATCATTTTTAGTTATTAATAGTATACTTGCTGTATTAAAAAATTGAAATATTTTATAAATTTACTATGCTCTGGAAAAATTATGTGGCATAACATTATCTGGTCTTGCTGGACCTAGCAAGACCTGCAGCTCAAGGAGGCAACTCAGAGATTAGTTATTCTCTCCTCTATCCCTTTCCCATTCCTACCCACCCCTCTAGGTAACAAATTCATAAGTTTCTGATTCACCCTTTCTGTGGTTTTATTTTACAAAAATTAGAAGACACCTGGATATTTTCTTATGTCCCCCCCCCTTTTTTTTTTACACAGAATAGAACATAGTATGGATACTATTTGTTTCTTATTTTTTTCACGTGACAAACTATCCAAGAAATTATAACATATCAATTTTTAATATCTACTCTTTATTTTTATATAGCTACGTATTACACAGTTGTGAGGATGGACTACATTTTATTCAATCTGTGCAAAGACATTTAAATCATTTTCAAACTGTACTGATCAGAAATAATGCTGCAATGAATAATACTGTGTAGATGTATTTTCACATTGTTAGAAATGTACCTTCAAGGTACATTCTTAGAAAATGAATTTCTTGGGCCAAAAGGTAAATTTTGTAATTTCTTAAGGTATTGACTAACTACCCTTCTTAAAAGTAGTACAATCTCAACATCAATGATATGATATGATAGCCCTGCGAAAAGAGTATATTATCAAGCTTTTTAAATTTTACCAAACTAATAGTTGAGATATTGTATCTCTGTCTAGTTTTATTTGCATTTCTCTTATTCTCTTATACTAAGTGAAAATGAACACTTTGTAAAATATGTTTACAGGTTATTTTTTTTTAATCTTTATGAAGTATTTCTATCAGATTTTTGTCTCATGTTTCCCAATTTTGACATACTTATATATTAGGAATGTTTGCTCTTTACCCATGATTTATATCACAAATTTTTTCCAGTTTTCACCTGTCTTTCATTTTGCTTCTGATGATGTAGAGAAACACACCCATGTTATCTTCCAGTGTTTGTATGGTTTCATTTTTTACATTTAGATATCCAATGTGGTTGAAGTTCATTCTTGCATGTGATGATGGTGTGGATCCATTTTGTTTATTTTTATTTTTATTTTTTGGCTATACATTTACCTCTTCACCCTTTATTTTAAAAGAAAGTTATTCTGACCGGTGTGAGTTGATACCTCATTTTAGTTTTGATTTGCGTTTCTCTAATGATTAGGGACGTTCACCATCCTTTCATGTGTTTGTTGGCAATCTGTATATCTTCTTTGCAGAAATGTCTATTTAGGTCTTCTGCCCATTTTTGGATTGGGTTGTTTGTTTTTTTGATATTGAGCTGCATGAGCTGCTTGTAAATTTTGGAGATTAATCCTTGGTCAGTTGCTTCATTTGCAAATAGTTTCTGCCATTCTGAGAGTTGTCTTTTCATTTTGTTTATGGTTTCCTTTGCTGTGCAAAAGCTTTTAAGTTTCATTAGGTCCCATTTGTTTATTTTTGTTTTTATTTCCATTTCTCTAGGAGGTGGGTCAACATCAAAAAAATCTACAAACAATAAATGCTGGAGAGAGTGTGGAGAAAAGGGAACCCTCTTGCACTATTGGTGGGAATGTAAATTGGTACAGCCACTATGGAGAACAATATGGAGGTTCCTTAAAAAACTAAAAATAGAACTACCATGTGACTCAGCAATCCCATTACTGGGCATATACCCTGAGAAAATCATAATTCAAAAAGAGTCATGTACCACAATGTTCATTGCAGCTCTATTTATAATACCCAGGGCATGAAGCAACCTAAGTGTCCATCAACAGATGAATGGATAAAGAAGATGTGGCACATATATGCAATGGAATATTACTCAGCCATAAAAAGAAACGAAATTGAGTTATTTGTAGTGAGGTGGATGGACCTAGAGACTGTCATACAGAGTGAAGTAAGTCAGAAAGAGAAAAACAAATAACCGTATACTAACACATATATATGGAATCTAAAAAAAAAAAAAGGTTCTGAAGAACCTAGGGGCAGGACAGGAATAAAGATGCAGTTGTAGAGAATGGACTTGAGGACCCGGGGAGGGGGAAGGGTAAGCTGGGACGAAGTGAGAGAGTGGCATGGACATATATACACTACCAAATATAAAATAGATAGCTAGGGGGAAGCAGCCTCATAGCACAGGGAGATCAGCTTGGTACTTTGTGTCCACCTACAGACGTGGGATAGGGAGGGTGGGAGGGAGACGCAAGAGGGAGGAGATATGGGGATATATGTATATGTATAGCTGATTCACTTTGTTATAAAGCAGAACCTAGCACATCATTGTAAAGAAATTATACTCCAAAAAGATGTTAAAAAAAAAGAAAGTTATTCTATTTCCTAGTGATTTGAAATGCCAGTTTGGGTCATATACTAGAAACTCCTATGGACTTGGATCTACCCATTGACTTTTTATGCTAAGCATTGGTCTGTTTGCCTATTTTCTGTGCTTGGACCACATTTAATTATGATTTAATTATGCTTATGTGTGTTTTAATCACTGTTAGGGAATTACCCATCTTCATAGCCTTCAGTGATTTCCTAGCGAATTTTCATATTCATTTTTCATCAGGAACTTTAGTATTGATATGTCTAGCTCCATTGAATAAATAAAAAGAAAAAAAAACCCTAACCCAAGATATTTTTTATTTGGATTATGTAAAATTGATAAATATTAACTTAGAAACTTAGAAAGAATTGACCTGTATAATGTTCAGTTGTTTTACCTGATAATAAGAGACATCTTTCTATTTTGTTCAGTTGAATTTTAGTATACTTAGTAGTGTTTTCCTCATATGGACTTTGCACGTACCTTTATTATTATTATTGACTCTTACCTTTATTGTTATTATTAAATCTTTTTTGTTATTTTATTTATACATTTTAATCATTTTTAATTATTAATATTATACTTGCTGCATTAAAGAATTGAAATATTTTCTAATTTACCATGCTTTGGAAAAAATATGTGGCATAAGATTATCTGGGCTTTCCAAACTACAGAGACTTTTTTGGGGGAGCTAGAGATAAATTCTGTAGATTATTTTGTGTGCTATTAGATTAAGTGACTTAAGGTCCCATCCAATTAAAAAGTGCAAACATTCTGTGATTCTTCGAAAATTCATAAATATAGTTAAACTGTACTTACATATCCATGAATGTTTTTGAATATTCTCTTAAGTCAGTAGTATGAAACTATCGTTGACTTCATTACTCTTTTCCATTTTTATTGTGCTTTTCCTCTGAGGATTTCTCTGTATTTTCTGGAATCAACACTGTCAGTCTTCCTGAAATCCTGATAAATTCCCTGTGAAATATAATAAGCTCTGAAGACATTTTAGGGAATCAGATGCTGCTTACGATACAGTTTAGTAGAGTTGTCATATTTGGGCACAGAATTTTAGAATGCTGTGGGGGTCTGGTTTTCAGTTCAGAAAGAGAAACTGTCAGCAGTCTGTATAGTCTTTTATTTGTAATTGTTTATGTGATTTCAGAAGTAATGTGCTTAATCTAATGGTTTTAAAGCTAGAGAGTCTGAAAAAAGGACGCCTGAAGGAAAAGTGTTTAAATTGATCTCTCTTGAATTTAAAAATGCATATTAAATAAAACCAGAACATAAAATGAAGAATTTTAATCCTCATCTTATTGAGAGAATTATGCATGTAATAGCTGTCATTACCTATAACAATTCATATTTTAATTTAATATGGAACATAATCTCTTCTGTGAGATGTATTGAGAGGTTAGATTTTAGGTTCTGGGAAGTTAAGGATAAACTCCTGTAACTTCTTGATGTCAACTTAAGTGTAGTAAGTGACACAGCTTGAGACTTCATGTATTTGTTGCATTTAGACTTAAAGTTCATTTTCTGTAGAAGAGCCATAGGAATAAGTCATTTAGTTTAATAAACTTCTTCGTGCTCCTTAATAATTTCTAGAAATCTTAGAATAATTTAGAGGAATGGTGTTCTGAAGTAGGAGAAGCAGTATGGTACAGAAGGAAACGTGCATTGATAATTGGAGTTCAAGTGTAGTCCCAATATTGCCATTAACTATCTGGGTGACTTTGGGCAAGTTGCTTATCTCTCCGCTTCAGTTTCGTAAAATGAGAATTACAGAGCTGAAAGGAACCTTGGAAGCAATTGGGTCCAAACCTCTCATTTTACAGATGAGGAAACTTAGATAATTTGCCCAGGCTTTTACTGTAGGAGAGTTGGGACCAAGATTCAGTTTTCTGAGTTTCAATTTAGTGCTTTCTCCATTATACTTTGCGGCTCCTTTTCATCTGTAAAATGAGGGAGTTGAATTTGAAGCCCTCAGAGTTTTCTAACAGCTCAAAAATATTATTCTTTTGACATGAGTCCTAATTATAATTTACTGGACAAAAGTTTGTAGCTTTTATTTATTGGTGAAAGAAATGTTTCTTGAAGAAACAATGTGACCTTTTCAAGGTTATGTTATAATTTGTTAAGAGAAGATACTCATCTTCATTATTACCAAAAGATTTTTAAGTTTATTTGTGAGCATGGTAAGCAGTAGTGTGCTAGGTGATCTTGTCTTTTTAATGATCTACATTCTAGAACACTGTTATGAATATATTTTTAAAAAAAAGATTATCTGGGCTTTCAAAGTTTGGTTGAACTCCCTTGTGAAAACGTTGAGGCATGCTGCCTTGTTTTAGGAGTTCATCTAGTGAGGATGAATTCTGACTGTCTGGTGTGCATTGTTGATAGGGATAGGTCACTTTTATTCAGTCTAGGATTGTGTTGACTTGAGACTGGATTTAATATTTCCTAAGGATTGTTTCTTTACCTCACTCAAGGGTGTAGCTCTTCTGGAATTCTAACTGCAAGTTTGGAATGTTTACTAAGTCCCTCTTTCTTTTTTTTCCTCATTTTTCAAACACTGGCTTCTGCCTCTTTTTGCTTGAATTCTAAGACTCTCTATTCTGTGCCATTTACAGAAAAGTGCTGTAGGAATCAGACTTGTATTTTCCTTTATCCCAGGACATTGTTTCTGAAGTCTTCAGTTCTGTGATAACTTTATAATGTCTTCAAATAAATTTTTATTTGGAATACACTCCAGATTTTTTAAGGTGATCTTGGTGAGAACAGCAGGAATAGCAACATGCTATTTTTCCATTAGCAGATACAGAGAAATGACCTTTGGTATTTATAAAGTGTTTATATGAGAACATTCTTGCAATTCCCATTATGAAGGTTTTGTCAAAACATTATTAGCTGTCCTTTATTTTTAGTATGATCTATGAAAATATCTAGAATACAGTGACTGGAAAAATATCTACAGTATTCTTATTTTTCTTCTAACAAGAGATGAGATTTTTTTTTTTTTTTGCCTTGACTACTTGAAAGGTCAGAGACTGGCTTAGTGGAAATGTTTTATTACTTTTTGGAAGTGTATTAGTTTTCTAGGGCTGCTGTAACAGAGAATGACAAACTAGAATGCTTAAACAATAGAAATTTATTGTCTCACAGTTCTGGAAGCTAGAAGTTCATAACCAAGGTGTCAGCAGTATTGGTTTCTTCTGAGGACTGTGAGGAAAAAATCTATTCCAGGCCTGTCTCCTTGGCTTGTGGTTGGCTTTCTTCTTCCTTTATCTCTTCACATCATCTTCCCTGTATGTGTCTATCTCTGTGTCCAAATTTCCCCTTTTATTATAAGGGTACCAATCATGTTGGATTACGGCCCACCCTAATGACTTCATTTTAACTTGATTACTGCTATAAAGACCCGTATCTCCAAATAAGGTAGCATTCTTAGGTTTTGGGGATTAGGACTCCAACAAACCATTTGGAGGGGACAACTTCAACCAATTACAAAAAGTAAATGCAGTATAAATGAAAATACACATACATATGCATTAATTCATTTACAAATAGTTATATTTACAAAATAATAGCTTATGGATTTCTAGTATGTGAAAAGATTAACTTCTGGGAACTTCAGTTTACAGTAAGCAGCCTAAAGCAACAGAACTATTGGTAAAAAGCTGAGATCAGCCTTTCAGATTCTCCTAACAGCTAGAACAAACAAACAAGGTATATTATTAGCTCTTCCTAGGCAATTTTTTTCACAATTGGATTAATAATGTGGGAACATTGTTGAGCCTATTGAGTCTACTTTTGTGAGGATTTCAATAAATACCTTCAAATCTCTTACCATAAAACCATAAAACCCATACCATCATGGGTCATTCAGGCTATTCTATAGTTCATGATGGAAACATAAGATTAAACCACATAGAAAATTTTAATAATATCAGAATACTACTGGAAAATCTACCTACAAAAGAATATCAAAAACTCTCATTAATCAAGCATCCTCTGCAATGACAAGGTCACTTCATGAGCTGAATGAAGTAATTTTTACAACATTTCCTATTCTGCAGTTAAATCTGAACTAAATAACAAATCAAGTTTGTGCAGTCATCATTTTAACACCAAATTGGATATAAAACTTTTTTACATTTAATTTATCAATCACTTCTGGATGTATATATTGTTAATAATCTGTTATTAAGAGCTAAAGTAATCATGTTCACATACCATTTACTGAATAATTATTAAGTATAATTCATATTTTATAATGATCTATATCTGTCAAGGTCACAACAGGAAAGAGATGGCATAATCATACTCAAGTGAGGTTATTCACAAGGTGAATGTGTCACTTATTGCCCCATCCCTGCCAATCTACTATTAATAAGTACAGAGAACAAGAGGCATAAAGTGGAACTTTACTGAGCAAATCATGGTACATTGTCACTTTAGTAATTGAAAAAATTTAATAAAGAAAAACTTTTAATAAATATGTACGCTTTCCCGTAGAACTTTGTAGAAATTCTGGGTTCTGTGTCGATAGATAAGAAGACATATGGATGTGAATAAATGGATCAAACCAGGCAGATCTCTCTGCATGTACTTGGCTGGCATAGAGGAGGTTCAATGTAGTCAACATGTAGACACTTCTGTTATCCTTCTACTGCAGTCTGTCTTGATCTCTGTGATACAGGATGGGGTGGGGGGGGTGGTGCTTCAGCCTCACCCCATGTTCTAGGATTCTCTCAGTTGTGTCTTGTTCTTGAATAGTTGTTAGTTGTTTTTCTTGTGAGGGTGAGTGAAGTCAGGAATGACCTATTTGGCCATCTTGGTCATGTCATACTCCCCACAATCTACAATTCTTGAAGAAATTTCTAGAATGAGAGAAACCAATTGATACTGGTGTTTTGACAATTTTCTTTGCTTTTATGAGTTTTTAAAAGGATTTTTGGAGCAGTTTTAAGTTTACAACAAAATTGAGAAAAAAGTACAGAGATCTCTTATACAGACCCTACCCCTACATATGCACAGCCTCCATTATCAACATCCCCAATCACACTAGTACATTTGTTACATTTGGGTGCTTCCAAGCTTTGGTAATTGTGAATAAAGCTACTATAAATATCTTTGTGCAGGTTTTTGTGTGGACATAAGTTTGCAACTCCTTTAGGTAAATACCAGGGAGCACTATTTCTGGATCGTATGGTAAGAGTATGTTTAGTTTTGTAAGAAACTGCCAAGCTGTCTTTCAAAGTGGCTGTAACATTTTGCATTATCACCAGCAATGTATGAAAGCTCCTATTGCTTCACATCCTCACCAACATTTAGTGTTGTCAGTGTTCTGGATTTTGGCCATTCTACTTGGTGTATTTCATCATTATTTTAATTTGCATTTCCATGATGATTGGAATGTGGAGCATTTTTTTCATATGATTATTTGTCATCAATATATATCTTCTTTGATGAGGTGTCTGTTAAGCTCTTTGGCCCATTTTTTAATCAGGTTGTTTGTTTTCTTATTGTTGAGTTTTAAGAGTTCTTTGGATATTTTGGGATACCAGTCCTTTATCAGATGTGTCTTTTGCAAATATTTTTTCCCAGTCTGTGGCTTGTCCTCTCATTCTCCTGATATTGTCTCTCACAGAACAGAAACTTTTATTTTTAATGAAGTACAGATTATCAATTACTTCTTTCATGGATTGTGTCTTTGGTGTTGTACTTAAAAAGGCATCACCATCTAGGTTTTTTCTTACATTATCTTCTAGGGTTTTACCTTTAGATCTATGTCCATTTTGAGTTAATTTTTGTGAAAAGTTACAAAAGTTATGCATCTGGATTTATTTTTTTGCATGTGGATGTCCAGTTGTTCCAGCTCCATTTGTTGAAGAGTCTCTCTTTGCTCCATTGCATTGCCTTTGCACCTTTGTCAAAGGTCAGTTGACTATATTTATGCAGGTCTATTTCTGGGCTCTCTATTCTGTTCATCAATACAGCACTGTTTTTTTAATTTATTTTATTTATTTATTTTGGGTCTTCGTTGCTGTGTGCGAGCTTTCTCTAGTTGCAGCAAGCAGGGCCTACTCTTCCTTGCGGTGCACATGCTTCTCATTGCGGTGGCTTCTCTTGTGGAACACAGGCTCTAGGTGCACAGGCTTCAGTAGTTATGGCGTGTGGGCTCAGTAGTTGTGCCTCACGGGCTCTAGAGCACAGGCTCAGTAGTTGTAGCACATGTATTTAGTTGCTCCACGACATGTGGGATCTTCCCAGACCAGGGCTCGAACCCAAGTCCCCAGAATTGGCAGGTGGATTCTTAACCACTGCATCACCAGGGAAGCCCAATACAACACTGTTTTGATTACTGTAGCTTTATAGTAACTCTTGAAGTTGGGGACTGTCAGAGTCTTACAACTTTGTTCTTCTCCTTCAATATGTGTTGGCTATTGTGGGTCTTTTGCCTCTCCATATAAAGTTTAGGATTGGTTTGTCAATATCCATGAAATAATTTTCTGGATTTTTCATTGGAATTGTATTGAATCTATAGGTCAAGTTGGGAAGATCTGACATCTTGACAATACTGTGTCTTCCTTTCTATGAACACAGGCTATCTTTCCATTTTACTAGTTCCTACTTGATTCCATTCATCAGCATTTTGTAGTTTTCCTCATATAAATCATGCACATATTTTGTTAGATTTACACTTATGTATTTCATTCCTGGGGTGCTAATATAAAAGATATTATGCTTTTAATTTTAAATTCTACTTGTTTATTATTGATATATAGGAAAGCAACTGACTTTTGTATATTAACCTTGTATCCTGCAATCTTGCTATAATTACTTATTAGTTCCAGGAGTTTATTTGTCAGTTCATTCAAATTTTCTCCATAGACAATTATTTCATCTGTGAACAAAGACAGTTTTGTTTTCCTTCCCCATCTGTTTACCTTTTATTTCCTTTTTTTTTTTTTTTTTTTTTGCCTTATTACATTAGCAAGGACTTCCAGTACAATGTTAAAAAGGAGTGGTGAGAGGAGACATCCTTGCCTTGTACCTGATCTTAGTGGGAAAGCTTTGAGTTTCTCACCATTAAGTATGATGTTAGCTGTAGGGTTTTAATAGATAGTCTTTATCAAACTGAGAAAGTTCCCCTCTACCCCTAGTTTGATGGGAATTTTTATCATAAATGGATGTTAGGTTTTGTAAAGTGCTTTTTATGCATCTATTGGTATGATCATGTAATTTTTCATGTTTTAGTCTGTTGATGTGATGGACTACATGAATTGATTATCAAATGTTGAACCAGCCTGGTATACCTGGGATAAATCTCTTGGCTGTGATGTGTAATTCTTTTTATACTTTTTTGGACTCATTTTGCTAATATTTTATTGAGAATTTTTACATCTATGTTCATGAGAGATATTTATCTTAGGGACTTTTTTTTTCCTTGTAATATCTTTGGTTTTGGTACTAGTGTAATGCTGGCCTCATAGAATGAGTCTGAAAGTATTCCTTCTGCTTTTAGCCTCTGAAAGGGATTATAGGGTATTGGTATAATTTCTTTCTTAAATGTTAGGGAGAATTCACCAGTGAACCCATCTGGACCTGATGTTTTCTATTTTAAAGGGTAATTAATTATGGATTCAATTTCTTTAATAGAAGCAGACCTATTCAGACTGTCTGTTTCTCCCTGTGTGCATTTTGGCAGAGTTTTTCAAGGAATTCGATCCATTTTATCGAGGTTATCAAATTTGTGGGCATAGAGTTGTTGATAGTACTCCTTTATTATTTTTTTTTAATTTCCATGGGATCTGTAGTGACATCTTCCCTTTCATTTCTGATATTAGTTATTTGTTTTCTTTTTCTTTTTTTCTTAGTCATTCTGGCTAGAGGCTTATAAATTTTATTGTCCTTTTCAAAGAACCAGTTTCAGTTTTGCTGATTTTCAATATTGATCTCCTATTTTCAATTTCATTGATTTCTGCTCTAATTATTATTTCTTTTCTTTTTTTCTGGTTACTTTGGACTTAATTTGCTCTTGTTTTTCTAGTTTCCTAAGGTGGAGACTCTGATTACTGAATTTACATCTTTCTTCTTTTGTAATATATGCATTCAGTGCTATAAATTTCCCTCTAAGCACCACTTTCACTGCATCCCACAAATTTTGATATGTTGTGTTTTCATTTTCATTTAATTCAAAATACTTTAAATTTTTTTCGAGATTTCATCTTTGTCCCATAGGTTATTTTAAAGTGTGTTTTCTAAACTCCACATATTTTGGGATTTTCTAGTTATCTTTCTGTTATTGATTTCTAGTTTAATTCCATTATAGTTTGAAAGCAGCCATTGTATGACTTCTATTCTTTTAAATTCCTTAATGTGTGTTTTGTGGCCCACAACGTGGTTTACCTTGGTGACTGTTCCCTGTGAGCTTGATAAAAATGTATATTGTGTTGTTGTTGGGGAAGTAATCTATAGACATCAATTATATCCAGCTGATTGATGGTGTTGTTGAGTTCATCCTTACTGATTTTTTGCCTGCTGGACCTGTCCATTTCAGAGAGAGGGGTTACGAAGTCTCCAACTACGATAGTGGGTTTATTTATTTCTCCTTGCAGTTCTACCAGTTTTTGCCTCATGTAATTTGATGTTTTGATGTTAGGTGCTTTTATGAGCTTTTCATGTGCAGATTTGTGACAACACAAAACAAACTGATTGACATTTGACAAAAATCAAATGAAAGCATTAATTATTGATTATTTACTACTTATTGAAACCTAATGTCAGCCAGGCACTGATAGAGTAGTGAAGAAGACAGACAAGTGTTCTGCTCTAATAGACCTTACATTCTAGCTGGGAGACAAAGAGGAAAGGGAAAGGAAAAAACAACAACTCAGCAACATGCACTTGAAAGTAATTTAAGATGGTAAGCTTATGGGGAATAACAATTTCATCTACAAGTTCATCTCAGCAGAAAACTCAATGGCTCTTTTTAACCAACGCTGAACTCCACTTTTCCTAGCCACAGGCTGCATTTACTAAATGGATCTGCCTGAGGCCTTTTAACATGTTTTCCTGTGAAATTAGCCTGGAACGCCCATAAATTATTTTACCATGAGTAACTGGATGATTCTGGTGAATTAGGGCCATTCAATTTTTCTGATGTTTATAATTCTGTCACTATATAATCACATAATATTAAAACGTAGAAAAGAAATGCAGGCATCTGCTTTGATCTAGAGGGTTTATGAAAGTACATTGTAATAATGAAATATTTTAATGTAGAAAGTGAAAGAATCTAAACTTAAATGCAAAGTTTTAACATCAGAAACTATTAGTGAGGTTTATAATTACTTTTATAAAATATAAAATTAATTTTATATTGTTATTGATGCTTCTTGTTTTCTTGGTTTTGTTTTCTTTAAAATCATTTCTGTGGTAGGCTGAATAATGGCTCCCAAAGATATCCATATCCTAATCCCCAGAACCTGTGAATGTTACTTTACATGGTAAAAAAGGACTTTGCAGATGTTATCATGTTAAGAATTTTGAGATAGGGAGGTTAGCCTGGATTATCTGGATGTGCACTAAATGATGTAATCACAAGGCTTATTATAAGAGGGAAGCAAGAAGGTCAAAGGAGACAATAGGAGATGGGACAACGTAAGCAAGTATTTGAAGTGATGCAAAGAAGGGGCCCAGAGCCAAGGAATGCAGAAGACCTCTAGAAGTTGGGAAAGACAAAGAAACAGATCTCTCCTGAAGACTTTCATTGACTAGAACAAAAAATAATTTATCAAATGGAAATTAAATCAAAATTTTAAAAGAACACTTTATAAACAAACTGAAAATAATATATTGAATTGTAAATCAAGGCCCCCGCTTGCCACAACTAGAGAAAGCCCTTGCACAGAAACGAAGACCCAACACAGCCAAAAATAAATAAATAAATAAATTAATTAAATTTTTTTAGAAAAGAACTATATTATAAGGTGGTATATTGAACATAATTAGTTCAAATGTATTTAGAATACAGTGTACTCAGTGAAGATTTGAAAATATTTTTTTGAATCTTAATGAAAATAGCAAATATAAATATATACACCATTTTCATTTTAGAGGTGTATGTGCATGTATAATATTCTTTTGATTGCTCATTCAACAGCTATATAAATGGATAAATAAATCCTTTTTTGGAGAAAAGAAAAAGAGTTAATCAAACCTCATGTGTACCAGGCACTAAAGGGAGCTATAAAAATGTATATATAGGCCACAGACGCTGATATCACAGAAAATGGCAAGGAGGGAGCTCAAAAAATTGGTTCCTCCACTGAAACAAAAATAAACTAGCAAAGACTGGCAGAATTAACTTTTTCAGAACTCTGAAAATTAACCCCAAACTTAACAGCAACGAATGTGAATCTCTAGGCTCTGAGCTCACAGGTAGTAAAAGTTGATGCAGAGTTGTAGGTGGCCTGGTTTAGGCAGTGGAGGTACCTAATTTAGTTGGAAGCTGCAAAGACCTGGAGAGAAGTGTGTTTTGTTCTGTTTTGTTTTCTTTTCTTTTCTGCAGGCATTTAGGATAACTAATCTAATTGATCATATTCCAAGACACCGAGTATGAAATTTTTGCAGGCATTCCCAGAAAATAGCTGTGTTTGACGTTCTTCTGCTTCCTCCTTTCACGTGATCAGATGCTTCCACCTTCTGTGGATCTCCAAAGGATTGTAAAATTCTATGATTCAGATTTGAGCATGGGAAGCAGGATATGCATCCCATTATTGTTATGCTTCAGTCTATTTTTACCAGATTTCTGGATTTGAACATTAGACTCAAAGTTCAACAACCAATAAAGTGGCTTTTCTTCCCTTGCCATTCTTTCATGTAGGTCTCTAATCCATTAAGAACCTTTGGAAAAAGTAGAGCATGGTATTGGGCAGTATTCTCATATATCTGGATTCCTAGACCATATTACCATCTAATAGAGTTTCATCTTTTTCCTATCATCTGGCATATTCAAATCAAAGAAAAAACAAACAAAAAACTATAAAAATTGTACAAGTATTGAAAGTAATTGCCTTTTTACTAATCTCTAATGTAAAATTAAGACTGGCAGAGAGCTTAAAAGAAATGCTATTTATAAAATGCAATCTAAATTCTTATGTATATGTATTTTTTCTTTTTCAAGGTATTTGTTTATTTGGGGTAGTCTCTATTGGCAATAAGAATACAGCTTTTAAGATGGTTTATAAATATTTTAAGAATCGAATTAGTATACTTTCAGGTTAAGTGTACCAACTCTGGGGGCAACTGCTTGTGTTTAAGTCCTGACCCAATTATTTTCTAGCTGTACTGCTTTGATCTAGTTACTTATCCTTGTACCTTTGCTTCCATATATTTGAAATGGAGATAATAAAAATATCTACCATGTAGAGCTGTGAAGAATAAAAATTTTGTGGGTTGCAAGGTGCTAAATAAAGGAGATGATCAGTGATAATATAAGATTGAAATTATTTAGAAATAATTTTAAGTTCAATATATTTCATATTAAGAATTTTCATAGAAATTGATTCAATACTTAGTACAAACTGATTTATACTCAGTACAGATTGTCTGCTTATAGTTCATTAAGGTCGCTTGTTGAGTAAGAGGGCATATGGTGTACTTTGTACCCATTTCTCCCCACCAAAGAACTGAGAGATTGACAATATGTTTCACTGTAGATCCATGTGAAGTTAATGCATTTGAAAATGAGGCCACAGCATGAGAGAGTGGGGAAGACGTTTTGCACATGTAAAACAATGATTGGGTTATTTACCCTCTCTCTCTCTCACACACACACACAAGCACAAACACACACAAAGAAACACACACAAAGGAGATCCTGAAGAACTTTAACTCATTCATATCAAATTTACTATTTTTGTAGGTTGTTTCAAAGTCCAAGGTTTAAATTAAAACTTCACTTTCATTACTTAATTTGAGAATCTTAATTAGTACAGGTAATTTTATACATTTTAGTCCAGAACATTTGTAGGAATAATAAATTTAAAAATTGGCTCGGTGTTACAATATCAATGTGAAATATAGTCTAAATACATTCTCTAAGTCTGTGACTCTGTTTCTGTTTTGTAAATAAGTTCATTTGCATTATTTCTTTTTCGATTCTTCATATAAGGGATATCATATGTTATTTCTCTTTCTCTGTCTGACTTACTCACTCAGTATGACAATCTCTAGGTCCATCTATGTTGCTGCAAATGGCATTATTTCATTCTTTTTAATGGCTGAGTAATGTTCCATTGTATATATGTACTACATCTTCTTTACCCATTCCTCTGTCAGTGGATGTTTAGAGAACAAACTTATGGTTTCTGGAGGGGGGGAAAGATGGAGGGGGAGATAGGGAGTTTGTACACATGGCTGTATTTAGAAAGGATAACCAACAAAGACCTACTGTGTAGCACAGGGAATTCTGCTCAATGGTATGTGGCAGCCTGGATGGGAGGGGAGTTTGGGGGAGAATGGATACATGTATATGTATGGCTGAGTCCCTTTGCTGTGCACCTGAAACTATCACAACATTCTTAATCGGCTCTACTCCAATATAAAATGAAAAGTTTTTAAAAAGTTCTCTTTTTAGGATCATCTCTCTTGGAAAATTTATTCTTGTTTATAATTAGGGTAGCACTACAAAGTCACCAGAATGGCTAAGAATAAAAAGAATGGCAATACCAAGTATTGGTGCACATATAGAACTGGAGATTTCACACCTTTCTGGTAGGAATGCAAAATAGTACATTCACTTTGAAAACTATTTAGCAGTTTCTATTTTCCCTTTTTTTTAAATTGAAATGCAATATTTACATGCAATATTATGTTAGTTTCAGGTGTACTACATAGTGATTTGATATTTACAACCATTATGAAATAATCACCATGATAAGTCTAGTAACCATCTGTCCCCATACAAAGATACTACAATATTATTGACCATATTCCTTATGCTGTATATTACATCACCGTGGCTTATTTATTTTATAACTGAAGGTTTATGCCTCTTAATCTCATACATGCAGCAACAAGGATGAAGCTCAAAACATTATGCTAAATGAAAAAAGCCAGAGGTAAAAGACTACATTCTCTATGAAAATGTTTGCATAAAATTCTAGAAAAAAACAAAGATTTAATGACAGAAAGAAAATCAACCATTGTTTATGCTGGGGGTCAGGGAGAGTGCTAGGGAACTCTCTAAAGTGGAGAAAATGCTCTATGTTTCAATGAGCTCATTGTTTTATTGCTGAGTAGTATTAGATGTAATAGATGTAATAAATTTTATATGTAATAAATTTATCTGCTCACCAGTTGATGGGCATTTGGGTCACTTTCACCTTCAGGCTATGATGTATAAACAATTTTTGGTAAAAGTGTTTACATGGGCATGTTTTCATTTCTTTGGGGTAAATACTTAGGAGTAGAATTGTTGGGTTATATGGTAGTTATAAATTTAACTTCATAACAAAATGCTATTGTGATCACATTGATGGATCTAGGCGGTATTATGCTAAGTGAAGTAAGTCAGACAGACGGAGAAAGACAAATACTGTATGATCTCACTTATATGTGAAGTCTAAAAAACAAAACAAACAAAACAAAGTGAAAACAGATTCATAGATACAGAGAACAAATGGGTGGTTGCCAGAGGGGAAGGGGGTTGGGGGGGGTGTGAAACAGGTGAAAGAGATTAAAAAATGTACTAATTTTGCAAAATATACTCTAAATGCCACAAACAAAAGGCTATCATAAGGAAAGAGAATAGTAAATATACAATGAAACAAGGCAAGAAACAATATATTAGTTGACATAGTTGTTGCACATTGGGGGAAAAAAATCTCTTTTCATTTTACACTTATTTATTTTATTTTTTAGGTAGGTTGGCTCATCTACCCTAGTAGATCATGGCCCATGACTTTCCATGGATGCAAGGCATTCTCCATAAGAGTATTTCCCAACAATATGTATTCCCAGTGTTTCAAAATCTCTTTAAAATTTTTTCCAAACTCAGAATGCAAATGTGTGCATTGTGTTAGAACCTTCTACCCAGATGGATGATTAGCTAATTCCCAGGTGAGTAAGAAAATGGCTAAATTCTTTCATTCTTAAAAAAAGGAACAATTTCTTTTATCTAAGAATTAGAAAACATAGCATGATTACTCTAGAAAAAATGTTACCTAACAGTAAGGCTAAATGTAATATTTCAGTATTCATCTTGAAAATAGCCATGTTTACACTGGCTAGTCCTTATACTGAATATCCTAGGCATGCAGTCTTAATATCTGTTTTCTATGGAGAAACCAGAATGAAAATTATTTTTCAATTCTCAGGTGTCAATTGTAAATTGTTACATGACAATATACAATTTCCAGAACTCATCACACTGTACACTTGAAGTTGTTGAATCTCATTGTATATAAATTATACTTCAACAAAGTTGGGAGGAAAAGTGGTAAGAAGTTATACAGTGTTGCTATAAGATTAAAAGGGAGATTATTGCAAAGCTTTTAGCACAGGACCTCAGAAATTGGAGATGTTTGATACATGTAGTCATTTTTTTTACTTAATTTACTTATCCTTTATTTTACTTGATTATTAAGCCCTTTACCTCATGGATTGTGCACTGTAAAGGTTAATTTCAGTAGACCTGGAATTGGCCTGAACTGTTTTGCTAAAATACTGCCACAACATTTACCTGTAGTCAAGGTATGAAACACACTGTTTTATAGTGTTGGTTTGTAATTATGGGTCTGAGAAATTTTAGAGTGGTTTGTGTTAGGTTGTAGGTATTATATTGATAATTTACTGTGGTAGCCAGTCAATATTTTATTGATTTATTTATACTAAGTCTCCTTTGAATTTTGAGATAAATACTATGTGGCTATGTTGTATTATACCTCAATATAAGGTTTAGCTTTGATTTCTTTAGGTTCTTTCAGAATGAACATGATAGGGGCCAAAAGGCCTATAAAATAATTTGCAAACTGAGGGCTGAGGCTTAAGTTATTCTTCCAGGTTCACATCATTCAGTCTTTTATGAGATTGCAAGGTCAGAGTTATCTTATAGCTGGACTGCGGCAGCTTCATTCTTATCTCTGAGGAAGTCTGATATTTATCGTTTGGCCAAGAAAAGAATGAGCTGTGCTAGCTAATGATTTATAATGTGCTGTTTAAAATTCAAAACTCTCCTGGGAGCACATGGTACTAACTTGTCTCCATTGTTTACAGAAGTAGACATTGATAGTTTATTCCTGGTTTAACAGATACTGAGCCCAGCCTTAGCCAAGTGACAAATGGGGTATAAAAGACCCCTCAGTAGAAGAGGGAACCTCATACACTGTTGGTTGGAGTGTAAATTGGTGCAGCCACTATGGAAAACAGTATGGAGATTCTTCAAAAAATTAAAAACAGAACTACCATAAGATCCAGCAATTCTACTTCTTTGTATTTTCCCAAAGAAAACAAAAACATCAGTTCGAAAAGATATATGTACCCCTGTGTTCATAGCAGCATTATTTACAATAGCCAAGATTATATACACAACTATGGATCCATCAACAGATAAATAGATAAAGGAGATGTGGTACACACACACGCACACACACACACAATGGAACATTACTCAGCCATAAAAATGAATGAAATTTTGCCACTTGTGATGACACAGATGGATCTGGAAGGTATTATACTTACTGAAATAAATCAGACATAGAAAGACAAATACTGTATATTCTCACTTATATGTGGAATCTCAAAAATAAAACAAATGAATAAATATTACAAAACAGAAATAAACTCACAGATACAGAGAACAAACAAGTTGTTACCAGAGGGGAGAGAGGCAGTGGAGGGGAAAAAACTAGGTAAAGGGGATTAAGAGGCAGAAACTACTAGGTGTAAAATAACTAAGTCACAGGATATAATGTACAGCACATGTAATATAGTCAATATTTTATAATAACTTTGTATGGAATATATTCTATAAATATGGAATTACTATGTTGTATGCGTGAAACTAGCATAATGTTGTAAGTCAACTATACTTCAATTAAAAAACAATTAAAAAAAAGACCCCTTAGTAAACTCCTGTATGGGCTCCTCTGGAACTGAGAAATACTGCACATACTTTGGTGGTTCCTAATCCAAAACCAAAGTATGACCTGTGTGATGGATAAAGGACTTTGGAGAACTGTATTTGGAAATCTTTGGACTTCTCTGCTATTACTTGTGCTTTTTTTTCCCTACTGCTCCATATCCATTACCTTTACTAAAGCCTTGCATGAGTATACCCTGTGCAATCTTGCCTTTTCAATTATTTGACCCTGTCATATTATTGCAATAAGTATTCCCATGCAGAATTTGTTTTCACTTCCTGAATTTTCATCACTCAATTTCTCGTTTTATCTTTATTTTTATCCTCAATAGTATTTACTAATCCAATTTCCCACTATTAACATTAGCATTCACTCAGAGCCTTATAATATTGCCCTATTCAAGTGTTCTGGATACAGAGAGTGTAGCATGGTCTTGGATAAGCCCTTGACTATTATTTTTAAGCTGATAAAAAATAGCAGTTAATAAAAAGATGTTATGCTGAATTTGAAGCCACTTCAATGCTCATTGCCTTAAAATTGCAAGTATATGGCAGGATGTAAAATAAGAACTCATACTACCTTCCTGTAGAAATACAGACAATAACCAACCAATTAGCTTTAATTACAGTTTAGTTTGCAAATGTGGGGAAAAAATCAGGGAATGTAATTGAATGAATAATCTTTATAGCTAAATCGAAGAAGCTAAAATTGTAACAGTTATCTTTATGTTAGGGACATGCTTGCCACATTAAAGTAATATTCCTATTCTTGAGTTGGAGCCCTTTCCACTATCCAGTGAAGGCTAAAATACCATCAACACTTGTTTCTTAGATTCCTTTCACAATCTTTGGGATTTTTTTCCCGTGGCATTCAAACACCTCATTTTAATGTCAAATTCTTTATTTATGCATAATAATGACTTCAAACAACTTGCATTCAAGTCATACAACCAAAGATTCTTTACATTTCTTTTAAAGTCTTGTGTAACATTGTTTTGACCCATTAAGTACTGATTTTATAGTTTTGTACTCAGAAAAGAATACTTCCATTTTAAATTTCCAATTTCTTGAAGCAGACAATAATAATATAAGGGTATTTCTCTATTTGTGGAAGGACTCAATGGGCTTTTAAAATGTATCTAGATGCCTGGGTTATATGATACATTTTCCTAAGAAGCCAATAGAAAATGCTAGTTATACCAAGGGAGAAAACCAGAAAGGAGCTTTGTGCATAATTGGTCCACTGATAAAAATACATGTGAAAAAAAGAACAAAAATATTTATATCTGAGAGAGTATAGCTATTGCGTTGGCCAACCTTTCTTTTAACAAGTTATAATGTATTTTAAATTATCTTTTGAACTATCTTCACAAATATCTGTTTTCAACTCCTTTTACATTAAAAATTTGGGATTTTTAGAACTGTCTCAACTGCTTCCAATTAACTCCTCAAGCTGAAGTTAATATATCACTTAGCATGTTGGCTACTTAAAAACTAAGGTGATTAGACCCTATAAAATGCTGTTACTCAACAATTGTAGACAAATGGCTTTGTTGAAAAAGCTTTTCTTTAAATCTCTGGGTGCCCAGAGAACACTTTAGCACATGTAAAATATATTGCAGTCTAACACATTTCTAAAATTTTACTCCCTTTTTTTCCGCTCTGGAAACTTGAGTCACAGACTTGGGGGGATATAGATAGGTGAAAAACTGAACATATACTCCAGAATCACTAAAGGGAGTCTTGAGTTTTCCTTTATAAAAGGCAGTTGTTCTATAGAAACATGGATATTAAAAATATAGTCATGTCTGGAATGATTTCATGTGAAAAATTTATACTGTGTGGTGTATTTGAGTTACTGTCAGTTGAACATTTTTAAAGTTAATATGTAAAATCGTGAGACTTCCCTGGTGGTGCAGTGGTTAAGAATCTGCCTGTCAGTGCAGGGGACACGGGTTCAAGCCCTGATCCGGGAAGACCGCACATGCCGCGGAGCAGCTAAGCCCATGTGCCACGACTGCTGAGCCTGCGCTCTAGAGCTCGCGAGCCACAGCTACTGAAGCCCGCGTGCCTAAAGCCCATACTCCACAACAAGAGAAGCCACTGCAGTGAGAAGCCCATGCACTGCAAGGAAGAGTAGCCTCCACTCGCCACAACTAAAGAAAGCCCATGCACAGCAAAGAAGACTCAATGTGACCAAAAATAAATAAATAAATAAATAAATTCATTAAAAAAAATTAAGTTAATATATAAAATCATGTAATAGTCCTCTTGACACATCAAATGCTTTTAGATAGCACACTGATAAAGCATTAAATAACGTTAAATATAAATCACATTTTAAAGAGTTACAAATAATGACCTCCTTTTTAATCTTTCAGTTTTTCTAATAAGTCAAGGACAAATGACCAGATTCAAAAGCAACTTTATAAAACTTGATATTTTCCTTTCAAAAAGATGAAAACTATGATATCAGGTCAGATCCAGTTGAATAACTTTTCTTGTTACACTTTTTTTTTATAGCCAGAAATATTAGTTTTGTATTTACAGCAAGATTACAAAGTTTCTTTTAAGGTAAATATACTTAAGTAAAAACATGAATCAATATAAATCAGATATTAAATAAATCATACTATACTTGTTATATATAATGCATATATGAAGAAGGCAATATATGTGTGTGACAGAAATTAAGAAAACCCAGGCATAACCTGACTTCTGTAATACTGATAGGTTTGTGCTAAGTGCAATCAATATTACTGTAACAGGGAAGAGCCAATCCTGACTCCATGTTTGATCTGTTTCTTATACTTTAACCTTTGCTTCCCATTGCTTTTGTTCACTAAAAGGATACTGTCTATACATAATGGCCTGCCTCGGGGAACCCTGCCCCTCTGCCTGAATGTTAAACCAAAGTGCCTTTTGTTCAGGGAAGTATCCAGACCCTGTCCACCTGTGAATGGCTCCAAGAAAGAAGAAATTAACTCATCCACATCTCCTCTCCTCTGGGCCATTCCAGGAGATATTTGCTAGACTTAGGACCTTTTTACTTTACTTCCCCACCTCCTCCCACTCTCTGTTCTATAAAAGAAACTGGCATCCAAACTCCGATAAGATGGTTTTTTGGACACATTAGTCTGCCATCTTCTCTGTCTGCTGGCGTTCCGAATAAAGCTGTACTCCGTGCTTCAAAACCTCGTCTCCCGATTTATTGGCCTGTTGTGCAGCAAGCAAAGCGAGCTCCGACTCAGTAACATTATAAAATAAAATAAAGTACTGAGAGAACTTTACTGAACAACTGAAGCTGTTATGCTAGCCACAACAGACTTTGCAGTCAATTGGGAAATATCAATATGTAAACACAAAGATCTAGATAAAATTAATAATAAATGATTTTTATTTTATTTTTTATTGGAGTATTGCTTTACAACATTGCTTTACAATGTTGTGTTAGTTTCTGCTGTACAATGAAGTGAATCAGCTGTATACCTATATTCCCTCCCTCTTGGACCTCCCTCCCACCCCCCACCCCCCCATCCCACGCATCTAGGTCATCACAGCACCAAGCTGAGCCTCCTGTGCTTTATAGCATGTTCCCACTAGCTATCTATTTTATGCATAGTAGTGTATATATGTCAATCCTAATCTCCCAATTCATCCCAACTTTCCTTCCCCCATCCACATCCACATGTCCGTTCTCTATGTCTGCTTCTCTATGCCTGCCCTGCAAGTAGGTTCATCTGTACCATTTTTCTAGATTCCACATATATGCATTAATACACGCTATTTGTTTTTCTCTTTCTGGCTTACTTCACTCTGTATAACAGACTCTGGGTCCATCCACATCTCTACAAATGACCCAATTTCGTTCCTTTTTATGGCAGAGTAATATTCCATTGTATACATGTACCACATCTTCTTTATCCATTCATCTGTCATTGGACATTTAGGTTGTTTCTATGTCCTGGCTATTGTAAATAGTGCTACAATGAACATTGGGGTACATGTGTCCTTTTGTAGATAAAAGTGATTAAATCATGTTTCATCATGCTATGTCTTGAACTGGTCCTTTAACAATTAGAAGGATTTGGGTTATTAGTGAAGGAATTGGAGAGAATAATTAGTCCAGAGAAAGCATAAGACTAGACTCAGGGACCCTGAGCAGCATGTTGTGGTTGAGAGTGTGGATAGTTTATAATATGCAACTAAACTGTAAAAATAGTGAGGAAGAACATTATATTTCTATGGATTGGGGACTTCAAACTCAAATCCAGTCATTCTCCACCCTGCCCCCTCATTAGGGAGATTTTAGAAAATACTTTACATGGGCTTTACCTCAGGCCAAATAAACCAGAATTTCTGAGACTGGGCTATGGCTTACTGTTTGTTTTTTGTTCCTTTTTAAGTTCCCATGGTGACTTTAATAAAATGCAACGAGATTGGCGAACCGTTACTTTCAGCAGTGAGCCACCATTACAAGCTTCTGTTGAAGAATCTAACAGAATTGGAAAGGTATTTTTTATTGTAATGTCTGTTTTTCAGATGCTGACTTCTCAGAGAGGTTAAAGAAACATTATAGAGTAAGAGGTTGGAGTTTAAGAAATAAATTGTGCAGGGCAGAAATAGAGACACAGATGTAGAGAACAAACATATGGACACCAAGGGGGGAAAGTGGTGATGGAGGGGGTGGTGTGATGAATTGGGAGATTGGGACTGACATATGTACACTAATATGTATAAAATAGATACTAATAAGAACCTGCTATATAAAAATATAAATAAAATAAAATTCAAAAAAAAAAAAAAAAAAAGAAATTGTGATGGTCCAGGGAAGAGATACTTTCTCTTGAATTAGGATAGTAGGAATAGAAAAGTTTGGATGAAAGTTTAAAAGTGAAGATGTAAGTTTACCAACTCAATATTTAGAAGACATTATGCTTTGTTCTTGCTGTAGAGGTGATGCTTTTGTGTTGATAGCCAAAACTTCCTATCATCACTAACATGTTGACACAACTTTTTCTGAGAATGGACTGCTATTGAAATAGATGTGGATATATAATCACATTGACTTTAGTCTGTATTTGTGGTGTGTTGTTAAGATTGTATGTGGCTTTACATAGAAACAAAGCTTACAAATTTAATCTAGTAATCAAATTTTTCCTGACCTTATCATCTCATTGATTCAAGCGGTATCATTATTAACACTGGGTCATTTTAGATGAAAAAGATATATGATCTGATGTGAATTTTCACAACTAGCCTTACTATTTTTATGCATTGTAATGTAATATTAAATATTTATATTTTTATTTAATCATTTATTTTGGCATGTCTTCAGGTGTGAAAACAGAAATGACAGTAATATTCAACCTGAAGGAGGATGATATTAAAAATTAATATTTTTTTATTCATTTGTAATCATTGAGAAATTTATACATCTTGGAGATTAATAAATACAGTAGCCAGGCAACTTGATCTTATTTGGATCATAATCTTATAAAAATAGGCACATATAAAGGCTGTGGATTATTTTAAGGAAAGAAGTATCATGGCAAGTAAGAAATAGTTGTATCATCATTTTATTATGGTTTCATTTACAGTCTTTTACATGGTGAGCTTCTCCTGATATATATGGAAGAAAAAAAGAGACACTCTGAGAAATAAATATTTGCATTCCCAACTATTAATGCAGCCTCATAAAGAATAATATGAATTCACTTGTTTAATAAAAACAAAAGGGAAAAATGCACCTAGTTTGAAATAAACCATCCTACTGATTATTCCACAGCATTTTAGTACCACTAGAGAATATAGATATTTACCAAAGAAGGTTAATCTCCTTATCTAATTCCTTAATTTCAAAGAGACAGTATTTGGAAAGTCAAACTTAGTGGCATACAGTTTCAGTACTACATTTGATCATTGTGTCATCGTATAATATGTTGAATAAAATAAACACTAATTTAAAACTATATTTTATAGAGATAGATTTTTAAAAATTATAACTCCAATTTTTATTGCTAGTATATTAAGCATATAGATACTTTTTAACATTACTGATATATAAAAATAAATGTCATTTAAAAACCTTTTTCAATATTGCATCTTGCTTTTATATAAAATTTGTATATTATTTCTATAAATAGTTTAATAATGATACTTTTTGTGCTTATGACCAACCAAATCTATTATTAGAGTCATTTACAGTCAAAGGCCCTGAAACAAAATTGTGATGTGATCAGGGTCACTTAGCGCTGCTAATGCTCATTACTATGTAACATTGCCCAATTTCCAGTTCCTATTTTCCTGTCTTTTAAAGCTCATGCAACTTGAGTTGCAAAAGCATCTTATAAAAATATTGATTTAAGCTAAATGCCCCATTGAGCAGGAGCTCCAGAGGTCCTACGCAGAGAATGACTCAAACATGGATATTTGTGTGGAAAGGATTACTGTTTCAAAATGATAGATGCAACACAGCCACCTTCCCCGCCCCCACCAGCCATTCCCTCCCATAGCAAATACCCAAAAATCACAGGAGAAGTGTTAATAATATAATATATGGAATACAGTTGAACAGTGACAAGCAGATGAGATGTAATTGAAGAAGCAAAGTTACATCAGCATGGGAATGAAAGAGGACTGCCATAGAAGTTAGAAGCACTACGAAGTGTGTTCTGTATCACAAAGTGATTACAGGGGAAGGAGGGGTCTAGAGAAAACCAAAAGATTGAGAGCTCTGGTATTGCAATAGTAGTTTCTAGGCAATTCATTCTCAAATATTCACCACTGCTCCTATATTTTTGGAAGTAACAATGGGAATTGATGTCTTCCTATTAAAAGAGAGGTTAGATTGTCAGTAAAGGGCATTGCTCTCTCAGATCACTAGAGATGCATGGGAGAAACCAAAAGCAGTTGGTTGGGTTCTTAAGACAACTGCTGAGATTGCTTTCTTTAGCAATATATCTCCTCCCACTTCTGTAGGAAAACAGGTTAATAAGAAGGTTAATATATCATACCTAATTTAACAAAGCATATTTATCATTTCTTCTTCTAGGTTCCTTCTTAATAATGTAAGAATGTCTGAACTCTTTAAACCTGACCTCCTTTTTCTCCATTTTCAAAGTTAGAGATGTCTAAATTTTTATTTCTACCCGGTTTATTTTTTAGTAAACTTATTTACTTATTATAGGAGAGTTTTAGATTTGCAGAAAAGCAGAAACAATTGTATAAACTTCCTACACACAGTTTCCCCTAGTGTTTACATCTTACGTTAGCCTGGTACATGTGTCTCCACTAATGAACCAATATCGATAAATTGTTATTAAATAAAGGACACACTCTTTATTTTTCTTTAGTTTTTATCTAACGTCTTTTTTTTTTTTTTTTTTAGGGTGCCAGCATGGTCTGGTTCTCTTTATTTGTTTTTTATTAACATCCTTATTGGAGTAAAATTGCTTTACAATGCTGTCTTAGTTTCTGCTGTATAACAAGGTGAATCAGCTATACGTATACATATATCCCCATATCCCCTCCCTCTAGCGTCTCCCTCCCACCCTACCTATCCCACCCCTCTGGGTGGTCACAAAGCACCAAGCTGCTCTCACTGTGCTATGCAGCTGTTTCCCAATAACTATCTATTTTACATTTGATAGTGTATATATGTCCATGCCACTCTCTCACTTCATCCCAGCTTACCCTTCCCCCTCCCCGTGTCCTCAAGTCCATCCTCTACGACTGCATCTTTATTCCCGTCCTGCCCCTAGGTTCTTCAGAACCATTTCAGTTTTTTTTTTTTTTAGATTCCACATATATGTGTTAGCGTACAGTATGTGTTTTTCTCTTTCTGACTTACTTCACTCTGTATGAGAGCCTCTAGATCCATCCACCTGACTACAAATAACTCAATTTTGTTTTTTTCATGGCTGAGTAATATTCCATTGTATATATGTGCCACATCTTATTTATCCATTCATCTGTCAATGGATACTTAGGTTGCTTCCATGTCCTGGCGATTGTAAATAGTGCTGCAATGAACATTGTGGTACATGAGTCTTTTTGAACTATGGGTTTCTCAGGGTATATGCCCAGTAGTGGAATTGCTGGGTCATATGGTAGTTCTATTTCTAGTTTTGTAAGGAACCTCCATACTGTTCTCCATAGTGGCTGTATCAATTTACATTCCCAACAACAATGCAAGATGGCTCCCTTTTCTCCACACCGTCTCCAGCATTTATTGTTTTTAGACTTTTTGATGATGGCCATTCTGTACTGTGTGAGGTGATACCTCATTGTAGTTTTGATTTAAATTTCGCTAATGATTAGTCATGTTGAGCATCCTTTCATGTGTTTGTTGGCAATCTGTATACCTTCTTTGAAGAAATGTCTATTTAGGTCTTCTGCCCATTTTTGGATTGGATTGTTTGTTTTCTTGATATTGAGCTGCACGAACTGTTTGTATATTTTGGAGATTAATCCTTTGTCAGTTGCTTCATTTGCAAATATTATCTCCCATTCTGAGAGTTGTCTTTTTGTCTTGTTTATGGTTTCCTTTGCTGTACAAAAGCTTTTAAGTTTCATTAGGTCCCATTTGTTTATTTTTCTTTTGTTTCCTTTTCTCTAGGAGGTGGGTCAAAAAGGATCTTGCTGTGATTTATGTCATAGAGCGTTCTTTATATATGTTCTAAGAGATTTATAGTGTCTGGCCTTACATTTAGGTCTTTAACCTATTTTCACTTTATGTTTGTGTATGGTGTTAAGGAGTGTTCTAATTTCATTCTTTTCCATGTTGCTGTCCAGTTTTCCCAGCATCACTTATTGAAGAGGCTGTCTTTTCTCCATTGTATATTCTTGCATCCTTTATCAAAGATAAGATGACCCCGTGCCTGGGTCTATCTCTGGACTTTGTATCCTGTTCCATTGATCTATATTTCTGGTTTTGTGCCAGTACCATACTGTCTTGATTACTATAGCTTTGCAGTATAGTCTGAAGTCAGGGAGCCTGATTCCTCCAGCTCGGTTTTTCTTCCCCAAGTTTGCTTTGGCTATTCGGGGTCTTTTGTGTTTCCACACAATTTGTGAAATTTTTTGTTCTAGTTCTGTGAAAAATGCCATTGGTAGTTTGATAGGGATTACATTGAATCTGTAGATTGCTTTGGGTAGTAGAGTTGTTTTCACAATGTTGATTCTTCCAATCCTAGAACATGGTATATCTCTCCATCTGTTTCTATCACCTTTAATTTCTTTCATCAGTGTCTTATAGCTTTCTGCATACAGGTCTTTTGTCTCCTTAGGTAGATTTATTCCTAGTTATTTTATTCTTTTTGTTGCAATGGTAAATGGGAGTGTTTCCTTAATTTCTCTTTCAGATTTTTCATCATTAGTGTATAGGAATGCAAGAGATTTCTGTGCATTAATTTTGTATCCTTCTACTTTACCAAATTCATTGATTAGCTCTAGTAGGTTTCTGGTAGCATCTTTAGGATTCTCTATGTATAGTACCATGTCATCTGCAAACAGTGACAGTTCTGCTTCTTCTTTTCCGATTTGTATTCCTTTTATTTCTTTTTCTTCTCTAATTTCTGTGGCTAAAACTTCCAAAACTATGTTGAATAATAGTGGTGAAGAGTGGGCAACCTTGTCTTGTTCCTGATCTTAGTGGAAATGGTTTCAGTTTTCTACAATTGAGAACAATGTTGGCTGTGGGCTTGTCATATATGGCCTTCATTATGTTGAGGTAAGTTCCCTCTATGCCTACTTTCTAGAAGGTTTTTACCATAAAAGGGTGTTGAAATTTGTCGAAAGCTTTTTCTGCATCTATTGAGATGATCATATGGTGTTTATCCTTCTATTTGTTAACATGGTGTATCACATTGATTGATTTGTGTATATTGAAGAATCCTTGCATTCCTGGGATAAACCCCACTTGATCGTGGTGGATGATCCTTTTAATGTGCTGCTGAATTCTGTTTGCTAGTATTTTGTTGAGGATTTTTGCATCTATGGTCATCAGTGATATTGGTCTGTAGTTTTCTTTTTTTCTGACATCTTTGTCTGGTGTTGGTATCAGGGTGATGGTGGCCTCATAGAATGAGTTTGGGAGTGTTCCTCCCCCTGCTGTATTTTGGAAGAGTTTGAGAAGGATAGGTGCTAGCTCTTCTCTAAATGTTTGATAGAATTCACCTGTGAAGCCATCTGGTCTTGGGCTTTTGTTTGTTGGAAGGTTTTTAATTACAGTTTCAATTTCAGGGCTTGTGATTGGTCTGTTCATATTTTCTATTTCTTCCTGGTTCGGTCTCGGCAGGTTGTGCATTTCTAAGAATTTGTCCATTTCTTCCAGGTTGTCCATTTTATTGGCATAGAGTTGCTTGTAGTAATCTCTCATGATCGTTTGTAATTCTGCAGTGTCAGTTGTTACTTCTCCTTTTACATTTCTAATTTTATTGATTTGAGACCTCTCCCTCTTTTTCTTGATGAGTCTGGCTAATGGTTTATCAATTTTGTTTATCTTCTCAAAGAACCAGCTTTTAGTTTTATTGATCTTTGCTATTATTTCCTTCATTTGTTTTTCATTTATTTCTGATCTGATCTTTATGATTTCTTTCCTTCTGCTAACTTTGGGGTTTTTTTGTTCTTCTTTCTCTAATTGCTTTAGGTGCAAGGTTAGGTTGTTTATTTGAGATGTTTCCTGTTTCTAGAGGTGGGCTTGTATTACTATAAACTTCACTCTTTGAACTGCTTTTGCTGCATCCCATAGGTTTTGAGTTGTCGTGTCTCCATTGTCATTTGTTTCTAGGTATTTTTTGATTTCCCCTTTGATTTCTTCAGTGATCACTTCGTTATTAAGTAGTGTATTTTTTAGCCTCCATGTGTTTGTATTTTTTACAGATCTTTTCCTGTAATTGATATCTAGTCTCATAGCGTTGTGGTCGGAAAAGATACTTGATACGATTTCAATTTTCTTAAATTTACCAAGGCTTGATTTGTGACCCAAGATATGGTCTGTCCTGGAGAATGTTCCATGAGCACTTGAGAAAAATGTGTATTCTGTCGTTTTTGGGTGGAATGTCCTATAAATATCAATTAAGTCCATCTTGTTTAATGTATCATTTAAAGCTTGTGTTTCCTTATTTATTTTCATTTTGGATGATCTGTCCATTGGTGAAAGTGGGGTGTTAAAGTCCCCTACTATGATTGTGTTGCTGTCGATTTCCCCTTTTATGGCTGTTAGTATTTGCCTTATGTATTGAGGTGCTCCTATGTTGGGTGCATAAATATTTACAATTGTTATATCCTCTTCTTGGATTGATCCCTTAATGATTATGTAGTGTCTTTCTTTGTCTCTTGTAATAGTCTTTATTTTAA